>NC_022011.1:85047930-85049395 GCF_000317375.1 Microtus ochrogaster | reverse complement strand
CCTCCCTCCCTCTCTCTCTCTCTCTCTCTCTCTCTCTCTCTCTCTCTCTCTCTCTGACTCTCTGAGACGGACCTCTCACTGAACCTGGAGTTTGATGTTTAGACTAGACTGGCTGGTAGTAAACCCCTGGGATCTGTGTCTTTGCCTTCCAGCATGGGGGATACAGGAGTACCCTCTGTGCCTGGCTTCTTACATGGGTACTGGGGATCAGAGTGAACAGGCACTTGCCCCACTGAGCCATCTTATCCTGGTTGTGTATTTATTTTTGCTCACTCTCCCAGGACCTGGTTTGTGTTTAAGCCTACCCGTGCCTACACTAACCCAACTGTGCTCATTTGTACCATTCGGTTTTCCTTTCTCTTTTTAAAGATTTACTATGTATACAGTGTTCTGTCTGCGTGTATCCCTGCAGGACAAAAGAGGGCACCAGATCTCATCAGAGATGGTTGTGAGCCACCATGTGGTTGCTGTAAATTGAATCCAGGTCCTCTGGAAGACCTGCCAGTGCTCTTAACCTCTGAACCACCTCTCTAGTGCCCTCAGCCCCCCAGTCTGGCTTTTCTTCTAGCTGCTTCCTAGCTCAGAAGGCCTTACCCTCCAAACCCATATTGCCTGCCATCTTTAGGAAATCTGAAAATTTAAACAAGCCTTATTGTCCACACCACTGCTTTCAAGATCACGGGAATGGTGGGGCAAGAAGGAGCGTGCCCTGAGTGGAGGGGAGTTCAAAGGGAATGGAGGTTGGCTTGCTGACTCTGGGGAAGGGGCACGCCAATGTCAGGACGAACCCTGGCTACAGTGTGAGGGAAAAACGGCAGAGGGCCGGAGAGGAGGCTGTGACTGGTCAGGAGGAATATTACAAAGGCTTGACACCAGGCTGGGCAGTGGTGAGGAGGGGCTGCCAGGGCACAAAAGACAAGGGAACCCAAGTTTCAAGGAGGAAGTTAGGCAACATCGGCAAACCATGCGGATAAAACCTGTTTCTTGACTTCGGTGTTAAAAAGTCTCTGGCGATTCTTGCTAGGGGAGTCCCCAGTGAGTGATTAACAAGTGGAAATGGGGGCTAAGGTGAGGGTAGCCAGGGGTTTTTCTCCCTTTCTGTTTCCCAGGGTGAGTTCCTCCTCCGTTGTTGAGCCGATGGATGAAACCTGGCAGTAAGTAGTTTAAGCCTCGGGATGATCCCGTGACACAAGGTTAAGTGGACTCTATCTGACAGCTGAGCCCCGGAGGACTTGAGAGGTTTACCCACCAGCTGGAGGCCCAAGGCAAGTAAGTAGCTGGGCTTTAGGGAGAATCCAAGCCTGATGCCCGAACCCCTCCTCTCTTAGGGCAGAGCCTGTCGGTCTGTCATCATAAAGCTGGTAAACTTTTCTCTGTGAGTTCGAGGCCAGCCTGGTCTACAAGAGCTAGTGCCAGGACAGGCTCCAAAGCTACAGAGAAACCCTGTCTCGAAAAACTAAAAAAA
>NC_022011.1:85029830-85047830 GCF_000317375.1 Microtus ochrogaster | reverse complement strand
AAAAAAAGCTGGTAAACTTTCACCAAAACCTGAGTACAAAGCTGTCCCCTACACCCTGCATTTTGCAGTCAAATGTTCCACCCCTGAGCTATCTCTCCTCTTGATGCATTGGAAGTGTCCATTGGTGACTTTATTTTGTATTTTGATTGTGAAATTCTCTGTTCAAATTTCTCTCTTTCTTTTCTTTTTTTCAGCTTCAGGGAGCAAATCCAGGGCTTTGTACATGTTAGGAGAGCACCACACCACCAGGCTACACCAGGGTATTTTTTTCCCCCACCGAATAGTATTTCGTCCACCAGCTTCATGTCATGTCCATTTTGTGACTTAGGAACATACAGACTGTTTCGAGGCTGCACAACTGTGAAGCCTCCTGCTTCTCTGAAAAGTCCTTTTCTGCATTCGAAACTCCCTGGAGCAATTTTAAACATCTTCAAATATTTGAGAGTGCCGGGATTCCTGTCTCAGCTTGTATGTAAAGCTAGCGTGTGGCTCCTGTAGGCCAAGCCCGAGAAGCTGTGGGAGTATTTTTCAACCGAAACGTCGAAAGAAGCCAGGTGAACTGAAAGCATAGAATGGGTTAGCCCTGGACCCCCCCACTTCCCCAGTTCTCTACTTCACTGTTGTAGTCTTAGCCAGATGAAGTCAGCAGGCACATTTTCCTACCTTGGTCCTTTGACCAGTGCTTTCCCCTCTTCCTCTGTACAAATCTTTGGGCTGTAGTAACTTTATCCTTCGAGGAACAAAGTAGGAAGTATCCACAAGCTCAAATAGTGTTGCAACCATCTCAAGAGATTGGATGAGGAGCCGGGCGGTAGTGGCGCACGCCTTTAATCCCAGCACTCGGGAGGCAGAGGCAGGCGGATCTCTGTGAGTTCGAGACCAGCCTGGTCTACAGAGCTAGTTCCAGGACAGGCTCCAAAGCTACAGAGAAACCCTGCCTCGAAAAACAAAAAAAAAAAAAAAAAAAAAAGAGAGAGAGAGATTGGGTGAGGCATAAATTGGTAACAGACTTTTGGAAAGGAAGTCATTGAGATAGAACACAGCCAACGATAAAATAAAGCGCAGCTTGTGTATAACACGGACGAGTGCTGGATAAGACAGACGAGTGCCGTATAATGGCTCAGCGTCTGACTCCGGGAGTCAGGAAGGTTGGGAGAGGATTTGGGGTCTTCTTCTCATTCTTTGTCTACCTCTCATGCTTAGTTTCCCACCTGTAGAGAGGGAGTAGCAGTCCTAGTGCTAAACGCGTTTCTCTGTGGCTGCTGTGAGCATCCAGTGTCTGCTGAGCATAGGGCTGGATTTTTCTGAAGCTTGGTAAACGGATGTCATTGTTGGTAGCGTTTGTGCATCAGACGGGGTGCTGGAGTATGTATACCATCCGGACAGAGCTGTCATCTGTGTCATAGCCATTCATTCACCATTTAGGAAAATTTTTTTGGAGGCTGCTGATGCCAGTCAAATAGAAGTCCTGTTTATGGGGATGAGAAAATTAGGCAATCATAGCAAAGTGATAATTTAAAGAGATGAACATGAAGCAGGGTGCAAGCGCAGAGCAGTCTGGGGAGCTTCCCAGGAGCTGTTATCTGAATGAGACCTTATACAACTTGGCTAAGAAAAGCTAAGTTCTTCCATCCAGAAAAAATATATACACAAAGACTAGAGGGGGAAACAAAAAAGAACTAATTTTTGGGGGGTACAAATCAAATTGTTGGGGTGGCTTATGTGTTGCTGAGATGAACCCAGGGCTTCATGTATGCCAGCCAAATGCCAATTACAACTCTACCTTTTCTTCATAAATATAAAATAACATAGCTCTTTGACATTTGCAAGATAGACACATACGCACATATAATGTATTTTTCTCTTATTAAAATGGATTTTTTCATACAATATATTCTAGTTGTGGTTTCCTTTCCCTCTATAACTTCTGAGTTCCACCCCTCCAATCCAGATCTGCCCCCTTTCTGCCTCTCGCTAGAAAACAAACAGGTTTATAAGGGATAATAATAAAACAAAACCAAAAAAACTGGGATAGAGCAACACAAACAGAAGGGAAAGCTCCCAATAAAAGGCATAAGAAACATATAGGCACAGCGGCCACTCGCTTGTACACTCAAGAATCCCACAGAAACACAAAACTGGAAGCCATAATATATACACTAAGCTGGTGGAAGTCAAACTAATAACAATAAAATAAAACAAAAGTCAAAATAAAAATTAAAAGTTAAGAAAAGCCCTGGCTCCGCATTCTGAGACGAGGAACCTCCAAAGATGCCCTCGAGTTCGCGCTCTGCCGCTGGCACGCAGCCTACCCTTAAGAGAGGCTTGTTTCTCCAGTGAGACTCCCTTGGAGGAAGAGACTTTCATTGCGAGTGGTTATCAGTTGGAGACAGCTTCTGGGTTAGGAACGGGGGCTATGTCCATTTGTCCTTCCAGCCCTAGGACCCCATCTGGTGTAGATCCTTGCAGACCCGGGGTGTGCGTCTTCAGTCTCCGTGAGGTCGTATGAATGAGCACCAGTCCTGTTGTGTTTAAAGGCTTTGCTTCCTTGGGGTTCTTCGTTCCCTCTGGCTCTTACACTCTTTCTGCCTCCCTTTCGAGTCCCAAAGGGAGGGATTGGACGGAAACATCCTGTTTAGGACTGAGTAAGATTTATATTCATTTATTTTTTTTTTTAATTTTTATTTTTTTCGTTTTTCGAGACAGGGTTTCTCTGTCGCTTTGGAGCCTGTCCTGGACCTAGCTCTTGTAGACCAGGCTGGCTTCGAACTCACAGAGCTCTGTCTGCCTCTGCCTCCCGAGTGCAGGGATTAAAGGTGTGTGCTACCACTGCCCGGCTTATATTTATATTTTTAAAAGGTATTCTTGAAGCTTTTGTGAGTTGACTCATTTGCTTGTTTGCCATCTTCTTTTAAATGTTTCTCTTTCCACGCTGGAAGTATGAATAAAATGTATTTATTGGTAGGAGTTTGCAGTGTTTTATATAACCTTTCATGACCTGATGACGCCCCAGGCAGACAGTGTCCCCTAGGTGGCGCGCACGGGCCTCAGCGGTAACTGCGATGCGTTTTCTAAACCTGGTTGAGGAGCGCAGTGCCATCCCCGGTGAGGGAGCTTGCATAAGGCCAGTCCCAAATGCCTTAAGCCTAGGGTTCCTACAAGCTGTTGTGACATCAGACAAGCTTCCAGCTGCAGTTTGCAGACTGCCCAACCTCAAACCACAGGCTGCAAAACCAGAAGCCCCGAAGCTGCTTAAAACAAAAATACTGATGTGGGTAAAGACGCAGCTGTTTAGGGGAAAGGGATAAAGACACTATTGAGGTATTAAAAGATAGAGGTGCTTCTGGTATTGGTTTTCATAACAGTATAATTTTCTCTCATTTTGTAAGGTTGGGCACATCGTGAAATCGAGGCTAGATTCTGATGCCGATTTCATAGTGGGAGGTGAAGTCATTTTGCTTTCCTTTAGGATAGTGCCAGCCGATTCCCTTTATTTTCCAGATGAAATACTGAAGGCTTTGCCCTAGTTTTATCCTTTATTACTCTTCTAAAAAGGGACAGGTGTCTTCCTTCCAACCCGAAGCAGTAAGTAATGGCTTTGGCACCATTTCCCTGCCTCTTTCAAGTTTATGGAAACCCATTTCTCATTGTTAGGCTAAAGATGCAGATCAGAACGGATGAGCCTGATTCTTGTCACTCGAAGGCTGCTTCTTAGGAGATTAGAAGGCAGCAACCCGGGTCTTGACGGAACACGTGACCGATAGCCATGGCAACGCAGTTACAGTTTCTGCACGCTCTGCTCGCCCTACAAAGCCCTGGGCTACCCCACTCGCAGGCAGCTCTGCGCAGGAGCCGCCCCAAGACCGGTTCTACGCGTTTCTCAGAAGCTTGTCTGTGCTGGTTTGTCTGAGCCGGCCAAAGGCTGGGAGGCACTGGAGGCCTTTTTCCTGCAGTGTGGCCCAGGAGTTCCATCAATGCAGAGGCTTGTCTTGGGCCCAAGGGTACCAAGGGTACCCGGCTTCTGTAATTACAGATCTGCAGGCTCACTCTGATTTCGGTCAAAATAAAACTTAAAAAAATTTTAAGTTATTTTTGTGTGTATGGATGTTTTTGCCCTCATGCATGTCTGTGTGCCACATCTTTGCACAAAATAAGATTTAAAAAGAAAAATTTATATTTTCTGTAGAGTAATAATAATAAAAGTACTCTTTGCTTGCTTTTTCTTGTACTCACTTGCCCGGGGTCCTCCAATCTCCTCCTCTTACTATGGTGTTCGATGGATTTCTTAAGATTTTTTTCAAGGTTATAACCTTGCTTTAGAAATGTGCAGTGGTTCAACAAACACAGAAACATAGTTAAGGGTGTATGGGAATAGTGGGGTAACGGCAGGGTGAGCCTTTAAATACGGATTTTTCTAATGATCCCGATGAATTAAAAAAAGGGTGGATACATTTCTGGAAGGTGTTATGCCTACTATTCAGTTGGTTTGCTTATTTTTTTTCAAAAGAGAAGAATTAATAAGCAGAAATAAGGAGCTTATTTTAACAAAAAACATTTAATTTTATTTATTAAAATGTGAAATTTCAAAACAAAACTAGGAGTCAGCCATTTCTGATATGTTTGTTACTAGAGAAACATCTGGAAGTGGCAGGAAGGACGGCTGACAAACAGTTAAGGCTGGAGAGCTAATCTCCAGATGTAATATATTTTTTACCTCGGGGTGGCGCTGTTCAACTGCTTCTCGTCTTTATGTGCGTTTGAAAGCCCTTGCTTCCCCTTAGATGTCGTCTTCAAAGAATCTGTAAGAGAGACACTTCCTCTACCCACACTAATCTCTAAATAACTTTTTGTCACATGAACGTAAATTCAACCTGGTTGTGATGTGCCTTTTAAATTACCAAAGATGACCAAATAATACTACGGATTGTTTATATGGGCAATTGGCCAAGTTAAAAACCCCCGGTTACATATTGCTTGAAAGGAAACCGGTTTACATTTTGGTAGGCATTTAACCCGAGAAGACCGCTAACATATGAGAGTTTTAGTTTAAATTGGTTGTCACTTACAAATGCAATTTTAATCCCCTAAAGATATTTCAGAAGATGTCAGTTTATAAAAGGGAAGCTTAGGTACTGAGGAAATCTAACTAATCCCAAAATGTAAGTTTCAAAACTAGCATTAGCCACTAAGGCATTATTTTCACTTAAATTTGAAGAGGAATGCCTTCAATATTAAACCCCCAAATCCTACGAAACCTGTCTTTTTATCTTCAGACATCTTCCTATAGGGTTATTTTAATAAGTAGCAGTTGTATATATACCTATGCAAAATGTGTGGTAGGCAGTCCTTATATCTCTCCTAGACAAGGTAAGGCATTAATATTGTGTGCCAAGAAAATACACACACATGTCCGCTGGTTTTAAGATATGTCTAATTCTTTATTTGAAGCTCAGGGTCTGTCAGAAATACCAGATGAAGGGGTTACAATGCCAAAATTAATTTTGTTTTGTCATATACAAAGTATTTAATCTAAAAATTATTGATTGATATCCTCCCTCTTTTAACTCTTTTAGGACTCAATATTTAAAGCAAAACTAATTTATCTAGGTGTTCTCCTGCACAAAATTAATTCTACCGGGACCAGTGAGGCCAGGCCTCATTATGGAACCGTTCCCTTGCGGTGGTAGCCTGAGCAGGATGCTTACTGGAATCCCTTTTCAAAATTAGGCACCACAAAGAATTTAACCCTCGAGATGCTGGAGAACTGGCCTTCAGCATTATACTTCCTGGGCCGTGTGATGGAGTCAGGGGACATTACAAAGACAGCCCGTCTTCCCTGTGTAGGTACTGCCTCAGACTCCAGTGAGGCTCCGTATCTGTATATGAAGGAAGAAGCAGCCTTTGTGAGTTGTGTGCTGGGGTGATGTGTTTGTTAAAACAGTACCTCCTTCTCTAGTATATATCACTGTATTATAGACCTCGGTTTTTTTTTTTAATTATGTGCTAGGCATGGTGGCATATCCCTTTAGTGCCAGCTTGAGGAAGAGGCAGAGACAGGCAGATCTTTTTGATTTTGAGGCCAGCCTGATCTACCTCGTGAATTCCAGGGCAGCCAGGGCTACACTGTGAGACGCTGTCTGTAAACGTTGTGTGTAAATAGTGACTTTACCTCTTTGCTTGGGTGGTCAAATAGTTGCTCAGATTTGTTCACTTTCTGGTGGGATCCCTTGGTCACTGGAGACTTTGTGCTTCCTAAGAACCTGCATTACAGCTGCTGAGTCCTGGATATTGGTTGCCTGTGTCTCCCGTTGGCGTGTGTCTCCTCCCTCCCTGTGTGGTTTGCTCTTAGTACCTACGCAAAATATTATGGGGGAATTTTAAATGTCTTTCAGTGCTTGGGGATCAAACCAATGTGCTCTGTCAATGAGCTTCACCTTCAGCCCCAGGTTTCAGGCTTTCTACGGCCTTTTTGGCTGGATGTAGCGGTCCTGAGCGTGGAGTCGCCGTCCACCGGAAACTCTTACAGGCTAAGATTCCTCTTCGGCTCATCTCACGGTATTGTTTTCATGGAAGCAGTTTTCCTATTTAATGTGTCTCATTTCCATCTGGAATGTTACAAATTGGCACAATATATTTCCTTCTTGTAACTGTCAAGAAATACTTTTTTTCTTTAAAAAAGATTTATTTATTTTATGTGTATAAGTGTTTTGTCTGCATGTAGGCATGTGTACCAAATGTGTGCTTGACGCCCGAAGAAGCCAGAAGTTGGATCCCTGGAACTAAGTTCTGGACACCTGTGAGCTGCCACGTGGGTCCCCTGTAAGAGCAGAAACTGTTCTTAACCACTGAACCATCTTTCCAGACCCAAGAAATATTTAGGTAGTGGCAGTGAAGGCCCAGTACTTTCCCAGAGCACAAGATGGCTGTCACCATGAGGATGATCTTTTACTCATCCACACTGCCGGGATTAAACCCAGGACCTAGGAGTCCCTAGGCCCATGGTCTGACCACTGAGCCCCCTTTATGTTACAAAGTGACAGCTCAGCCTTTAGTAGGCTCTTGAGGTCTATGAAAACAAAGCAATGCGGTCCCCAGCTCTGCCCCACACCAGGAACTGACAGGGTTTGTCAGGGACCAGCCAGTCTTTTCTCTCAGGGAACCTGAGTTACAGCCATTGGAACCGAAAGGCATTGTCAGTTGCTGCATATTCCTACTGTAAAGCTAGCCTGAATTAATTATCCTGGGCTATCATTAAATCACAGAGATTACAGGGGCACTAGAGAAGAAAACCTCTCTGAGTCAAATAAAAATCAGAATTAAAAAAGATTACCTTTACAGGTCTAATTTTGTTTTAAATCGAGTGAATGAAGTGGCTTACGGGAAGCTTTGTAAAACTCTGGCTATTGAATTTAATTTCTCTGTAAAACGCTTAGCTTTAATAGAAACTGCTGCTTGAGAAACCACATTCTCTGCCTCTAACACAGCCCATGTTTCTGGTTTAAATCCAGTATAAAGAGTATTTAAGCATCATGGATTTTATTGCCCCCTGTATTCTTGTCAGCTCTGATACAGAAAGAAAGAATAAAGATTTATATCTTGTGGACATTTAATAGACGTTAATTTTTAATTGACAATTGAAATGTAATCTCCAAATAGAGGCGGATGTTATTAGCTTCAATCATTTCACAATAAATAATGAGGGCTAGGAAACGATGTGAGGGGTTATGATTCCACGGTAGGAGCCGTGGCCGGCCCTGAGAGGGGAGCATTTTCAAGGTCATTTTCATATCTAAATTTTTCTCCTGCAGATTCCACGACAATCCATCCTCAGTGAGAAACAACTCGAAGGGGGTGGGAAAAAAGAAAGAAGAAAATTACAAAAAAAAAAAAAAAAGACTTTTTTTTAAAGCTTTCGTTTTACACTTTATTTCAGTTGGAAAATCCCCGCTGATTTTTTTTTTCTTTTCAAATTTAATGCATCCTGGGAACATACCGTTCAGGATTTTGGCATGTGAACTTCAAACGAAGTTGGTAAGGGAGGCAAAATGCGTAAGTGGAAACTTTGAGGAAGCTGGCAGCCAGGCTGGAAGTCAGTCTTTGGTTCGCTCCACCCCCCTCATGTGAGTACAAAGCCCTAGCCGGCTCGTGAGTCAGAGCTCTGCTGGCCCAGAGATTCCCAGCATCTGTTTCCTCCACTATCACCCAGAGGACTCGGGTGCTAAATCACGGCGCAAAAATAGACTCAGAGCCCCAGCTTCAAACAGATGCGCCGTGGTGGGTGTGGAAGAGGGCTCTTCTTAAATTCCTCATTAGCGGATTAATGGATATGTGATTTTTATATTAGCTGGCCATTCTGTTTACCTTGCTCGCCTAGTTAAGTACAAGCTTGACTTTTCTACTGATCTGAACGGAGCAAGTTCTTCAGTTACATTGATAGTAGAATCCGAACTTGAACTTTCCAGTTGTCTAAAGGCTGGTTGGTCTTTGATCAATAATTACAAAAGTAGAAGTTTTACTTTAAACACAAGAAACTATATATTTTAGGATACATTAAAAACCAAAAACACCCACAAGAGATCGCCCCACACTCTGTTTTACCATAATGCCAACTGCTAAAAGCTCATAGGATCTGTCTATGTTTTGGGCAACACGAAGTTTTATGACTAGAATTGTTGACTTGATTTAAGATCTTTCGAGGTTTTATTTCACATACAGGAAAATGTATTTCAGGCTTGGCTAGAATTGTTGTAAGTTAATATTAAGTTATAGCTTCAGTTTTCCCACCAAAACAGCCTCTGTAATAGATGAGATTAGCAAGTGGGGATAAGTTCAGAGCGTTTAATGGAATTGATCTACTAAATTAGCATTGACAATTTTTAGTGGCTATCTTAAATATACATTATTATCACGAAGGGTTAGTCCAATTAAGCCTTTGCTTTTGCAAGCTGCCCAGCCTGACCTTGTTCGACTCAGTGTGCACAAGGAGAGGGCTTTCGGGTTTATTTAAATTTGGTACTAAATCAATAGGTTTGGGGCAGCCGTCCACTTTTTTTTTTTTTGAAAGGCAGAGATGCTAAAGGCTGTTTGATGACCTATCAGTTGCTATAGCAGTTATATATTGAGAATTAAAATACTGGCCGGAGAATGGAGTAATATACCAGTTGATATATAAGAAGAACCAAGAACGGTGTCAACATTTCTCTGGCTGTGCACAGTGCAGTAAGTGCTGGATGCATTTGGGAGCCAAAAGAATTATATTGGGTTTAATATCATATTTTATTTAGGACATTCTGAATTATTAAATAACCCGCTAATTAAAAAAATTGGAAAGCTTTGCAAATATGAATGAAGAAATCAGCCTGGGGTTCCCAGAGATCTTTGTCTTACACATCCACAGAGTTTTATATTCCGCGGGTACCTACTGACTTCTTGTGACAAGTCGGGGTGTTGAATTTTCTGTTCAGTTGGGCACAGATCCTGAGGTTGTCTGATTATTTATCATGAAGCTGTGGATCTTGGCCTTGGACGTGGCTTAAGTGGCCAGCTCCCAAGTTCACAGAGGTTTGTGTGCAGACCTTCCTCGGGACAGCTGAGAAGCTTGCTCATCTGCAGAAGCGTTCAGGGAAATTTATTTTAGTTGTGCTTTGGTTTGTTTTTATTGCTGTTATCCATTACAGTATTTAATGGTCCATTTCCCTAGTCTGAATTCATAAGCCAGATATTTTTGGATTTTCTATATAAAAATATAACGTTGACCTTTTGGTAACTCCTGCCAGTGACTGAGACCCTTGGGAGATGGGGGCAGGAGGGATGGGAGTTCAAGGCCAGACACTTGCTACTGAGATAGCAGGAGGCCAGATTGGGTTTTGTGAGACTTTGAAAAAAACAGAATAAAACAAAACAAAACAAAACAAAATAAAGACTGTAACCATATTTTCTCCAGCCTTCTTCAGAGAGAGTAGGGTAACTAACTTAGCCCTAGCTATCTCTTCTGGAAATGGTCTGGTCTCACTCCCATGTGTCAGGTCCCCAGCTTGGCTAGCTTCTCCCTTGAACGTCCAGCCATATCCATCTTTAAGTTCGGAGCTCCTGGGCATGCTTTCATGCCAGACATTTAAGGAAGAGGGGAGATGATATTACTTATTTCTTTTTCTTTTTTTTTTTAAAATGACTTCTTTGTTTTTATTTTACATACATTGGTGTCCTGCGTGAAGGTGTCTGATCCCCTGGAACTGCACACAGTTGTGAGTCACCATGTGTGTGGCTGGAATTGAGAGCAGCAGGTGCCTGTAACCACTGAGCCTTCTCTCTCACCCGGAGCTGGTTATTGTACAGGGTAAAAGGCAGAGATCTGTTTTCAAGAGTTCACCTTTCCAATATTGAGTCTCAATGGCGCTTTTCTCATTGTTCAATGATGCTCCTTTACTTCCCGGAACGAAAGTGCATGTTTCTTGTAGCACAGCCTTTGGATGTGGGTTCCTGTTGTCATAGCAACCAGAGCCTCTGAAAGTCGGACCTGTGCACATGTCCTTGTGCTCTTTAGATTCTAGCTGCATGCTGCGTATTTATTGAATATATGAATCAATGAGCCTTAGTAACAGAAGGTTAGATCATAGCCTTTGTGTTTTGATTCTTTTTGCCTCTGATTTTCCTGGGTAACTTGATCTAGCCAGTGATGGAAGAAATAAAGCCATTTCTTACTTTCCTAGATCACCCAGGTGTGAAGCATATTGCTACAGAGCTGAGCACCGCACGATTGAGACCCCCCTCTCCCTCCTCCCTCCCTTCCTTTCTGTGTGTGGTGTGCGCATGCGTGCCTGCGTGCCTGCATAGATGTGTGCGTGCGCGGTGTGCTTACCCGTGGGATGTAAGAGGATAACATTCCTTTGTCTTCCTCAGTCTCTCTCCACTTTAGTTTTTGAGACAAGATCTCTCAGGGAACTTGGAGTTTGCCTTTTTGGCTAGGCTGGCTACTCAGTGATCCCCTGGGTTGTTTGTCTTTGTCACCTCGCTCCCAGGACTGGCCTTACAGACACTGCCACCATACCTAGTTTTATACCAAGTTTTTATGTGGGTGCTGGAGATCTGACTCAGGTGCCCGTGCTTATGTGGCAAGCACTTTGCTCACCGAGCCAAATCCCCAGCCTGAAAACAGTTTCCTCCCTCATTCCTTCTCCCCTTCCTCCTCCCTCCTTGAAGCAGAATCTCACTACAGTAGCCCTGGCTGACTGGAACTTGCTGTGTAGACCAGGCTGGCTTCAAATTCACAGAGATTGGCCTGCTTCCTCCTCCCTCCTTGAAGCAGAATCTCACTACAGTAGCCCTGGCTGACTGGAACTTGCTGTGTAGACCAGGCTGGCTTCAAATTCACAGAGATTGGCCTGCTTCCTCCTCCTAAGAGATGGACGGAATGATCTTTTCATGGGTGGAGCTCTTTCTGGTGCACTATAGTATGTAAAACATATGAATGCAAACACTTAGAAGACACAAACAACCCACTCAGTAATTCTACTACCTAAAAATGGATGCTGTGATTTTGTTTTTTTTTTTTGTTTTTTTTTGCTTTTCGAGACAGGGTTTCTCTGTGGTTTTTGAAGGCTGTCCTGGAACTAGCTCTTGTAGACCAGGCTGGTCTCGAACTCACAGAGATCTGCCTGCCTCTGCCTCCCAAGTGCTGAGATTAAAGGCGTGCGCCACCACCGCCCGGCCGGATGCTGTGATTTTGATGTATGTCCTTTCAACCTTTCTTTTCTATGTATAAGTAACTATACATTTGAATTAGTATTTTTTTACCATAAATTTTTATTGATTTTACTTTTATTGATAAGGGTTACTATGGGCAACAATAACTGATTTTCCTCATAAGCAACTTTACATAACAACAGACTTATACCCAGTAATGTTGGTGATTATATAGTACTCTCATATGGAAATACGCCATAACTTATTTCCTCTATCCCTTCCTTATTGGATATATTTTTTTTTATCTACTTCACACATTACATCACAAGAGATGTTCTAATGAGTACTGAGACTCACTCGACATTGGGACAACCTAAGGAAAAGTTTTAAATATCCTCCTTTAAGCCATCAAGGTGAGGTCAGAAAGGACCATAGTCCTTTCTCCTTCACCCTGAAGAAGTCTATTTGAATTTCTTCACTGTGTGAGACAGCTCAAAACTTAAAGAACCATTGTTAAATACGGGCACGCCGTTCTGATTGATGATAATGGAATTACTTTCTGTCTCAGATTGATTCTAGACTACTTGTTTGGCCTCATTTGGTCTTTAGTGGCATGAAAAATGGACTTCTTTATTAGATTCGCTCCTATAAAAGGAAGAAAGGGGATTCTGAAGGCCCACATTTCCTGGAGGAAGTTGGTACCTAGCTGTATCTTTGTATAGTTTTGTAACATGGTGTCTGGGAGCGAGACTGGTCTCTGTGATCTGCCCTGCACCGTTTTGAAGAACTCATCACTCTTCTCAAGGTGCAGTGAGAGGAACAGCTCCTGCGAGCAGCGGCAACACCATCCCAAAGGGCTGTGAGGGGAAGCCCACAGCAGTGGCTTCAGCCGGAACTTCCAGGCGTTGTGCGCATGTGTTTGTGCGTGCGTGTGCATGCGCGCGTGCGCGCGTACATGCATGTGGTGTGTGTGGGCGTACATGCACCCGTGTGTGCGTACGTACACAAGTGTGTATGCATGTGTGAAGGTGCAGAGCTGCTGGTTAAAGGGCACGCAGTGCCAGGGAAACTTTGGTTTCTCCTGACGAATAGTTTTTGTGTGTGCTCCGGTTGCAGCGTGACACTAGACGCCACTCGTGGCCTTGTTTTCTGGATGGAGAGTGCCCCGTGGAGAGTGCTGGGCGTGGAATGGGAAGGCTTGGAACTCTAGAGCCTCTTGAGTTGCTACACAGGGTAGGTAACATAACTTTTCTGGCCTCCAGCTCCTAATTTATGAAGAAACATGTTCGCCAAAGTTTGCTAAGCAACAAGTTCTTTCTGGGTGTTCTCCCGGCCTGTCTCTCTATATGTGTATATTATTTCATTTGAGCCCCACAGAATGGACTGTGCCTTTGTCATCCTACTTTATAAACGAGAAGAGAAGTTGATGGGGACAGGGTTTGCAGTCTTTCCACCCCGCCCAGGGTGTGGCCTCTAGCCACAAGGCCTCTTGGTGGCCTTCTCCTAAAGAGGCGGGCAGGATTGATTCCCACAGTCCCTTCTCCCCACGCTCACAGGGAACTCTAATTCTAAGAACTTCCGTGAAAGCGAGAGACAGCGGCATCTGTGGAGGTTTGCATGCAGTCCAAATGGCCAGGCAGCCCCCCCTTTTAGTCTCTTAGACGTAGGTGCGTCCCATTCAGTGTTTCCTGCTTCTGGGGTGCTTCTCCATAGTTCTGTGCCTTACTGCTAGGTAGATCTAGGCCGGCAGGTCAGATGCCCATCACGGTCAAAACTCCTGAATGAAAATCACACTTATCACGCGGCTTAGGGTTTCTATTGCTGAAATAAAACACTGTAACCCAAAGCAACTTGGGGAGGCAAGGGCTTGTGTCCCTTCACAGGCTATAGTCTGTCAGTGGGGGGAGATCAGGGCAGGAACTCAAACAGCAGGAATCTGGAGGCAGGAACCGAGGCAGAGGCCAGGGAGGCATGCTGCTTACTGCTTTGCTCGCTTACTCAGCCTGCTTATGTGTACCATCCAGGGATCGCACCACCAATGGTGAGCTGGTTGCTGGGGACTGAACCTGGGTCTTCTGGAAGAACAAATAGTACTCTTAACGGTTGCGTCATCTCTCCAGCCGATGTTAGCCCCCTTTGAACGGCATCTGCTTTGCTGAATTTCAATAGAACGATGGTGTTTCTGGTCAGCATTGGAAGCTACTCTGAGGCTTGCGGATGGATATTGGGAACTGATGAGAGAAAGAAGAGTTGTGTAGAATAAATCATTGTTAATTAGAGATTGTGGGATTTGCAATTGGGAACCGGAGCATAAAGAAAGAGATCGTTATTTTTATTTGAAATAAATCAATGCCATTAATTGAGATCTGGTCCTATACAAAAGCAGAGGGAAATTGGGAGATTGCTATTTCCTTTTGTCAAGTAGCACCAAATAATAATTAAGTTTGGTTGATTAGAATTTTCCTCCTATTAACTTGCCAGGAAAGAGAAGTGAGAGTGGCCCTCATTGGGATGTCTTAGAATTAAAAAAAAAAAATCAATAAAATTTCATCATGGCTTTAGTTACTTTGAAAACCATTGTTTTAGCAGAAATAAACCTACTAAAATAACTGGCTGTGAACACAGTGACTTAGTATAATGTAACTGCCTGGGACTCTGTGCTCCGGCAGCCGAGTGTAGGATTTTGGAGTTCCTGGTCCCAGGGCTCTATGAAAGAAGGATGTGCAAAGTTGTTGCTTCAGAGGGGCAAGGCAGGGGTGGGGGTGGGGCTAGCACGATCCCTGGATAACCACTGAAGTGTGAAATGTGGAAGACTCTTGAGCCTTTGGCCAAAGAGTTGAGGTAACCTCAGCTCTTGAAAAGAAAAAAAAAAAAAAAGGCACAATGAATGGAGTGTTTGGGGCCCTGCAGAGCTGACAGGATTGCTGGTATTGGACTCGAATTTATCTAGCTTGGAAGATGGACCTGTAGCTGAGCAGGAGTCAGCAATGGCTTCCCGGAGCCAGTGTGTGGGATGAACTGTGTTGTAGAGAAGAACACAGGACAGGAACCTGGCAGGCTCAAGTCCTTTGGTCCGTGCTGTGGTGTGGCTGTGTGGTGTGGATGAGTCGCTTGCCCTGCCTATACAGTTTCCTCTAATGTATAACAGAGAGTGTGGTGGGAACCCTGGAACAGTGGTCTCAGAGGTCGTTTCCAGGATGGGGCATCTCGTTCTCAGGTAGCATGGCTCCGCAGGGCGGGAAGTTTTCTTGGCATGGATGAAGACAGCGTTAGTGGGTTAAAGGACATTGTGTTGAGGTTTCTCCTTGTGTCAGGGAAGAGCTGTGTTCCAGCTGTACCTGCTCACAACGAGCCGAGCCCATTTATCTTTTAGATTTCAATTGAAAGAAATGTATTCAGTCAATCAATATTTGAGGCATTTGGGTTTCTTTTGCTCTTGAGCTGATATTTGGACTATGGACTGTTACATCAACAGCGTCACCAGGAATCTATAAGTAAACTCATTGAGATTCAATTTTTTGAAATATGATCCTTTGTAACTTTCCTTCATCTTTTCACCATTAGAATGAAGGTGTTTTAAAAGCCCAGAAAACAGGACTTTTTCAGCGACACTAAGATGAACTAATTAGTCATTAAAAAGCCCATGTAGTGCCTGGGAGTCCACAGGAGGAATCCTTCTTTATTTGAGGAATCCAGAAAACAATGTCTTCTTCTCTGGACCATGTCAAAATGGCAATTAACATTGATGTTTGAGTTAGCGTTGGAAAAGCTGTTTGCAGAGAGTTTTGGCTCTGCCAGCAAGCTCTCCTGAATCCAGCTCCACACACTGGTGGAGGGCTGATGTCCTCGTGTCTAGACCTTCCGCATTCCGTCAGGGTATCCGTTTTGCCATCAGGGCACGCAGCCACCAGCCAGGCCTGGGTGTTTCAGGTCAGTGGCTAGAGGGACCCGCTGCGCAACTTGAATGAGCTCTTACCGGCTTAGAAGGGATTTGTTTGCCTTTCCTGTCAAGGGCCAGAGAGTGGATGTTTTTGGCTAGGCGGTTCCATTATGTGGTCTCCATTGCTGGGAATCTGTTCTTCAGCAGCCGAGCGTAGAATTTTGGAGTTCTTGGTCCCAGAGCTCTGTGAAAGAATGATGTGTAAAATGTTGCTACAGAGAGAAGAGGCTGGGTGTGTGTGTGTGGGGGGGGAAGTGAGCAGCTATTACCTCTCCTACAGATACATACTAATATATATTTTAATAATAATGATTTTCCTATAAGTCTTTTATGTGTCACAAAATAATAATTTTTTTGACTCCCCTCACAACCATTACAAAATGGAGATCTGGGTATGGTAGGATAGCCGGTAATCCCAGCACATGGGAGGCTGAGATAGAGCAATCAAGAGAAGGGGGATAACGTGATCTACATAGAGCAAGACCCTGGCTCAAAAGCAAAAAAGAAAAGAAAAAGTTAACCTGTAGACTATATAATGCTGGGGTCTAGTTTGGGGAATTGACATGATGGAGATACATTTGGAGAGCACAAATAATTCCCGATAAGTGTTTATTTCGCTCTCTGGATCCATGACTTCAGGCTGTCCATTCTTCTCATGGTTAAGAGTGGCCACGTGGCTTGGTGTCAGCCAGTAACACATGAGTGGGAGAGATATAGTATTGTCCCCGGGCCTGCATGCCCCTCATTCTTTCTCAGGAGATGGTGGGGTCCTAAGATGGAATGAGTCTGGTTCTCGGGTTTTTCTCAGTGTTGAGCTCCTGAGGTGTTCGGCATCCTTTGTCTGACTATCGTATTAAAGTAGTTCCGCAAAGGTTCAAGCTTGGTTGGAGTTGTTTTTTACCCTGTTTTGTTTTCTCTGTCTCACACCTACATTAAAGTTCCTCACCTGGGTGCATTGTCGTGATGGAATTGACGATGGCCATTTGTGTCATGGAGGGATAGTGGTGGTGGGGGGCGCTGTCCCCATCTGAGCTACCTAAGTGTCTTTTCCTGAACTCAGGGTCAGGAAAAGTTTATCTTCCAATGAGGAACTTACAGATTTTCTTATAAACAAAGAGAATATTGTTAAATGTGCTCAATTGTGTGCCCTTTTCCCTTTTCTCCCTGGTTGCCAAGAAGCTCAGAGCCAGTGCTTTGGCTCCGCACTGGGAACTACCTGTGGCCTACATCCCTGAGGTTGTGGCTTCTTCCTGAGTTTGACCTCTGTTCTGTTGTGTGTTCTCTGTCCCTGATTTGCAAAATGTGTGTTCTTTAATTTTATTGCTTGTTTTCTTCCACGCTTCCTTAGATCTTCTGTGGGAACAAGCTTGGGTCAATAAAGAAATTTTGGATTATTTATAGAATACACCAAAAGCCTCCTTTTAATCACCAATTCAGCGGTTTGGCAAGTAGAGTTTCCTATGTATTTCGCAGGCTGTCTCCTTAGCCACCATGTCTCAGTTTGGTGGGAGAATGGCTTTGTAATTATGTGAGTTGAAGGCCTTCACACTTTCCTAGTCTCTTTCAAAGGAAAGACAATGCCATTTTATGAAAGGTTCTTATTGTTTGCCATATAAAATTTATAGATGAATTTAACTGATGCCAGAGGCTAGAGGGATATTTGTTTAAAAATGGCAAAGAACTAAGGGAAAGACTGTCAAAGTGCCTAAAAACCAACAAGAAAAAGGTAAATCCGATAAACCAATGATAAAAGACATAAATATACAAATAGCATTTTTCTTGAGACTTAGTATTAGTAGGTAGCCCTGGTGGTCCTGTGACTCTCTATGGACACCAGGCTGGCCTTGAACTCACAGAAATCCACCTGCCTCTGCCTCCTGAGTGCTGGGATCAAAGGTGTGTGCCACCATACTTGGCGGCTTATTTTTCTTAAAGTAAGGTTATACTAAAAAAAAATATAACACATATATGTGTACAGATGTGAAATTTATCTGCAACCAGAGAGCAAACATGAACACGAAATCCCTTTTCACTTGCTCAGTTGACAAAAGTTAATAGGTGAACGCTAAACATTGTCAAATAAGCAAGCGGAACCTAATGTTGTGGGTGTGCCTGCCTGGAAATCAAACTGTCATTATTTAGATAAAGTAGATGAGTGCCTTAGGCCCTTTCTCAGTCATGTGTTAATATGTAGTCACTAAACACTGTCAAGGAAATAAGCAAGAGGAAGCATTCTGGCTGTCCGTCATGC
This sequence comes from Microtus ochrogaster, assembly GCF_000317375.1. Taxonomy (NCBI): domain Eukaryota; kingdom Metazoa; phylum Chordata; class Mammalia; order Rodentia; family Cricetidae; genus Microtus; species Microtus ochrogaster. Next base: position 85,029,957 of record NC_022011.1, on the reverse strand, counting down.
CTCACCCACGTCATTCGGGAGATGGGGTAACAATGGTTTTTATCTTAGAGGGTTTTTATCCAATGGGGGAACGATGGTTTTTATCTTAGATGGTTTTTATCCAATGGGGCAACGATGGTTTTTATCT
>NC_022011.1:85006430-85029676 GCF_000317375.1 Microtus ochrogaster | reverse complement strand
TGGTTTTTATCTTAGAGGGTTTTTATCCAATGGGGTAACGCTGGTTTTTATCTTAGAGGGTTTTTATCCAATGGGGTAACGATGGTTTTTATCTTAGAGGGTTGTGATGAAAATTAAACAGTCAATATATTCAGTGTGCTCAGAATGGTGCTCGGTACACAGCAATATATTCAGTGTGCTCAGAGCGGTGCTCGGTACACAGCAGATACTTCGTAAGTATTCATCAGGTAAACAAGGCTGTCTCCCAAACATTTGAGTACCCGACACTGACAAGCATGGCGCTGAATCTGGGAGTTCACCTCGCAGCCTTGCTGTTCTCATCCAGTTCTGGATCCAGCTTTCAAGATCTGACTCACCGCTTCATCGCTTGTGCCCAAGCCCCATCTACTGCTTCCTTTCTCTCTAAAACACTTGGACTACTGAAAGGTTGGGGATCTGTGTATTGGCATCTGATGCCCTTCTCCAGTCTAGACCACCTTCTTAATGTTAATGCAAACCCAGATTTCTGCCCTTGGCTCCTGCAGTCGTTCGACTGGAGCAGTTTTACCTACCACCTCTTCCCCACTGCTGTGATGCTATCCCAACTCAAGAGGTCTTCCCAAAGATCCCATCTTTGCTAGTCTTAAGTAATAATAAAATTTCCTTCTCCAGAGGTCCAAGTCAGAAGCCGGAAGTCATCCTTGATTCCTTTCCATACTCCCTCCAATCTAAGCTGCTGGCGAGTCCAAAAGATGTCTCATTGGTCTCTTCTGCCATCACCCATTTTACCTTCCCCTTCTGGTCCTCTTGGGCATGACCCCTGCAGTAGCTCCCCAGCCGGCCTCCCTGTTTGTGCCCGTGTTTTATTTGCTGTGTGTGACTGGAAGGGCATATACAATTGCAGGCTAGGTCCTGTCTGATCTCTGTTTGAACTCTTGCTGACCTTTAATTGCACTCAGAATTAGTGCTACTAAACCATGATTTAATTTATAAGGGCAAATTTTGAAATAAGTGTTTTCTAACCTTTGAGTCAACCCTAAGAACATTTTGCTATGGAATTTTCAAAACCAAAAGGGCACAATCGCAATACTTCACTGTTTAATTTTCTTCTTGGTTACTAGATATTTTACTGCTCAGATCAGTTCAAGGGAGCTGGAGAGATGGCTCAGCAGTTAAGAGCACTTGTTGCTCTTGCAGAGGACCCGGGTTTGATTCCCAGCACCCATATGGTGGCTCTCAGCCATCCAGAACTCCAGTTTCAGGAAACATGATGTCTTCTTCTGACCTCGATGGGCATCAAGCATGTGTGGGGTACACAGACACACAAGCAGGCAAAAACACATGAAAAGAATAAACGTAATATAAAAAATTGAAAAGATGAAGATTAGTTGAAGCTGGACGAGGGGGATTGGAGCATAACTACAAAGAACCTTCACCTCTGAGAAACTGGTTCTAGAAGGTTGAGCCCAACTCGAACCTCCAGGGTTCTCTAGGACTCTGTTTAATCAAAGGGGAAGGAGGGGTGTCTCAACTTCATTAGAATTACCTGGGAAACTTCTTTAAAGAAAAAAAAAAAAGGCTGTGTAGGTCCTACATATCCAAGTTTGTTAAGAGTCTCTATCTCCAGCGGGTGTGGAGTTGATGAGGTTGGACGAAGGGCAGATCCGATTTATTTTGAAGTTCTCTATATGGTTCTGGTGCACAGGGAGGCCAAGAACCTCTGTACTTAGCGCTCCTCCTTCAAGAAGGAGGACAGGCCCCGTGTTTTGAAATGAGTTGAAGGGACAGCGACAGAACTTGGACCACACAGCACTGCATCTTGAACTTCGAGGTGCATGATTATCACCAGGCATCTTGTTCAAACGTCAGATTTTGGCCAAGGTGACTGAACCTAAGTTGTGGGTCTCCCACATGGTCTGGGTCATTCAGGGCTATCAAGGACTGCCTTGAAGGAGGCCACACTTTCCAGCCCACACTCGGGGCTGCAGGCTGCGCTCAGCAATCTGTATCCTCTGTGTTTTTAGGGCCATGAGAAAGATCATGTTTGAATTTCTGTTTTGTAGATGAGAAAACTGGGGACCCTGATCACTTGAGTAACTTTTCTGGAGTCATGGCGTTGTGAGGGGCAGAGGGAGAATTCGGATCATTCTAGGTGTTCTGCTACAGAAGCCAGGAGCCGAGGAGACACAGTGCAATACTGATTCCATCACAAGGTGCAGCTCTAATTGGCCTGGCAGCAATGAAGATATTTTGAAGAGACACGTGTGTTCTTTATTTTGCCTATCAGACTTCTGAAACAGCAGCCCCCTCAAGAAACTGGAACTCCCCCAGGAATCTCAAGCTGCAAAAAGAGAAAAGCCCAAAGCCTGGTTCCAGCCAGAGGAGGCGTTGCTCTGAAAGAGGATTCACATAGTGTTTAACTGTTAGGCTGGAACCCAGACAAGGATGGGCAGGGCTGCGCCGTGACTGCGGACTGCTAAGATAGACCTGACTCTAATGCTCAAGCTCATTTCAAGACCCCAAGGAAGTACTGGAGGGGGTCATGGGATGTCTTTATTCTTCTTCCCAATGTGGCCACACTAAATTAATCTCTTCCCCCTAAAAAAACCTGTCAATTTGGTCATTTTAATTGGATTTTTGTGGATGGGTGGTGGAACCCCAAGTTCAGTAACAAGGGGTAGGCCTGCAGTTGGAAGGGGTAGTTCAGTTGGTAGACAAGTTCATGGCTTTCAGTCCTTGGTTGAAGATGCAGATGTTGGAGAGCCGAATCTTCCTATGCCTACTCCTTGATCATCCCTCTAGGCTGTGCTTCTCACTGCTGGGCAGGAAGGGGGCTCTAAAGAAGGTAAGGGCTCATCGCCAGGTGTGTTGTAACTCATTAGCAATGGCCTGCAGGCATTGAGGTAAATCTCATACCACAGGTAGCCAGTTGGCTTCCGATTCAGGGGTGACTTTGGTGCCAAGGCTTGAGGCCCCTTATCTTACCCTGATCTGGCCTCCACCTGTCTCTTCCACTTACTCAATGACAGACTGTAGCTGCATTAATTGCTGAGTCCCCTGCAGGCATCATAATCCGGGACTGTGTGCATGCTATCTTTCCTATCGCATGCCTTTGATATCCTTTTTTTGGCAGACCAAATGCTACCCATTGCTCAGAATCCAGGGCAGTTTTTCTTCTCCAGGAAGTGTTCTAACTTTCCTAGTATGGATTAAATAAGGACCTTCCTTTGTTTTGCAATGTCCTCTGTGTCTTTCAATCCTAGCATTTATGGTGAGCCTTGCTAAGTCTGTTTCATTCACTTTTGAATTCCAGGTCTCAGCGTAATGTCCAGAATATATAGCGAGATGGTTTAGAAGTAAGCTTGTTGAATGAATGCATGAGCCTCCCACTCCCAATCCAATATTATTTTATCTTGGTCATCTGACTTAAGTAGCAGTTTTCAATGCTAAGTGCAGGACTTAAAAAACAACTGGATCACATCCCAGGTCAGTTAAGTTGGACTCTGCTGGGGGTGAGGCCCGGCATTTTTGTTCCGAAAGCTCCCCAGTGATTCCCATAAACAGCCAGGTGGAGAACAAACAGGTTAGCTCCCCAGCACCGCGCCTGAGCCCATGGCAGACTAGACAGGAGACAGGGGTGACTGCCTTTTGTCTTTAAAGCTCAGGAGGAGAAACAAAAGAAGCATGCAGGCAAACTGATGCCTTTTGCAGATAGTTTGAAAGCAAATATGTGAAATAACCGTACTGGGATTGAGGGTGTCGCAGAATCCAGTGATCAGTGTAAGGGGATGCCGCAGTCGGGAAGGACCCCTCCTAAAATGGTGTTTTAATGACTGCCAGTCAGCACAGCTGCCCAGCTATTCTGCTTTGGCTGCTTTTGCTCATATATTATTTGCTTTGTGTACTGGCGAGCAGCGTTTAAGACTTTCAACAAACAACTCCTCTTTCTCGTACTTTAATATGCTAATCGGAAGCCATCCTAGGAGTTCTGATATACAGCAACAATAATACAGAGTTAATTATGAAGACAGAGCATTGGCTGTTAGTGGCTCTCCACTATGCCAGGTGTGAGCACATCTGCAGACTGTATGTTACTGCTCCTCAAGGGTTAATGTTGTCCACTCTCGGTCACTGTGCTAGACTCTGGGGACAGAGAAGCTGCAGCAAAGTCCTCCTTGCCAAAGTTCACTTTCTTGTATGTGAGCAGTTAGGCTATGTGACCATATGGTTCACTCCAGCCAGAACTGGAGGGCGGAGTGTCTGCGAATGAGTCATGGGAAGCTCATTACAGAGATCTTGGAATGATGGTCCCCAGGGCACGGTGGACCTAGACCAGTCCTGAAAAGACAGCTCCGGGCACTTGGGGCCGTGATGTGTATGTACCGTGCAATCCAAGGCTCATCAAAAGGCGAAAATCCAAAGAAGCAGTCAATGGTATGTCAAAAGGGGCCTAACTCTGAAACACAAGGAAACACCTGCTTTTATGACTTGAAGGGACCATAATGGTTGTGCCAGTGGGAAAAGACAATGTTGATTATGGTTGGTGTGCAGTTCAGAAATTAGCCTGCCTCAGAGGTCAGTGAGATTGCTTAATGGATAAAAACCCTTGCTTCGGAATCCTAATGATCTAAGCTCAATGCTTGCACCTTGCATAAAGAGTCTAGATGTTGTGGCATGCATCTGTAATCCCAGCACTCCTCCAGCGAGTTGAGAAGCAGAGACCAGAGAATCATCTGGAAGCTCTTAGTGAGGTAACTTGAGTACAAAGTACAGTAGAAACAAGAGAGACCCTGCCCCACAAGGTGGAAGGAAGAACCAACTCCTGGAAGTTGTTCGCTGACCTCTCTGTGTACGTGCAGATGCACACACACGCATGTACACACACGCGCACACACGCACACACACACACATATACACACATTAATAAAAACCAAATAAAATGACCAGCTCTCAGCAGCTGAACTAAGAAAGGTTTAATGCTTGCACACCACCTGTGTTGACCGTAGATTGCTGTATAGGGAGGTGGCAAATTCAGTTTTGAGTCTCTTTCTTTCTGAGGGGTGGAGGCTTCAGCATCTTTAGGCCTCATCAATCAGGAAGAGAAGAATGGAACCAGCTACTGCCAACAGACACTCTGCCTGGAAGCAAGGTGCTTCCTGTCTCTTCTCTGTTTATTGGTTAGAAATAATTCCATGCTGTATCCCCATTCCATGAGATGGGGCCTTATGACCTCTGTGTACCTTGAAATGATGAACAGCTAAATATTGGGAAATACTACCAATGTCTACCATAGGCAGCCTTGGCAGCTCGACCTATGTGTATTGGAAATAAAAATATTGTTTTTTTTCTTCAGGCATGAATTTAAAAACATGACTTCATTATTATTGGCTCTTACTATATTTTAATATGTGGGGGATATGCTCCCAATTAGATTTTTATTTAAAAGTAGTAGCGAGATTGGTCTTTATCAATATTAAAACTATTATTTTGAAGCCTTGCAATTGATTTCCAAGGCTATTATGCGAGGCAGCATAGATATGAATTCCAAATACCAACCAGTATGATGATTGCATAATAAAAATAATTTTGTTTGGATAGATGTGGTCATATAGAAGACCCCAGAATTCTAACAGTGGCTTTTACATGGGCATTAGTGAACCCCGGGAACAGACTCACTATGTAACCCTATGTGATGAATGTAGATATGCTACCACACTTTGCAAGTAGGCTGGATTAATATTTCAATGGACCACCTTCAAAAGTCTCCCACACCCTTCCACTCTCTTTTCTCTTTGCTCAGGAAGACAGTAGAAGCTGGTAGATTGGGAGAGGACATGGTAACTGCTCTGTTTCTTTTCTCTCCTTGGATGCTTCAAGTGTTCAGAGAACCAATCCCTTTCTTAGCTGTGCCCTCTGGAGATGAATTGGGATGGAGCTTACTCTCCGTCCTCTTGAATATGACAGTCACAAGCTACAGACAGCTCTTGAGAGCTTGAAATGTGACTCTGGCTAGTGAGAAACCGAAAAGTTGCCCAGTTTCATAAATTCCAACACCCACATGAATCCAGGTGATAGACAGAGGGAGGTTGTTCTCTGTGCCTTCTCAGTGAACAACTTTCTATACGCTTTAGCTCTTTCCCCTCCCATGATCTCTTGGGTCAGCTGGGTGGTGGGTGTAGGGGTGGATCTACGCAGAACCAGCTCCATCTTCCATCTTCAGCTGGTACTGCTCTCCTGATCTTCTGTCATGAGCTATGGGATTGAAGAGATCAAACGATGTCCCCCCCCCCCAAGTTTGCAAACATTAGATTTGAGGACTGTTACAGGATCTCAGGCCTGCTTTCTTTGAAAGGGAGGGTGTTACTTTGGGCAGGAGAAAAAAAAAAAGAAAGAGGCAAAAGGCCTAGTGTAGTAAACCTTTAATGTGGTGTCAACATCCTCCTCCCCTGTGATATATTTGGATATAAAGTCTTTATTGGGCTTGAAATTCTTATTAAAAATGCAGTGAACTTTAGTTTGCTCGTTCGCAGCCTTTCATTCTTCATATCATTCTTTTGTAAGAAAGACTTTCTTTGGTAGTAGTTGTTTAATGAAAGACACAGGCTGTTACGGAGGGAGCGAATGCCATCAAATCCTCGTTGGTGACTCACGTGTTGGTGCCAGGCTATAAAGTGTCCCGTGGGCATGTGACAGAGGAACCTATATTCTTTTCTATCTTTGTCTACTGTCCATTTTGGAAAACATCTATTTTTACTACCTGATTGTAAAAATTAGTGCTCGCATTAAACAATTTAATGAACTGAAGTGTCTCCGAACGCACATAGCCACACTGGCCTTTCCCAGAGCCTTGGGCAGAGGCCAGGACAGAGGGGCATGGCAAATACTTGGATTTTATCTTTGAGACTTAATGGGAAGGCAAGAGGGTGAAGGGAGGTAGAAAACAGGTATGGCTCCAAGGTAATTTGATTTTAAAAAGACTTTTCTCTCTCTCTGAATTAAAACTATAATTCCTCTTTAAATAAACTAAGCACAAAAGAAGTCATGTTCCAAACAGAATATTTAGCACCCAGTTTTCCCCACCATAGCATGGGCACAAACAGGAAAAGTATTCTCAATGGGAGGTTGTTGACACCACCGTGTCTGGAGCCAAATCAGGGCTACGCTACGTTAGTCTGTCTGCCCCTACACATTCCGGAACCCACCTTAGTCTACCCGGATGTTGTACCAACATAAAGGCCAATGCCGGAAGTGCTGGTAATTGCTTCTCCAGATCAAACCCTAGTCATGAGACCAGGAGACAACTGTGCGGGATTGAGTCTTTGAGTTCAGAATAATTGGGTGATTGGCGTCATCCTGTGACAGGCTTCCCTTCTACCCTGTCCGTTGACTAATGGTCCTATTGTTAGTGCCGAGCGGCTCATGCCCCGTAGCACCATGACGCAAAACTTGATCTTTGGAAGCAATGCCTCCCACATCTATTCCCTCCAGGAAGCCAGAGGGCAACCGAGTGACATTCCAGGTTGGGAACCCTGCCCATCACATCATGACCCAACCTATTCCAGGTGAAAAATGATTGGGTCAGAAATCCTTTCATGAGAAAATTCCTGCTTGTGTTCCTGCGCTGGTTCTCAGCCCTAGATGTCTATCAGTTAATTAAGTATTAACCAGCGAGTTCAAACAGCTGCTGTGTGGGACCCACCGGAAACTTAACAATGTTGATTTCTTTCGCGCGTGTGTGTCTGTGTCTCTGTGTGTACTCACCATTTTCTTCCTAACCTAGAGCTTTTAGGAAAGTCCTGGGTACCTGTATTTTGGAAAAGTTTCCTGCACGGTCAGAGAAAATGAGTTCAGCTTGATTTAGGATATTGATTTTAGAGGCAGCACTAATAGTGTACTTTGGAAATGAACTTAGTGGTTCTAAAGACGTGTTTCATTAGTTGCTGTCTTCCATGTCCTTTTTTATGTGTTGACATATGAGCACTATAAAATAGGAGAGTCTGGTCAGGAGACGAGCTTTATCATATTTATTTCCAACTGTCTGATTCTAGGGAATAATTTCATGGATTCAAAACAAAATTTGTGGACTGGGGGTGCAGTTCCTTGGTAACACACACGCACGCACACACACACACACCACAGCATGGCACAAAATAAAAGAACAAATGCATTTTCCAGTGGCATTTTCAGCAGCATTGGGCAGTGTGCTGAAGTTCTGAGCTCAGCCGAGGAGCCCTTCCTCAATGCTTGTCCGTGACAGGAGCTGGATGGCGATGGAGGTGTAGCTTCGGTTCTTCTGGCGCTTTGAGACTAGTTTAACATTTTTGTCTCCTTGTGAATTGGCAAGAGGCACAACTTGTCTATTCTAGTCAAAAGATACCTGCTGGACCACAATGCTAGGTGCCAGGGATACCAAATAAAATTAACTGGGCTTCTTTGCAAAGCTCTGGTAGGCTAAAGTAAATGTTCTCAAAGTGAAATTTTGGACCAGCAGCTTCCATTATCCCGAAACTTGTTAGAAACACAAGCTCTCTTGGGAGACCTGATCTGAGTTACCATGATGTTTGGAGATCGCTGGCCTCTAGGAGGAGCAGTCAGTTCAGCAGAAGAGAGCTCTGTGGGATGGGCAGAGCAAGTTGGGGAGGCGCAGGGACGTGGGGGTATTGCTGGGAGGAAGTGAAGGAGCAGATCTCTGAAAGAGCTGGTCCAGTATGGTGGGAGGAGTTTCTAGGTAGGGCCAATAGTTCCACAACACTGAAAAGTAGGTGTTGTAGTCCAGTGCTTCAATAGGAGCCAGGAATCTGAGAGATCTGGACTCCAGGGAAGAACGGGACTTATCTGGAAATCACTGAGAAACCCTTTGGTTTTTATTTGTTGGCAGTGTGAGTAGAGGAGATTGGGGCTGAGGGAGATTAAGGGCCTTGTCCAAAGTCTACAGGCTGGTAAGTGGGAAGAGCTAAGATGCAGACCGAAGTCCTCGGAAGAGCAATCTGTCATACTGCTTTGTAAGGAGAGGAAGCCTGTGTGTCCTACCCCAAGGGAGGGGCTACGGGAAGTCCAGACCCTCTGGGCTACCTCTTTCTTCCTTTGGCTGACAACACAATGTGCTTTCTTAGCAAATTCAATAGCTATTAAACCCCATCCCGCTGTGATGTAAAAGGTATCTAAATTCATGCTAAAGACACAAATTAACTAGGCGTGGTGGCACACACCTTTAATCCCAGCACTCAGGATGCAGAGGAAGGTGGTCTCTGTGAGTCTGAGGCTTAGCTAGGTCTATATGGGAATCCCAGGTCAGCTAGGGCTACATAGTGAGACATTGTCTCAAAAAACAACCAACCCACCAAACAGCAAATTTCTTATTTTCAGGTACAATGGACCTTTGAGTTTAACCTTTTACTGTATTGATTTGTAGGGCTTGTTTTCACTTTCTCTGTTCAAACAATAACTGTTTGCCTTATATTTATAGCTATGTAAGAAGCAGTTAACATAGATCTCAGTAGTTACATTTTTCATCCCATTGCTCTGACTTTACTCCTTCAGGGGCGCTGAGATCTAGGTACGACAGGACCTATTTTTATGATTCCTACTCTATAAGCTGAATTTAATTGTTGGTTTTACCTCACAAAATTCACATAAATTTTGAAAAAAAAAACAAAAAAGCTCACACACGTATGAATATATCTATATATACCACAAGTCTGTCTTGTAACACACCCTGGTATAGCATAAATTATGTCCCATGTATTAGAGGTTTTTGCCAAAACTGAAAGAGAAAGGTAATAAATCACATTTACCTTAAAAAACAAAACAAACAAAACAACTCATCCATTTAATTCTGGCTTTGTTTCTTCTTCTCCTTTTTCTTCTTTCTGGTTTGTTTCTTTTCTTTTTCTTTCTTTCTTTCTTTTTTTTTTTTTTTTGTATGCAGGTTTCTCTGTGTAGCCCTAGCTGTCCTGGAATTTGCTCTGTAGACCATGCTGGCATCGAACTCAGAGATCTAGCTGCTTCTGCCTTCAGGATACTGGGATTAAAGCCATGTGCCCTCTCTGCCTGGCATTCTATTTCTTAATAAAATAATGAAAAAGAGAGATTTTAGTTAGAAATTGGAGCCAGGCCAGGCATGGTGACACAGGTCTTTAATCCCATCACTTGAGAAGCAGAAGCAGGCAGATCTCTGGGTTCAAGGCCAACCTGGTCTACTCCTCAAACCTCTCCTAAAAAATGAGCCTTTCACAGTGTTATTTAAAGTATTTTTTTTTTAAATCTGGGTAGTCATGGCACATGCTTTTAATCCCAGCACTTGGGAGTTCAAGGTCAGCCTGGTCTCTAGAGAGAGTTCCAGGACAGCCAGGGTTACATAGAGAAACCCTGTCTAAAAGGAAAAAAAAAAATAGATTAAAAAAATGTTTTCTAACTTTTTGTTTCTGTACTCTAGTCTTAAAAGACATAATGTGGATGATATAATTATGTTATTATGTTAAAGATTATTTTTAAAGTCATTTCTCTGTATTTCCCATCTATAGGAAGATGTGAGGAAATCATTTAAAAATGATGCCTCGTTCCATGTGGGGGGCACCTGTTTCTTCAATACCTCTTGGCATCTGAATTTGAGAAAGTCAAATTGGCCCTGGTCACACTGGACAAACTCATGTGGCCTCAGCACAGCTGGAGAGCTTCCTGTCAGATCTTTATTCTCCTTGCCTTCTCTGAAGTAAAAGTCAGCAGATAGTAACTCAGATTAAAGCCCTGGTCTCCAGATACAAACAGCAGGCTGATTAAATGGATCGCTTTGCCAAGGGAGATGCAGCTGGAGTATCCATTTTTCATTCAAATGTTCCAGCCTCGTAGAAGCCCCTTCCAGGTCCAAATATATTGAATCACTGCTAACCTACTGGAGGAAACAGCAGCACGGACACATGCTTTCTTATTAGATGAACATGGCAGGTTGTCTGATAATGCGAACAATTAAATGGGAGAATTTATTTATAGCTCTCAAGGGGTCCTGACTAAATACGTCCTGTCAAAAGAACGCAGATCCCCCACCTTGGCACAGTGGGGTCTTGAGGTCCCTGTTCTTGGAGAATGGGAGTGTGCTCTTAGTTGCTCTAGGGGGCGCTGTTCTAGGATTTTGCAGTTTGAGGGATGACCCAGGATTAGAAGTGGCCCACACATACGGTGTAGGGGCTCTCAGAACCTAGAACCTGGAATTCTGCCTTTCAGCTGCGGAATGAGATTCTGAGCCTAGGATGCCCCCCATGCCTGGAAGTTTGCTAAAAGTACCATTCCAGCACAGCCCTCAAAGCACCCACACAGGCCAGAGACGGTCGCAAGGCTTTTCAAACGCCCAGCCCTGCTCCCCTCTGGCTGAGTGTGGAGAAGGTGTTTCTCACAAGGTGTCAGGGCTGCTGAGCCTGTGACCAACATGGCCACTGCTCTAGGGCAGTCCTATCTGACAGAAACATCCCAGTGCCACACGCACAATTGAAACTGCTCTAGTAGCCATATTACGTCATATTAGATGTGCTATTATTTATCAACCATCTATCTAACTTTATGGGTTCAATTTCAATCAATATAAACAATATTGAAAGCTGGGTAGAGTGGCTCCCACATAATTCCACGACAGTCCAGGTGGCAGATCGAGAGCCTCAAAATAACAGACAAATGCCTGATGAAATATATATTCTCTCTGGTGGTAGCCAATCTCCAAAATCTGGTGTGTCACACCCTTGCTGCTCATTTCCCTCCCAGACCAACGGCGTCGGAAGCACATGGAGGCCACGCCTAGTTGGTTAGGGCTACATCTCTAAACGTTACTGTACGAAGTCTCAGTTAAATATACAGAGAGAAACGAGCAAAACAGAGCCGTGTTCCCTCAGTGTAAGCTTTCTCCTTTAGTAGATTGGCCCTCTGTCCGTTCTCATCGCTGAAGCGGCCTCTCTTCAACACAGGCGGTTTCAAAGCGTGGCAGTTCCCTTGGCAACAGCAGCGTGCTGAAGCCTGGAAGAAAGACAAGCGCCCATCCCTAGCCAGGATCAGTTGTATAGGTGCTTTCTGTGGGGGGGCGGAGGGGGGGGCGGTGACTGAGGCTTGCTGATTCCGCTGGAACGGAATGTTGACCGGGAAAATACATAGTCAATTTAAAATTTTCTGTAACCATAAGTGGCAAAACCAGAACTGGTGACTTTATCCGAGCCCCTTAATTAAAATATTTTTATTGGTTTATGAAGTTTGAAAGGCAGAAACACCCAGGTGCTGGAGGTTAGTTAAATACTATGTACCGCTTTGTGTAAAATACAGTTTACAAAACAGGGGAAGACCTGGAAAATGAATGTGTATATAAGTTTACAAATGAATCCCAGGAAGAGATGCTTGGCTCTCATTACTAACACCTTTATGCAATTACTACGGCAAAATGAATATACTCACTACACAACACTTAGGAACCACATCGTGAAAACAGGTCGGAAGAAAATTCCCATAAATATTGATGATCTCATTTCTGTGGCTCCCCGGTAATTAGTCAGTATTTGGCTTTCATTACTACAAAAGCTGTTCTACAGAAATTATAATATCTGGTCCTTAAGAAAGAAGGAAACAAAAGCTCTTGGCAATTGTATATTTCCCCTCAGAGCGTGCCTAAATAAGTCATGAAGCCAGCCCTTTAAATTTGGTTTCTGTAGTGACCCAGGCAGATGAAGTAGGAGGATATTGAAACGAAGGACAATAGCTGTGATATAAACAATATAGGGAATTAACCATGAATGATCCGACAAGTGGAATCTAAGCTCATAAAGAAACACGTATGTGTGCTCAGGGGGGGGGGTTAGTTAGATCAGGGGAGCCCTGGGCTCAGCGCCCCCGACTCCGCTTCAGTTTACATATTGGATGTGAGCCAGACTATGTTTAGGCTCCATTTTTCTAAATAAAGCTGAAATAAAATGGCAGCCTGTGTCAAGTGCGTTGTGAAACTGTTGATTGATGAACAGTGGCCTTAATTTTTTTTTAGGATTCCTGAGGAAAATAGGCTTAAGAACTCCCAAACATTATTATTTTTCCCTTCTCAAGAAGTTCCTTTAGGCCCAATTCAGAGGACGTTCAGGGAGATACAAGAAAGAAAAAAAAAAAGGAAAGATTAAAGAACAACCAGTTCTGTTCTCTGTGTGAATAAGGTCCCTGCCATGCTCAAATGCTAAAGGCTCAATGCTAAAACTGGTGTCCTGTTCCTTTGTCTCAGGGAGGTGGGTTTGGAGGTGGGGGGGGAACGGTGATTCTTTCCTTCTGGGTCCTCAGGCTACAGCTGCGGCGTGGATGCTCAGTTGGGTACCAGCAAGCTTAGCTGTTTACAATGGCAGTTACTCTGTGTCACTGTTGAGCGCTTGACATTGGCTGCTGCTCTGCCTCAAGAAGTGCTCTCAGTGTGAACTTGCACTGGACTTGGAAATGGGGTATGGAATAGAAGATAAAACACCTTGTTAATAATTTAAAGATATTGATCAGATATTGAAATGTGGCTTCCAGAAGGCATACAATTACACGTTTGGTCTATGAAATACTTCCCCTAGACAGCAAACCCATAGGGTGATACTTTTTAAATATCATAAAAGCTGTTACAAGCTAAAGCAACACGAAAGAACCCTCTATCCTGTGTTTGTGGACGAGGAAAACACCTGGGGCTTAGCTAAACCCTGTTGCAGAATGAAAGATCCTGTTCCCAGAAGTGTGACTTCAGGTCTGTGGTCTGGTGCTTGTCAGGTCAGTAACTGCGATCCCCACAGAAGTAACTGCTTACCGCTTTAGAGCCAAGAGAAGCCCAGGTGTTGTGGCTCCCTTTCATAAATCAGCAAAGAGGATACGAGATTATATTATAATCTGGGACAAAATGTTTTTTTTTTGCCATTAACCCAATAGATGAAAATTTATTCTTTTTTTGACAAAATGTTTTTATTTGAAACATTCAGAGAGTAAAGGCATCTAGATACAGATATAGATATATGTGATAAGATATATAAGATATATCATATATATATCAGATAGTAAAGGCAGCTAGATGTTCCTGATATATATATATAATATATAAGATGTATATCATCTCTTATATATATCTTATCTCACACACACACACACACACACACACACACACACACACATACACACACAAGATAATAAAGTGAAACAGGCAACCAAAAACATTTCGACAGTTTCCTCTGCATCTAAGCCCCCACTACTAACTAGTATGTGGCTAAACCCGGGCTTGCTCAGTTTGGTTTGTTTCTAAACCTCCCTTAAAAAAAAAATGTACGGATTTGCATGGGCCTCATTTCTTTTTAATTTCACATGTTATTTTGAGATTCGTTGTGGTTGATGATTGGATCTGTCGCTTATTAATTGCATTGCTGTACACTAGTCATCATAGAGAACTCTCATACCTTACTGGTGTAGTGGGCTACACTCACACCATTTCCTGTAGTATACACGTCCTCTGGTTCCCTCAGAGCGTATGTGCAGATTTCTCTAGGATATACGCTTAGAGTGGAACATTGGATCATATTAGCACACATATGTTTAATTTTAATAGTTAATATCAAGCTGTTTACCAAAAAAAAAAAAATGCAGATTGTCATTCCCAGCAGCGAGCTGAGCGCTCTCTGCTCTTCAGCCTCATAAAGCCGTCTCACCGCACTTCTCAAGCCTGGCTGTGGCGATGGGCTTTTCCATGGTTTTCATTTCTCGTCCCCGCCATGGCGCTGAGCACCTCTTCTGAGTTTGTGGACCACTTGGGCTTCATTTGGCTATTCGGTTCTTTGTCACTCTTCCTGATTTGTAGAAGTTTGAAAGCTGTTTCCCCAAAGTACTCTAGACACACCCTTAGGGTGCTGTCATCCTTGTCTCTCAGGTGGGGCTTCCTGTCGCTCTGCACGGCGCCCTTGGACCCACATAAGACATTAACTTCACCAGTCAGGATCTTCCTTTATAACCTGAACTTCTTACGTCTGGTTTACACACTCCTTTCCCAGTTGGAGTCATAGAGCTCGTCTAGGGCTTTATGGTCTAGAGGTTTCATGTTCTTGCTTCTCATCGTTGGGCTTTAATTTACCCGGAACTGATTCTTGCTGGTTCTGTGAAATAGGAGTTTAATTTAATGTCTTCATTTTGAAGCACTATTTATTAAAAACAAAAACAAACAGCTCCTCATTTCTCCACTTGTCTGTGGTAACACTCCTGTCATGTGTGAGCTGGACTCTGCAGCTGGCCTCTGGTTGGAGGCCTGTCCTCTTTATGTTTTTCTCTGTAATTTTCCAGAGACAAGGTCTCACTAAGTAGCCCAGGCTGGCCTTGAACTTTTGATCCTCCTGCCTCAGCCTCCTGAGGACTGGGATTGCATGCATGAGCCACCATACTGCACTCCCTTCTGAGAAATTATCTGTCACAATGAATCACTCTTGGTGAATTTAAGTCTTTATCATACATTTCAATGAATATTTGTGTTTTTTCCTTAAAGTCTTTTATTAGATATCTCTCTAAGAACTTCATATTTTAATATGACAAAGCAGACCTTTTAATCTTTTGCTTATTCCAATGATATTGAAATATATCAATTTTTGTATAATGATCTTATACCAGCGTATTTACCGAATGTTTTATTTCCGTAATTTATCTCGGTGGAAGATCACACCATTTTGGAGGACAGGATTAGTCTTTCTTTCTGAAAAACTAGCACTTTTTGTCCCTTTGGTTTACTTTTTTGGATTGGATGGGGCTTCCAGTTTAATTTCGTACAGAAATAAGGGCAACAATGGTTCATCTGTGTCCTCCTAATGTATTTCAATGTATTCATTGGTTTGTACACAACTACTGATATATTTTTCTATTTTTACAGTGAATTGCCAAGAAAAGTTCTGAAACATCTCAGTATGATAGAAGGCTAGTTGATTTTTCAATGTGTCTTTTTAAAAAATATTTATTTATTTATTTATTTATTTATTTATTTATTTATTTATTTATTTATTATGTATAGTATTCTATCTGTGTGTATGCCTGCAGGCCAGAAGAGGGCACCAGACCCCATTACAGATGGTTGTGAGCCACCATGTGGTTGCTGGGAATTGAACTTAAGACCTTTGGAAGAGCAGGCAATGCTCTTAACCTCTGAGCCATCTCTCCAGCCCTCAGTGTCATTCTAAAACTTTTGTTGTATGTATTTGTGCTGAAGGTATCATTAGTACAATTACATATATGAATATATTATGCATATCTTCCAAATGAGTTGAATTTTTCACTAGTATGCAATGATTGCATTTGTGTTTAATAATATTTGTCTATGAATGCTCTTTTTGTGTGTTAGGCCCGATTATACTAGATTTTTAATTGTGTTTTTTGATTTGGTATAGTGGTATAGATACTTAAAATTATAGTTTGTGGAGTACATCAGAAAGTAAAATTTCACATGCATTTGGGTACGCAACTAGGAATCAATTGCGAGCCGTGTAGTAACTATATATTTATATATTATATATAATATATTTATATATTATACACAATATATTTATATTATATATTTATATTTATATATATTATATAATACATTTATATTATATATCTATATTTTGGGGGAAGTAGCTGAACTAACATGTGAGGGTCCAGTTCCATACGTACATTCCAAAACTTGCCATTTTTAGCTTTTGGAAATTGTAGCCATTCTGATAGGTATGGTGTGCTCTCTCACGGCGGGTCTGATCGCTCTTCTCGTGTACCTGGCCTCTCCTGGTCTTCTCTGAAGACACACCCATTTGCTTCCTTTGCCCATTGTGACTTGGGTTGCTTTTCCTTTTCTGTTGACTTCTTTATTTTTTGGATATTATCAGATACATGAATTTAGACACTTCCTCCCATCCTGCAGGTTGTCCCCCCCTTTTTTAATAATGGTTTTGATACATAAACGTTTTTCTGTCTTTTCAGTGTTTACATTTTCACCACCGTGAATAACTTCTCTCTGTGATGCTATGAACCACAGGTATTAAACACAGCAATCAGGTGTCAATTGCTGGGTTTGTAACTTCTATTATAATGTGTTAAAGATGCCCTTTAACATTCTACTGGGTAATCCAAGCATCTGGAGTCTTCTCATTTTCTTCGTGTCCTGTAACAATGAGGCTTTTACAACAAAGGATTTGCACCTGCTTTAGTTATGTGCCCGGGACATTGCTGCTGCAGGACCAATCTCTTAAGATTGCCTTTAGCTTAATTTTTTAAACATATTTTTTGTGGTTTATTTAACTTTATTTTATGTGCATTTGTGTGAAGGTGTCCGATCCCCTGCAACTGGATCTTCAGACAGTTGTGAGCTGCCTTGTGGGTGCTGGGAATTGAACCTGGGTCCTCTGGAGGAGCAGTCAGTGCTCTTAACCACTGAGCCACCTCTCCAGCCCATGATTAATTTTTTTAAAAGACAACTTCTAACATGAATTTGTGTCCAAGCTTGTGTGAGGTCCAGCTTTTGACCACACGCTCCCAGTGTATAGTTCCTCCTATTTTCTTCACTGCCAGATTTTGAGATGGTGGTTTTCCATGCCATATCTAGGGGAGAAGTGGAGAGTTTATGTGAGTTTCCTCCTTCAATGAGGGCGTGCTGTGGGCTCCAGTTTTACGAAGGTCATAATGTAGGACATGCCAATGTGGGTGGTCCCCAGGCTTTGTTTTCTGTCTCCAGAGCAAACTGAGCTCAAGTTCACTGAGCCCTGCAGGTGCCCCGAGCTGTCAGAGTGGCCTTTCTTGACGCACTGTTCTCCTGTGGATGCAGAAAAGGTGGTATTTTTATGTTTTCTTCAGGAATTTTAGTCCTCATCTCAGAAAGGGAGGGAGCTGGTCCTGAAACTTAGTATGCCACATTGCCAGAAGCTCAGCTACCTCATCGAAAGATGTTTCTTCTAGTTACTGGAGCTAGAGTGTTCTTGATAACCCCCACTTTCTGTAAAGACCAGTTGTAGTTTGTGGAGTCAGGCAATACACAGATGTGGGTCTCTGTGCTGCGTCCAGGCACAGCTGGCAAAGAAGGGGAGGCAGAGTCACCAGGAACGGATGCAGGGAAGGCCACAGGCTAAGAAAGGAAAAAGCGAGGAAAAGCGAACTGTTGGGTTACTAACCCTCAAACTTTACCAAGCAGACTTTCTCCAGCAGAAATGAGTATTTGTTTACTGTGTGTGAACACACCTATGTGTTCAGCAACTCCCAAAGGAGACTTCTTATAAAGGAGACTGAGAAAATACCAGCGACCTAAAGAGAGGATGTTCCAGGTCCCAGCCACCCAGCAACGGAGGTCAGCTGAGTGTGAGGGATGCTGTCCAGCAGGAGAGCACCGTGACATGAAGTAGGAGAGTCAGGCAGAGTCACTCCTTTGAACCTTTGCATGGGTTGTCACATCAGCCTTAGACAGTAACAGATGGCTGTCTGGGTACAGCCTCAGCCTACACACAGTGGATGTGCTTTAGGAGTGCGGATTCACGAGGACCTGGAGTCAGGGGCACTTGGTTTGGAGGACAGCTGGATTGTCTGATCATGAATGGAGGAGACTCAGAGGAAGGACGTCTAAGAGCCGAGAGTCAGACCAGCAAATGATCCTCTAACGTCTTTACAGGTGAGGAAAGTAAACACTTTTGGACGCCTCCTTGTTTAGTAGTGCCCTTTGGAGAGTAAGTGGCTCCTAACGGTTTGCTGAATGTATTTTCTGGTAATGCCCATGAGTCATCAGGGGTATAGCCAATTTCAGATAATGTGGAACATAAGACCATGTTTAGAGGATTCTGCTTGTAAGGGTAAGATCAGAAAACAAAGGCCAAGGTCTGGAGAGATGGCTCAGTGGTTAAGAGTACTAGTTGCTCTTTCAGAGGACCTGGGTTCAATTCCCAGCATTCACATGGTGACTTATAACTGTCTATAACCCTCGTCTGGTCTCTACAGTAGCAAGGCATGTATGTGATCAACAGACATGCATGCAGGTAAATAAGAAAATGCATGAAATAAATAAGTAAATAAAACAAAGACAAGTCCAAAATATAGGCATGCTGTAAACTACACAGATGTGGGGTATGGGAAATTTTAGCCTCTTTGTTCCTGCTGTTACCATTTGATAATACAGAAACCAGAGTCCCATAGATTGTGGGATAAACTTTTACTAATTGCTACCCTTTATAAAAACTTAGTTCTTTAAAAGCACCATACAGCATGTTTCAATCATATGCCCCCAACTCTTCTCAGATCCACATTTCTTTCTGTTCCCACCTAACCCAGTGTCCTTAAAAAACCTTTTATTAGTAAAATTAGAATCTGTCTCATTTATATTTAATAGTATTTGATACTCTGTTGAACTAGTTTTACATAATTGTCCAGGACACTTCTTGTTAGAGTTGAGAGCTTGTCTTGTGGTCGAAAGGTGTTACTTATGCATAAGGACTGTGGTGAGCAGGCGTTGGGCTATTCCTGGTGACATCAGACTCTGTAGGTGTTCATTTCATGACTGATTGGTTTAATGACAATAGAATCAGAATGTTGGTGCATGACGGAATTTGTTTGATATTAGCAGTAAAGCAAAGGCTTGAGGGATGAATTAGGAGACTTCATTTTATAATGAATTATAGTTATAATAGCTTTATAATCCTATTAGCATCATGAAATGGCAACAGAATGAGGAGCTTTAGAATACTGTCTTGAGAATTGTGTGAGAAAAAGATGGGTTTGAATGTGGTACTCTTCAAAAATGTCACAGTGACGATATACGATATTTTCCATTTTTATTTATGTTTCAGTTGCTTTGGGCTAATAATGGAAAAATTTAAATGTTCTTGCGTTATACTGCTAACACTGCAAGCCAGATCATACACTTGGGTATTTAGTAGGATGTACTATTG
Organism: Microtus ochrogaster; assembly: GCF_000317375.1. Classification (NCBI taxonomy): domain Eukaryota; kingdom Metazoa; phylum Chordata; class Mammalia; order Rodentia; family Cricetidae; genus Microtus; species Microtus ochrogaster. Next base: position 85,009,793 of record NC_022011.1, on the reverse strand, counting down.
AAACAGCTATGGTGGCATAGGCCTAGAATTCCTACGCTGGGGAGGAGGGGCGAGAGGTCAGGAGATTAAGGCTATCCTCAGCTGCCTAGCAAGTTACACTCCCCAAGTCCTAAAACACACACACACACACACACACACACACACACACACACACACACACACACACACACGTAGAGTTGGCTCAGCAGCTAAGAGCACCATTGCTATTGCAGAGGATCTAGGTTCTATTTCCAGAATCCATCCACAAGGGGGCTCATAATCTTCTGTAATGCCAGTCTCAGGGGGTCTGATGCCCCCTTCTGATCTCTACAGGCACCAGGATGCACATGGGACACATATAGGCCAGCACACACCCATACCCATAAAATAGTGAAAAAAATTTAAAGTGTACTGTTGCACTTTTTACTTTATCCTATACATGGCCTTTTCAAAAAGCCAGATAAGTTACCTGGTTTGGTTTCTATAATGTCTACAGTCCCGCTGGTATGGGAAGTCTATGATGGCCACATACACTGTAAACAAATGTTATAGGTCTCCATATTCAGAAGCAGAAGGAATTTGGGGTCTTTCCCATTTTCCTGCCTTTATAGTTCAGTCTTAAGCACTCATTCCTTAACTTAAATTTAAATTTCATTAAATAAGCAACTTCCTAAATATCAAAATCTTTATTAATATTATGAAAGCAAAGGCATCAAGGTGTTATGACAGGGCATTTGTTCCCCAGGGAGCAGTTTTGTCTGTGACTATGTACTTCAAACATCTGCTCAGGAAGAGAAGTCCAACATCTTGAAATTTGCAAGGCAAATGGATGGATTTAGAAAACATCATATTGAGTGAGGTAACCCAGACCCAGAAAGACAATTATCATATGTGCTCACTCAAGGGGCTTTTAGACATAAAGCAAAGAAAAACCAGTAGATAATTCCCAATCCCAGAGAACCTGGACAACAATGAGGACCTTAAGAGAGACATACAGGGATCTAATCTACATGGGAAGTAGAAAAAGACAAAATCTCCTGAGTAAATTGGGAGTGTGGGGATCATGGGAGAGGGTAGAAGGGGAGGAGAGTGGAGAAAAATATGTAAATCAATAAAAAAAAAGAAACCAGGCAGAAGATGTGGAGTTGGAAAGGGTGTGTTTGAAGGGTCTTGAAGGAGTAGGAGGAAACAACAAGGCAGGAATATCATCAAAATATATTGTGTATGTGGATGAAATTCTCAAGGCATAAATAAAAAATTTAAAAAGTAAAAAAAAAAAAACTAAATGAAGAAGAAGTGAAGTCCAGTTATCATTATTCCCGAACCAGCATTAGGAATCGGAGCATAAGACTTTAGCTAAGTCATGCTGATTCATGAAAATTGTCCTTTAATTATTTACCAAAAGAAGAGCATTTTAAACTAAAACATGTTCATTACCACTAATGGTCTCGTCTTCTATGGCAAGATCATCACAACAGTGTCCTTAAGGAAAATCTCCATGTGATTGAGGTCAAACTCATCTGTGGGTCCTCGTCCGTGTTTCCACTCAACACTGCTCCACCAGCACCTCCCACGCCACAGATGCTTTCCAGAAACTTTATTTTTAATGATACCAAATATCATCCTTTACTTAACCCTACCCTCTCTTGGAATATTTTCTTCATTTCTGTGTCCTGCTCTAACACCATGGTGAGAAGGCTGGCGTATAGATCTTTATCTTTCCTTGAGAACATGCACTCCACACCTTTGGGATCCTGTATCGTTTTCCTCTCTGCTTCTCCAAGAGCGCATCCTTTGCCCGTTGCCGCTGCGTGCCTCTTCCTAAAGTGCCAGCTGTGTCACCCCATCCCATGCTCAGCAGTGACTTCTCAGTTCCTGCAGGGAGTGCGGGAGGAACGTGGAGCAGGAGGGCCTGTGGATTACGGCCGCCCACACTCTCGTTCCTTTTGATCTCTCTGTTTCCAGCTTTTGAGGTGGTTCCGCACTCTGCCAACACCCACCTCTTAGCTGCCTATTGTTTCAGCTCTGCCTCCATTTCTTCTTGTACTTCAGCTCCAGCTCTAGCTGCTTGGCTCACTTGTTGCAAAATAAAACATTTTAATGCATGCTCAGGCATATCAATTATTTCTCCCCAATTATTCATTTTTTTCAATTATGCTTGCCAATTTCTAATAAATTCCCTTACCCTTTTGTGTAGGCTCAGACTGTTTGTTCTTTTCCTGGATGCCCAGATCAGAAACAATCACACAGAAACTATATTAATTAAAACACTGCCTGGCCTATTGGCTTAGGCTTCTTATTAACTAACTCTTACATCTTAAGTTAATCCATTTCTATTATCCTGTGTATTGCCACGAGGCTGTGGCTTACTGGAGTAAGTTCTAGCATCTTTCTTCCTCAGCAGCTACATGGCATCTCCCTGACTCTGCCTACTCTCTCTGTATATCTCTGTACAGATTTCCCTTCTGGCTTTATTCTGCCCTGCCATAGGTCCAAAGCAGCTTCTTTATTAACCAGTGGTAATAAAACATATTCCCAGCATACAGAGGGGAGTCCACATCACATTTGTATTTTCTGGACTTGCTAGATTCTCTGTGTCATTCTTGTGCTTGTGGCATGCATACGTGTGTGTGTGTCTTTGTAAATACACCAGGAAAGATCTGAAAGTGCACATACCACAATTTATTTATGTGAAAAGGTCTTGGGACTCTATTTACAGAGGAGGGGAAAGACACATTTCACTTCTTATTCTCTATACTTCTAATTTGTTTCAATTTTATAAGCAGTTGCCATAATTTGGATGTAAAATCTGGAATATCCCCACAGATATTTGATTGAATATCAGCACCCAGATGTTGGCGATTTTTTTTTTTTTTGGAATAGAGTCTAGCTATGCAGCTCTGGCCTAGAATTCCCTATGTAGACAAGGCTAGCCTTAAACTCACAGAGATCTGCCTGCCTCTGCCTTCTAGGTTCTGGCATTAAATATGTGCACCACCACTCCTGGTCCTATTGGTGCTTTTACAAGAGTCTGTGAAACTTGTCCTTAGAGTTGGTCACTGGCAGCAGGACTTTGAGGGCAGCACCCTCCTCCTCTTCTCGCCCTCGCTCTCTGTGTCATGACCCACCATGCTGAACCCAGCCTGTTTCCACTGCCACAGAAAGAGAGAAGGAGACTGGGGAGGTGGCTGAGAGGCTAACATTACTTGCTGCTTTCCCAGGGAACCTTAGTGTCAGTCCTGGCATTCCCTTCAGTTATAACCACCTGTAACCCAGCTCTGGTGGGTCCAATGGTCTCTTCTGCCCTTTACAGTCTTCTTCATACACATAGCACTCACACATACACACACACACACACACACACACACACACACACACACACAC
>NC_022011.1:84965871-85006330 GCF_000317375.1 Microtus ochrogaster | reverse complement strand
ACACACACACACACTCACACACACACACACACACACACACACACACTAAACTTAAAGGATGAGAGAAAGAAAGAAAAAGTAGAAGAAAGTTGCACGGATTGCCTCAGTTCGCCGCATCTGTGGTTCGGATGGTTGTTAATGGACTTTGTTTTCCCACTAACACAGCTCACAAGTGAAGCTCAGAGAAATGAGTTGAAGTCTGGGGAGATGGCTCAGCCAATGAAGAGCTTGCACAAAAGCACGAATGTCTGAATTCAGCGCCTCAGCATCCCCACAGAAGCCAAATGCATTGAAGCATGCCTGTGATCCCAGGGCTGGGCAGGCAGAGGGTGCCTGGCGCTTGCTGGTTGGCCAGTATAGCTGAACCTGTGACCTTGCCTCAAAAATAAGGTGAAGAATGACTGAGAAAATATCTGATGTGGACCTCTGGCCTCCACATACATGAATACACACATACCTGTGCACACAAACATGTGAACATACACATACATATATACTGCACTCAGTGAAGTCAATTTAGTATGTCTTTGAGTTGGGAGAGACAGCTGTAGGCTCTAATAATCAAAACAGGGTTTATTCATCCATAGAAACCTAGCCAACTTTTAAATGTTGATAGCAGTTGAACTAACAAAATAAATTACATTTTATTTTTGAGACAGGGTCTCACATAAACCAGACTGGCCTCAGATTCCCTTTGTAGCCCAAAACAGCCTTGACCTCCTGATCCCTTTGCCTCTTCTTCTTGAGTGCTCAAGTTATAAGTGTGTGCCACGGTGTTTAGTTTATGTGGTTCTGGGCATCAAACTTGAGACATTGTGCATGGTGCCAACAGAGCTAAAGCTGGTGTCTCAGAAAAGTGAATTCTGGGTGGTCAGAGCAAAGCCGTGGATGGAAACCCATTGGCCCTAAGTGTAAAAACTTTAGGAAGCAGTTTCTTTAATTCGAATTCTTCCTTCATTGTATCTTGTAAGTCTGGAAACTCTTAAAAGAGAATTTGTAGGGGCTGGAGAGATAGCTCAGCAGTTAGGAGCACTGGCTACTCTTCCAGAGGTCCTGGGTTCAATTCCCAGCACCCGCATGGCAGCTCACAACGGTCTGTACCTCCAGTTCCAGGGAATCTGACACCCTCACTCAGACATCCATGCAGGCAAAACACCAATGCACATAAAATAAACAAATCTTTAAAAGAGAGAGAGAGGCGATGTCGCGAATTAGGTCGATATGATAAGTAACCAGGCTAGCGCAAGAGTAACAGGAATACTTGTGTGTGCCATGGCACCAGTGTGGCACCAGAGGACAATTGGCAGGAGTTGCTCCTCTCCTTCCACCGTGTAGGTCCTGGCCGTTGAACTCAGGTTGGTGGCAAGTGTCTTACTGAGTCCTGACCAGTCCTATGTGCTTATTCTTAACTGAAAATAAAATCGATGACCACTGTTTAGTTAGCTTTTCTCATAACTGAGACAAATTGCCTGACAGGAACACATGGTTTTAGACTTCAGTCCATCATGATGGGGTGGGGCACCTCGATGTGGTCAGAGCCCCACCCCATCATGTGGGTCTTTCTCTTTTTATTCATGGCTCCATTTTGGAAGTTAGGAGAAAAGCTAACTCTGAAAGCAAAACCATAAAAATTGGTATTTATAGGAGCCCCTGAGTCTCATGGCATAAGAATAAATCTTGGGGGTAGAAAGTTTCCTATTATCTCATACTTATGTAAATTTAATATGCAAACGACTTCATGAATGTTAATGATTTTATAAAGGAAGGTTTGGGGAAAAATTCAACAATAGTCAGAGAAAAAACTGGTAATCTAATTTTTACTGAATAAAAGAGGAAAAGAAATATGAACTGCTTAAAAATAGGAAATGTAGAATATACTGACTTTCTAAGATATGGAAAAGCAGATTTTTGTTTTTTTCAGGCAGGGTAGCTTTGACTGGTTTGGAACTCACTATGTAGAGTAGGTTGGCCGTGAACTCACAGAGATCCAACTACTTCTGCCTCCCAAGTGTGGGGATTAAAGACATATGATATAGCACTTACTTTTTAAAAAAGACTTATTTATTTTTACTTTATGTGTATGGGTATTTTTGCCTGCCTGCCTACATATGCACCATGTACATGCTTGGTGACCGTGGAAGCCAGAAGAAGGCATCAGATTCTCTGGAGCTGGAGTTACAGGCAGCTGTGAGCTGCCATGTGGGTGCTGGGAATTGAACCTGTGTCTTCTGCAAGAGCAACCAGTGCTTTTGGCCTCTGAGCCTGCTCCTCAGCCCTGCAAAATGGGTGTGTTTGAGGAGGAACTTGTGATGGTTAATCTTGTTTGGCAACTTGATAGCATTTATGGTTGCCATGGAAATAAACCTCTGAGTATATCTGGAAGGGAGTTTCAGGATTAGATTGAGGTGGGAAAACTCACCCTAAATGTGGGCGGTGACATTCATGGAGGAGGGGAGGATCCTGAGTGATGAACAGAAGGTGAGCTGTGTGCTGCTGGTTGTCTCTGTTTTCTGACTGTAGATGTCTGACGACTGTAGATGCAGTGTGACTGGCTGCCTCATGTCCCTGCTGCCTTGATTTTCCTGCCATGATATGTGTACTCAAACTGTGAGCCAAAATACACTCCTTTCTTCTTTTTGTTGCTTGTACGAGATATTTTGTCTAGCAATGAGAAAAGTTGCTACAACAGAACCCATGTGGCCTAAGGTCACAGTGTGAGAAACTCAGTAGAAAGTAAGATGTTTGGTCAGTAAGTGGGCTGACCTTAGTGGTGGTTCTGAAGAATCTGGTGACATTAAAAGGTCAAGGAAGCTGGACCTCAGGCACTGTACCCAAGCCAGCCCACTTCCCAGAGCTCGGCTCATAGACATCCAGCATGCTCTAATAGGTAGCTTTAGTTTGGCATGGCTGTGTGGGCCTTTGATCTCAGCACCAGAGAGACTGGATTAGCAGGCCAGCTGGACAGTGGTGGCATATGCCTATAATCCCAGCACTTGCGAGGCAGAGGCAGGAGAACTTCTGAGTTCAAGGCTAGCCTGGTCTATAGAGCTAGTCCCAGGACAGCCAGGGCTACGCAGAGAAACCCTGTCTTGAAAAACAAAAACAAAAACAACAAAAAAAAGAGAGTTCCAAGACAGCTAGTGCTGCACAGTAAGACCCTGTCTCAAAACAATAACACATAAAAATAAATAAAAGACGCTCAAGGAGCAGCTCCATGTGGAGAAGGCTCCAGGTGCGCCAGAGAGGAAAGGCAGAGGCTGATCTCTCCCACCTGGGGCTTAGCGAGTTTCAGTTCCCAGTTTAGATGGGTCCTTTTAGGTTAACCATGTACAAGTGAAAATCAACAAATACATTAGCAACATGCAGTCTGTGCCACCAAGCTTGTATAGGCTGGTTAATCCTCCAGGAAGCCTGTCGGTAAGGAATATACTGACTGCCATGTTACAGATAAAGAGATGGGGTGTGGCAAGGCTGAGTGACTTCCCTGAGGTCTGATAGCCACCCAGGGACAGAGTCTGTGTCTGCATTCTGCAGCAATGGGAGCTGCATTTTAATCCCCAGTCATTAGCCCAGAGGAGTTGCTCGTGACAGAGCCTGTTAGCAAACCCCAGAGGGACCTGGGTGTGGTGGCTCATGACTGTAATTCCGACACCCAGCAGCTCGCCCACACTCCCATGGAGAGCCACACTCCAAGAATATTTGGGCAGCACAGACTGGCCTTGATGGGGAGCCAGGGAGGGATGCAAAGTTGGGTGAGAAGGGAAAGGGGTATGGATCTGGGAGGAGTTGGGGGAGGGAGAGTGGATGAATGAAAACCTACAGACTTCTCAGCCAATAAAACATATGGAAAAATTACTGTTTATAAAACGTTATCCCAGCCACGGCACTGCTGGTGTTTGATGTCAGATAACTTATTCGCATAGCAGTGAAGAGAGTGTTTTCTTCTAGTTTCTCCTCTGTCTCCCATCACACTGGGTGGGACGCGCATATGCTCATGGCGGCCACCATGAGAGCCTGTGTCCCTTGTAAGCTCTTATTCATGTTTATTTAATTCTGCTACTCCAGAGGGTCTCAGAAAGAAAAATTCTCCAGAAGGAGACCAAATATTTTTTTCTTTGATTAATATTCATTGTCTTTAGATACTACACTAAGGGAAATTCATAAAGAAACCATTTTGAAAAAAAAAAGACTCATATACCATTATATTGTGTCCTCAAAGGAAATCATTGACCAGAAGACATTTTTCTCTTAATTGTGATTTGAAAATTGAGGTAGGACATATTTAATCAATTGCAGGTTACAATTTCCATAGTCCTATTTGACTAGGAAATGAGAGTTTGCTGTATATAATTAGGAACAAGTTGTCTTCAATGCGATCACTCTAGAACTTTGAACTTCTTATGTTTCAAACGACAGCTGAATTTGTAGGAGTCCAGGACCCAGAGCTGAGAGGGGCCTGGGTGACAGTCTCTCTGTGTCATTTGTCCCTAGTAACCATGCCTCTTTGGGATGTGGTGATTTGGTAACACAGTAAGATGCTATATTGGCTCTTAAGTGTATCTGTCCCAGCTTTCAGTTTGCATAGCACAAACTGTTCTGGGTTTACACATTCCAGGAGAGCTTGGAATTGTTTGGGGGAACTTTGTCTAGGACAGTTAGAGTTCTGTGAATGTTTAGTACATTGAAATAAATGAAAAAGAGTCTGGGCTAAAAAAAAAAATCCCATTTTTCCTGCTGTATCTTAGGACTCAGCCTACACCTCTGGTTTGGCAAGTGTGGTGCCGAGCAAACCCTTCACCAAAGCCCATTATTGGCTGTAAGGGGTCTACCAGATGACTCAAAGACCCATCCCATTTCCCAGGGTTAATAAGCGGAGAGTTCTGATGAAGTACTCTGAGTAGAAGAGGACAGTTCAGTCCATGGGGCTGAAGACCATTGTTTACCCCCCTCCCCCAGACATGTATTACCTCTAGATAAGTCCAGACACCTAGGTGGCTCCATGGTCAGGAGAACCTCCTTCATAAACGCTAATCCTCCATTTTATATATTATGTAATATCGCTGTGATACCTATATATAACATCACTGGATTTGCGGTGTGTGTGGGAGTTGAGAGGCTGAAGATGTGAAGTGGCTCTGTTGATGGGGAAAGGAAGAGGGAAACTGATTTCAATAATAATAATTATTATTATTGTTGTTTGCTACATTCCTGTCGCTAGTGACTAAGAATGGTTAGAACATGTGTGGTAACTTAAGAACAACTGGCTTTGACATTCAAGACGTTAAAGAGAATCATAGTAGCATCAACTGTGTATCTTAGTGCAAGCCTGCGTTGTGCTCAGGGCCAAGACCTTTGTGCTCCTGGGAAGGCGTGTGGGCATCGCTGCTGTGTTTATTGCCATCGCTGTTATTAATAATGAAGAGGATTGCTGCAGAATGGAAGTGAGGAGCACCAGCTATGCTGACCCACACAAAACCTTTTGCAATTTAATGAAAAAAAAAGGCAAGGAGAGACGACATTTAGAGCAGGACCTATTTTCTTTCTTTCCTGTGTGTGCGTATTACATGTGCACAAATGTGCAGGCGTGTATGAGTGTTCCCATGTGTGTGCTTGCATGAAATGAAACGAGGGCCAATTAACTCTATTTCCAGACAATGCTTCGAAGGACTATGAGGTCAGTCGTATCCACAGTCAATGAAGAAAATGATAAATTCGTATAGTCCGAGAACTCAAAAGTATGAAAAGGGAACTTGAAATAAAAAGTCCTGAAAGGTCCTGCTTTTATCAAGATTCATGAGGGGCAGATTTATTATAAATCAACTGATCAGACCTATGACTCATGCCCAGGGATGTTACTGGAACTGGCTATTTGGCTCTTATGATCACTGAAGGTAATGCTTGATCTTTCCACTGCCCATAAAGATGTTTCGACAACAGTGACATAAGCCACTCAGTGGAGTCCACAGGCCAACTGCAGCAGCAAATATATTTAAGTGTTTAGTCTGCTAAAGATGTCACATTCGTCTGGCCTTTACCTTTGTCATAAGGGCAGAGAGGCGGCTCCCTTTGGCTGGCATATAGTCACAGCAAATGAGGTCATGAACAGCGGCACACGAAGTGCAGCAGTCAGTCTGTATTAGTGCAACAGGAAGAGATCGTGGTTTTGGCAGAGGTGGGGAGAGCATGATTCACCTGAGCTTCCGTTGTGGCCATTTCTAGACTGACTGGCAGGAGTCCTAGCCAGACACCGCTCATCTGGGCAGGGGTGCTGGTCTCACGTTGCAATTGCACGGCCAACCCAAAGTGCCACTTGTGGGACAAAAGGGAGGGCTTACGACAGGTGACACGAGCAGCTTCTGGGTTCAGGGAGGACAGAAGGAATAAAGGCTTAGTTCTGACATCCTTCAGTGCAGCTATTCTAGCCGTGACAGACCCGTGCTATGAGATGTCGTAAATGTGAGCATGGCAAAGCTACAAGTCCACTTGAAAGAAAAGTCTCTAAGGCCAGAGACAAGCAACCGTTGAAGCCGAGTGACTTCTCTTCGGAATCAACAGTTTGGGGGAGATGATTCTAATATGTTGTTATTACTATTACTTACATACTCTGTTAGCACCTACAAAAGGCCCAGATATCCACAGGTTGAACATACGAGGCTGCTGGTATTGCAAGTGTGCTTTCCACAGCTTGATCCTGTGACCTCATTTACTCAGGAAAAACAACTGGATTCTGTAACTCCGTGCTCCTGATTTGTAAGTTTTAGCAATGGGACATTTTTTTCTTTAATTTGTTTTTGTGTGGTTTTGAACTTTTATGTTTTTTTAGTTCCTCTTTTACCTTTGATATCTGCAAAGCTCAGCATCCACCTAGGGGCACGAAGCCAGCACAAGTCTCTACAGTTCTGTTTTTCTCTCCTGAGACAGGGACTCTGTAGCTCCCATTGTCTTTAAATATTTAGGCCAGGATGACCTTGGACTTCTGATCTTGCTTCTACTTCTCAAAGGCTGATGTTACATGAACCCATGAGAGTTAAAGGGTCTCAAGAATGTATGTATGTATGTATGTATGTATGTATGTATGTATGTATGTATGTATGTATTTTCGAGACAGGGTTTCTCTGTAGCTTTTTGTTTCCTGTCCTGGAACTAGCTCTTGTAGACCAGGCTGGCCTCGAACTCACAGAGATCCGCCTGCCTCTGCCTCCCGAGTGCTGGGATTAAAGGCGTGCGCCACCACCGCCTGACTAAGAGTTTCTTTAGGTATAAAATGGGGATAAACTTTCACTGATACAAAGTAGACGCTGCCGCCATCCAGCTGCTGTGTCCTGCCCTTCTGCCCAGGGAAGATGGGGACCAATCTTACTTCTTGCTCTGACTCCAGTGGATGGGAGAGCGATCCCTCTCCCTCGGCTCTTAAACAGATGAAACCACCCCCTAGGGCTTGCTGCTCCCAAAGTCATTGGCTGAATGGATCGAAATCTCACAGCAGGCTGAAGTTACAGGCATGGAGTACCGTGTTTGGTTTGTACATCGGTGGCAGTGGAATCCCTGTCTTGTGTAGGCGAGGCAAACACTCTCCCACCTGAGCCACATTCCCAGCACAGTCTGTCCACTTATTTTTCTTGACCTCTGACACTGTTGCTTCTGCTGTGAAGCACAGCCCCCAAATCCTACTTTAGATTGGTTTCAGATATGGTCAGTACTAATTAGTCTCTTGTCTCTCGTGTCTAATAAAGCAATTGCCACCTAGCTCCTTGGAAGGTTCAAGAGCATAAAGCGAGCTGTCGGTGAAGGAAGGAAGGTGTAGTGACTTGATATTCTTCATTGAAGTGTGAAGAGAACCCGAAAGTTTATTTCCAGAAGCCCAGGCCTTGCCAGAGGCTCCGTTTGCGGCTTTTGATTCATAAGCAATGTATGTTCTTTATTTGAACACTTTATTAGTGGGATTTCTTCTAAGATGCTGGAGGTCAGAAGTAAAGAAGGGAAAAACATTGTGTCTTGTCCCCCACCTCAAAAAGATTTGGTTCTGTTTAGAAGATTTTTTAAAAAGTCAGTTTATGACTAACACACCCACTGGCAATGGTCACGCACACCTGCTGTTCTCAGAGAAACTCGGGACAGGAGAATTGCCCATGTTCTTCTAAACCTTCCTGCTAGAGAAACAGTATGTGGTGAACTCTGCTGGAGGAACTTTGGATCTGGCAGGAGAACTGATGTGGGAGCTAGATCTCCCAGAACTGAACGGAGAAAAGGGCGGTTCGCTTGTTCTGGCGCTCTGAGTCGCAGCGATTGCACGCGGGCTACTGTTAGCAGAGACGGGGACTAAGCAGTGGGAGTTGGCTTCACACTAGAGGACAGATCCTCTGGGTCACGCTGGTGCCTTCCTAGCCCTCTGTTGACAGGATGCAACCGTCGTTTTCTTCCCGTTTGTCCTGGAAACTCTGTATGTTGTATGTTATGGGTTGGATGTGTGTCTCATCTGGCAGATGGACGTGTGAGGAGGGAGGATGATGTAGAACCTACAGGGAGAGCCCAGCCCCGTGAGGATGGAGACAGAGACTGAAGTTACAGAGCCACCAGCTACAGACCATCTGGGGTCGCTAGACACTAGGCCAAGGCTTGGACAGACTCTCTCCCGCAGCTTCTAAGAGCCCGGCCAACGAATTGCCCTCTGAACTCTTAATCTCCTAATTGATACACTAAATCTATTTTTAAATCTTGTGGTAGTTGGTTGTGGCAGCCACAGGAAATTAATACACTGTACTTACATCGAATTGAGGAACTTTCAGTGTTTCCTCCAACCCTTTGTTGTCTAATGGAAAACAAAAACTTAAAACTTCGGAAAGCCCCTTTCCTCCGCCCTCCACCCGGCTTCCTCTGCACAGCTGTGGATGACTGCAGAGTACACGGAGTCCCTGCCGGAAGAGTCTCTTGTGTTCACAGGGCTTGAGCCGCGTAATTGAAACAAGCTGCACATGCGTTGTGGTGTAGACTGCCCCATACCAAGACCAGCAAAAGCTTGGTCCCAGATCACCTCCCAGATGAAGGAACAGTGACAGATTCTAACAACAGAGAGGGTGTCACCAATGCTAGCCAAGTTGGAGCAGAGTATTGCTTCCTCCAGAGAGGATTCATGGAGTCGGTAGCATTAACCTTCATATCAGCTAGTCCAAGATGAAATACTAGTTTGGGCATCAACTAACCCAAGATTGCCTTGTCCTGTCTGTTGTTGTGTTGGGAAATAACTTAGTTTGGTAACTTGAAGATTTACTCTCCTGCGCATGTGCTGATCATACTCGTGGGCTGCCGGCTGGAGCCAAGGGCTGTCTATTTGGAGCTGAGCTAGCGATAGGCAGATTGTCTCTCAGTCTTTGGCATCCATTCAACTGCCTTAAATATTGACGTGTTTTTTTGCTGTGCTCCGAGGCATTTTCAGTATGCTGCGTTCTTTGTGAACCTAAAAACATTGCATCTGAATGCTTTTACAAGTCAGGTAGATCTTCTAAGTTAAAATGCTGATATGTAAGGCTGTAGTGGCATTCCATTTGTATTTTAATAAATAAAGCCTGCCTGAAGATCAGAGAGTAAAACAGCCACATTGATCAGCCGTACAGACCATGCAGTGGTGGCACACGCCTTTAATCCCAGCACTAAAGAGGAATGTAAGATGGGAGGAGACAGCTCTCAGTCTCAGTCTCATACTGAGGGTTCCTGCAGGCAGGATCGCCATTTCCGATTGAGGTAGAGGCTAGTCTTGAACTCCTAATCTTCCTTTTCTCTATCCAAACATTGGGATCATGGGCAGGCGCCACGGTACCTCGCTGTTCTAGAAGAACCCTTTATTAACATCTGAAACTTTTATCATGGATTTAAATACTTGTAAAATGCAGAACACACGATCCACCTCATATCAAGTATGTGCTTCACGCACATTTTCATCTAAACTGTGGGGGCTCCAGAGTGAGCTCATTAAATTTATAGAAACAACTGTCCATCACACAAATTAATTGGTGTGGCTAGGCCTGTTGTCAAGCCATCCTGCTGATTTGGATATTTCTGTCAGAAAAAAAAGTCTTATTTCAGCTTTTAATTCAAATGGGTGTGTTAATATGCAGCCTTTAGGAAGTTTCTTCTAATTCTAAGAACTGAAGGAAGGAAATGGGGGGGGGGGTCTGTAGAAAGCCATCATGAATCTTCTCACACTCCCAGTCTTTCTGAAGTTTCTTTGCTCTTTTACTTCTGTGGCGGTTTTCATATTTCATACAATGATCCTGAGTAAGACAGGTGAGCAAACACTGGGGTGAATGTTCCTTTTCTCTCACAAGGTTGGAGACAGACGAATGGAGGCAAAAAGTTTCTTCGTGGCATGTCCAGACACAGATTGGTCTTAGGAAAAAAGGATGTTGTACTCAAAAGATTTGGCAACTGAGTTCCTAGGCTCTTCCTGGCTGGGCGTACTTGGGAGACTTCAGGTACCAGGGCTCTTAGACCTACCCCAGAATGAAGATCCCTGGGGTGACAGAATTCCACTATCTTTATTTCAACTTGCCCTGATTCATGGAAATAGAATCTAGAATAATCTTTTGATCATGAATTGCCCCTGCCACTCACTATATCCAGCTCTGCCCTGACAGATAAAGGCTATGTGTGTAACGTGAACCACAAATATGTATATATATATATATATATATATATATATATATATATATATATATACACACACACACACACACACACACACACACACACAAACACACACATATATATTAAGGGGTGCTATGGGGAAAACAGACTCACGGAGCTGGGACCAAGGGAGCTGGGAACTGGCCACACGCTGCTTCACACTGTCTGACCCAGTCTTCACAACCCAAGAGAGTGTGCACAACCTCTGTCTCTCTCCTTTTAAGAGATCATGTCTGCAGACAATAAGCCACACCCTAAGGCTGGTACTCCAAAGCTATTGACGGAATAAATTCCCACAGCACTTGCCCCTTTTGTCTAAGAAAGAAGGTTCTAAACCTAATTCAAAGCTATATATGATAAGACCAATTATCAAGTATCATTTGGGAGAAAGAAAGGGTAATAATATACACAAAAATGGAGCTACAACCAACAAGAACAGCATCAAGCAAGAAACACATTCTAAATGTCAAGGCTATAGGTAATTGACAAATAACAGAGATTATTCCAATAGTTTCAGAGTCCAAGTTTTGTACTGAATAATGAGAGGGTAGTAATTGTGACTGTCTAGTCTTCAACCCCCAGAAAGACCTGAGTAAGCAGGAGGTGCAATCAAGTGACTCCAGAAGATGCAAGCAATGACGGAAACAACAGGCTATCTGGACAGTCACCCAACGTTTCTCTGGAATGTTGGGGGCAACCAACTTTAGCTATAGGCCTAGAATATCTGATAGACCATTTTTAGAAGCAGGAAAATTCACAAGACTGTCCTACCCTGTCTTGGCAAAGTTTAGTAGTTGCTTATCCTTCTTTCTTGCTTGTCCAGATTGGACAACATTTTTATTGTCAGCAGTTGAGGCAAGGGTAGTTCTTTGCCCAATAGGCCAGTTTTGCCAAGAAGAAAACAAACTCCATATGGAACATCTTTGGTGTTCATCATTTTCTTGGGAGTAGATAGGTTTTGCCAGTTGCTGTCGTGTCTCACATCAACAGAATTCCAAGTTATTAAAACATTTAAATGCCATATTCTGTAGATCTTTGAAGTATTTGAAGATTACTTATCTATATGGATTATATCTTTGTGCAGCTACAGAACATAGCATAACTATAAGTATGACAAATATAGGTGACTATTAACCCATAATTCTTAATAACCTATATAGCTTAAAGACTAAGGCTTTGCATTATAAAAATAAACAATCTTTAAACATGTGTGCAACATAAGGACAACGATCTCAAAATTGTAACAATATATAAAAATATCTTAATCAAAGGTAGAAATATATAGTGCTATATGACAAAAATATCCTTAATTTATATCAATATACAAAATATCTTCAGCAGAAGTAGAAACATACATACAGTATGACAAAAATAATTTCACATTTGTATACAAAAATATTGGTAGCAGAAATAGGAACATATTCAATATGACAAATATAATTTTGAATTTGTATAAACATACAAATTATCTTAGACAGGAATACAAAAACAGTTTTACAAATGTATCAATATACAAGAATCTATACCAATATAAATTGTCTAAAGTTAATAGTTGCTAAAATAGTTTACAAGTAGACACACTAATCTATCTTATTTTCCTATCCTATCTAGTCCTCATTTTTTCCATACCAAACAAGATTCCTGAGTCTAATTTTGTTCTGCCCTCAGCCTCATAATAACATATAACCAACCCTGAGAAAAACCCAAACCATTCATCCCATCTGTTGGGAGAAAGGAAATGTTGTGGGAATTCATTCCACCAATAAGGTGTGGCTTCTTGTCTGCAGACAGTATTTCTTAAAAGGAGAGAGGCAGAGGGCATGCATTTATACTCTCTTGAGTTGTGAAGACCCAGTCAGTTCCTAGCTCCCTTGGTCCCAGCTGCGTGAATCTGTTTTCCCCATAGCACCCCCTAGTAAATTGATATATTAAAAAAAAAAAAATATATATATATATATATATTTGTATATATATATATATATATATATATATATATATATATATATATATCTTTGTGGTTTACAGTACATTATGTGGGTGGTAACCCTGTGACTATCTGGAATTCAAGTAGATTAATTATTATTCCTTTGTATGCTACATCGGTAACCAGCCTTTATGTTTCACGACTCATGCATGTGTTGGCTTTTGTTCTGTAGTTCCACCAGAAGAGATGACAGCTTCCATTTCCAGGCAGTCCCTGACTTGGAGCAGCAGCGTAGAGACAGACACAAAAGCTGAACAAATAGAGGTCTCTTCCAGTCCCTCTTCACACCCCACTGGAGTAGCAGCGTGGGCCATTAGCACGAGATGCTTGGGCCAATTGCATTTCCCCCACAGGCACACATTTGCATAGAAATTGCTGCAGTGTGTTGTCAGGACTCTTCTAAACATTTCAGCCAAAACAATTGAACCCAGCGCAGAGTTTGCCCTCTGGGCTGTATCTCTGTAGGGCCAGGAAAGTGAAATTCCTCCATGAAAAAAGACCTGCCTCTAAGACTTCCCTGTCCAGGAATTACCCAGGTGACAGTCCTATAGATTTTATCTGTCTTCAGAGTTGTCAGAGTGTGTGATTTTCAGAGCGTGGAGTGGGTGGGGAAGGTGGGACAGAGGTTCTGTCTTATCTTAAGGACAGCCAGAAGTGTTAGCCGGTGTGTTTTTCACTCCGGCTGCAGGTGCTCACTGCGCTCCAGGGTTGGAGAAGGCAAGGGGATGCGGGCAGGGAAGCATTCAGGACAAAGTAATTCATCCCACCCTCTCCTGTCCAGGCTGCCTCCCCTTTCCTGAGGGGTCGTCACACACCTTGGAGCCCGTGGCTCCTCTTTCTCTTTCCTGGTGCCTGACATCAGTGTTTACTCTGTGATATAGACGGAAGGAAAGGACCGGTGGCTTTTCTGTACAGATGAATAATTAGTAATTATCCCAGTGTGGAACGAGAAACATAAATGTGAACAAGTAGGGGATGCTTTCGGCTTTTACTTTACTGTGTTTGTAACCAACTACAACAGGTAACTTTTTTTTAATTTAATTTAATTTTTTAATTTTTTTTTTTAAATGTCTCTGTCCCATGCAAACCTAGGAAATGTGGGACGGCGAGTGGATGACTGGGTGAGTAGCTACCTGAAAGCTTCCCTTACCCAGCATCCCTCAGGCAGGGGTGGAGCCACAGGGAGCAGGCCAGCCAATGTGGAAGAGAGGTTTGAGTTGTCCGACTTAGTTTCTTTCTTATTTGTGGGGAAGAGTCCTGGACCTGAGCCAGGCAGGGTGCTGAACAGGGAAAAGTCAGTCTGTCTTTTCACCCCAAGATCTCTAAGAGAAAAGGCAGCCCGTGTATGAAGTGATATCAGATAGGTATAAAAACTAAATTCAGTTCATATGTGAGCCTTTGAAATATTAATACTTATGAAGTGCCTATAGGGGACTAGGGAAGTTTTTTGGTGCCTTTAAATGCAAGGTTTAAATATCTTTTTCATTTTGGTTTCTTTCATCGGTTGCTCTGTTTGACTTAGGAGATGTCTTTTTATATAATTGCCATATGGAATTTTGAGAAGAGAATGGATGGCATTAGAGGTATCGGGAATTATGATGATGCAAGTCATAACCAAAGAGTAGATGACCAAGGGAAAGGCTGGGGCAGGGCAGAGGCAGAAGGGAGAGCATGGTGCTAATGAATGACTCAGCTCAGAGCAGAGGTGCTGCCTGCTGGGGCAGGGAGCCTGGTGTACAGACTGACAGTGTGAAGTTCCCGCGGGTCTACAGCCAAGGGTGTGTCCCCTCGGTTCACAGATTTCAGAATGCATTGAAATTGCTTATTAGATGTAAGAGCACAGATACCTTATAGGAGTTGGGTTTTCTGAGGCCTTCATCAGAAATCAGAGGAGCTGGCAACAC
The DNA here is from genome assembly GCF_000317375.1 of Microtus ochrogaster. Taxonomy (NCBI): domain Eukaryota; kingdom Metazoa; phylum Chordata; class Mammalia; order Rodentia; family Cricetidae; genus Microtus; species Microtus ochrogaster. The sequence continues at coordinate 84,991,762 of NC_022011.1, read as the reverse complement.
TGACCACAGTTCTGTGCGGTGAGGATGGGTTGAAATGAGGGGCCTCTTTTTGTCAGGGCAAGATCTCTACATGTACAACCCCCCATTGCTTCATTCCTGACTACCTCCCTCACATCTATCACTGGCTTTGTGTGGGGACACTTCATTTGTTGAGCTTTGGGCCCAATCTGACAGCACCTGGGGAAGGGAACCTGATTGGTTCATTGTTTGGCTTTTGGGGGAATGGTGGGTCCACAGTGGCCTTCTTCTGACACCTGTGGTCATCTATCACCTCTTGAGGGTTGTTGGGGTTCAGGAAACATGACCTCTACATGTGGCTCTACCACATTTGAGGGGGCAGTAGAAGCAGGAAGGTTATTCCCAGTTCCCCTTGGTTGTTTTTCCCCCCAAAGCTACTCATAAAACTTTCTAAATCCCAAAGGAAGAAACATCCTCACCCCCAAAGCTGTGGAGACCCGCAGAAGAACATGAACAAACCGGCTTAGCTGTGTTCTTCGCTAACCACCGCTAGACCACTGGCTTCACTGAGCTATGCTTTCCCATGACCCTTCACCTCTTCCTCAAGCCCAAGCGTAAATTATGCAACTTTCCTCATCTGAACCTGAATTTCCTTTTAAAGCCTTCTGTGTCACATACAGCTTATTATCAGATGCGTCTGAATGTGCTTCTGTTAGCCGTCTTATAGATAGATGCCTTAGTCATCAACACAGTGATATAGTTCAGGAAGGAAATTTCTTTTCTAAAAGAACGAGGCACAGGAGGGGTACCAAGACGAGAAAATTGTCAGGCCACAAACCTTGTGGACCATGCAAACTCATAGACATTAGAAACGGCACTTAAGGAAGGGGAGTTTTCCTCTCTGACACACAATGACTGCAATCATGACTTTGATGATTTTTGTTGTTTTTCCTTTGTAGTACTAAGCATTGACTCATGCGTGCCTGGTAAGCACTTTACCACTGAGCTGTAGTCCTGGCTCTCATCATTGTTAAATATATTAATAAAGTTGTGAAAAGATTCGTTGTCTTTATACTTTCAGTATTTCCACAAGAGTGAAGAAAATACAGTGTAAATGATGCAGTGGTTTTCAGAACTAGTATTCGTAAGGTACGCGCCAAAGAAGACCCAAGTAGGACGATATGAGAACCCACACCATCGTGTCTGCTTAGTGAGATGCATTACTTCTATGTTCGTGGTGCTGCGAGCGCATGCTTCGGCGCTGTTACTGTTTTAAACAAACACTTTCTTGCACTTCTGTATAAGAAGATGATGTCAAAGAAACGAACTCTCATTTCCTACGGGGGCTGTGGAAGCTGTGATTTTTTTTCCCCCATAATGAGATGGAGACACCGTGGGCCCCGAGAGTAGGTTTCTCAGGCCATGTTAATTCCAATCCTGTCTTTGAAACTCCCTAGCTTTTCATCTTGGGGACATTCCCTAAGTTCTCTCGGCTAATTTCTGAAACGATGTTAATAATCCATTGACCGCTGTGGGGATTAAAGGATAAATACGGACGGCATACTGTTTAATGTACAAGACCTAGTTAGCTTCCATAAACATTGGCTCCTATTATAATGGCGATGATTTGTACGGCTCTTCCAGAAACCACTTACGAAGGTACCAGATTCTCTGGGTCAAGCTAATTATGAACCCATCAAGCTGTGTAGCATCTGGATATGACTGTGAGCAAAATGGCTAGCTCCGTGATTGCCAGTCCTGGTGCAGACTCCCTAAACACCAGCTCACCTTTGCAAAACATTCATAAAACTTGTGTTTACTGAGGCACCCCAGTGGGTAGGAAGAGCGAAGGGAAAGGTTAAAATCGCAGTTAGCAAGAAGTCTGAAGTAAAAAAAAAAAAAAAAACAGAATAAGAAGAAGGAGGAGGAGGAGGAGAAGAGAGGCTTTTTATAACCACTTAGAGAGTACAGAGGGGGAAAGGAATTTACCTGGAGCAGGAGGGTAGATGCATGGGCTTCATGCTGGGATCCTGCTGATCAAGCTGGGTAGCAATGGTTTACATTCCATACTGTGGTTTGACCTTCAGCTCCAGCCTAGAGGCTAAATGAGCCTAATTAAGCAAGCAAGCAAACAGATATTAAAGCCTGGGGGAGCAGAGAGGCAAGGTGGGGGAGGATGGGGAGGCTGCTTAGTGACCAGGGAAATAGCAATAGCCTTGGCCAGCAGTGATTGTGTATTTCCCAGTACCTGAGGGTAGCAGAAAAGTAGCAGCAAAGGTGGAGACACAGACCATGCCGGTGACACCTGCTGGGATCTGTGGCCCTGACCCACAACACGGGGCTCTGGTCCAGTGCATGGAAGGTGTAGAGCGTGGGAAGGTATGGCTCATGTTGGTGAAGGCTCCTGAAAAACCTGAACAGATTGCCTTCTAATGGCTGTTGATTTTCCTTTAACCCAACTTCTTTGTGACCCATGTGGCTGATAGACTTGCAAGTGGGAGAGCTGGTGCCAGTCCCCTGGACTGCCTTGTGTGCTGAGGTTTCTGCATGGGTTTTAAAGTATCGAAATGCTGACCTTGCTAAAAGACGTCCAGAGGACAACACAAGCATTAGAGAAGTCATGCTTCTGAGGTCTTCACAAATGTTGAGGCAACTCCTGCCTGAGTGTTCAAATGAGCTGGTACTTGGGCCAAACTGAAGGAAGACTCTAAACTAACAGGGGGAGAGGCTTCTACCCACTACCCTGAATTAGAAGCAAGCTAGACACTCTGATTCAGATGGGGCAGATCTACGCATGGCTTGGGGTTTCTGCACCCTCTGAGCCTCTCTCTGAGTTCTGTTGTGCTGGATATTCTCAGTGTGCCCTACAGTGCCACCGTCCACACCTGTCTGCCGTGCTCTGGCTCTGAGAAGAGTTCTCAAAGGCATTGCATCTGTGCATTTGGCCAGGGAAAAGAATCAGACAGAGAAATAAAGAAAGAAAGGAATGAAGAAAGAAAGAAAGGAAGAAAGAAGGAAGGGAGGGAGGGACGGACGGAGGGAGGGAAGAAGGGAAAGAGGGAGGGAGGGAAGGAAGAAAGAAAGAAAGAAAAAGCCTAAACCAAAACTAAACTGAAATAAACCTTTCCTCTTTTGAAGTTGATTATCTGCGCTGTCTTGTTGCAGAAATTGAAAACAAGTTAACAACTCCCACCCCACCCCACCTTACAGCTCAGCTGTAGCTTACAGTTTCCTGGGTCAGAGTCCTTGGAATAGGTGGCTGGGAGATTCTTCCCCTTAATCTGTGGGTCACGACTCCTTCAGGACTAAATGACCCTTTCACAGGGGTCACCCAAGACCTTTGGAAAACACAGACATTTACACTATGAACCATAAAAGTAGCAAAATTGCAGTTCTGAAGTAGCAGCAAAAATAATTTTGTGGTTGGGGGTCACCACAATGTGAGGAACTGTTAAGAGATCAAGGTATTAGGAAGGCTGAGAACCGATGCCCTAGCCCTTCATGTGCTTAAGACCCACAGTGACCAGAACACATTACTGTCTCAGGTTCCCGTCACTCCCAGCCTGTGGTTGAAAGTGGTTCATTTAAGTGTATAGGAGTTCTCTGGAAATTTATAGAATTTTGGACAGGGTAAGTGTTTGCCTGAGTGCTTACCTTAATCTAGCTGTCTGACGGTTTTATGTGTGAGTTCATTATAATAAGTGATTTTACCTAATTAAAAAGAACAGTAATCCATTTGGGGTTATTTGTATGATTGCTCACTCCCGAAACTGATGGGGGAACTTTCAGTTCAGGTTCAGGGTCCTCATCGTGAAGTCTGAGACCTTTGCTTGCTACCCCTTTGCTCGCCCCCTCTGCCCTTCACTGTGCAGCCTCCCCACGATGCTGTGGTCTAGCTTCCCGGTCAATCCACCACCTCTCCTCCCACCGGCACTCATTTTGTTTTTTTTTTTGACCTTGAGTTATCCGTGACATTGCCTACATCTTCTTTCCCTCAGCCAGAGCCATGGTTGGGATCCCAAACTTCTAGAAGTTTCCAGGCCAACAGCTCAGGCAGAGTTTTCAATATGAATAAAAACCGACCTGAAACTGTGCTTGAGCTTGGAGTGAAGGCTTTCAAAGTAAGCGGGGTAGTTAAATGATCTTTCTCAAACACCCTAAGCATTTTCTAGAAAGACAAATGTTTGTGCTTTGCATCACCCTCATGTGGTATAATTTTATTTGTGTCTGAAATATCTTCCTGAAATGTGTAGAGCTGAATAAAATTATCTATGATAAGTGTGAATTTATAGTGTGTGTATATGAACCTTGGCAGGGTTTGCTGTGCATTTGCTCCTTATTCTAAGTGTCATGCTGTGTACTCAGCTGGTGAAGGTTAGGGTGCAGAGTGTCTACCCGTTCAGCTAAGGAGCGTTAGCTCACTAGGCTGTCAGCCACCGACTCCAGCTCCATTCTCCGAGTGGAGAATTACCGCAGCACCGCACCGTCTTTACTGGTTACTGTTTAAAGACACTGAGAATGAATAGTCATTGACTATGATAAAGAGGTGCAAGAAAAACCACAACTTAGTTGCCAGCAGTTGGAGGAAATCTCAAGGAAAAGGTCTGTGTGTAGGGGAAAAGGGAGTAGGGGTGGATGGAGACCTGGGATAACACGAGGAGTCTTATAAATGTTCCTGTAGCACCCAGGATCATTCAAAATAACAGGTATGGAAGATGGAGGTGTCATGCTTTGAAGGAAGTCAAGGAGAACTAAGTAGGGCCCGCAGACAGTGGCCCTGGTGTTGAGACCAGGACAGCCAGGCTCACAAAGACGCCACATCCTAAGGTGCCTGTTCGCCTAGACGCCTATTTCCGGTACTGCCCCATCCTCTGTGAAAGCTCCAGAGCCATTTCTTTCCTACTCTGTGGTGCTTACTTCGACTATGCCCTGATAAATGAAACAGGGCCAAAATAGAATTTTCATCTAGAGCTTTCCAAACAATGTTAGCTGCAGTTTTTACAAAGAAAGCCCAAATAAGCCGCTGTCGTATATTTATCAAATTCAAAATTCTTCCAAGCATTAAATCAATCCCGTCACGGCAGCTTGATTGCTGGTGGATGGATGGATTGAAAGCGATGTGTTGCTGTACAGGGGTTTGCCATTTGAAGTAGAAAACCTGCTGGGAGGCCCGGTGCCTTGGCAGCATTCTTTGAGAGCTCACGGTATTTACTGTTTAGATTCTAAGTCTGTTGCTCTTGGTGAACTGTGTTGAATTGCACTATTTGAAGAGCGTTTTAGTTTCCATAAGCTTAAGGTCAAATCCCGAGTATTTCCATGATTCTTATATGCTGTCAGGAGCCAGGTCACTTTTCAACGTCATTATGTAAGCCAAAGCCTACCCCCGCTTAGTCTTTTGTGAGTTGGAGAAGATGGAATAGGATCTAGGCTTAATTGCCATAAATTAATGTATTGCTTAATTAGCAAATTGACTCCTTAAATCCACATGGCATAGGGGACCCTGGCATTATTGATCGCTAAAACTTAAGTTGGGGGAAGTAGAAAAAGACAAGATCTCTTGAGTAAATTGGGAGCTTGGGGACCTTGGGAGAGGGTTGAAGGGGAGGGGAGAAGCAGGGAGGGGAGCAGAGAAAAATGTAGAGCTCAATAAAAATCAATAAAAAAAACCCTTAAGTTGGAGTGATTGAGAAGTCTTGTTTTACTTCATGCATAACATTGGCCACCAAGGGGAAGTGAGGTGTTGCGATTATTTAAAATACTTTGCTTTGTTTTGCTTGTGTGGGTGTTTTGCCTGCATTTAATCTGTGCTTCACATGTGCACAGTGTCCTTTGAGGTCAGAAGAAGGCATGATCTTATCCAGTCCCACACAATTGTGAGTCACCGTGTAGATGCTAGGAACTGAACCTGGGGCTGCTGGAAGAACAGCCCGTGTTCTTAACTACTGAGCCATTTCATCATCCCCAAAATACGTTTGTATTTTAGGGAAACAGTGATGAATTTTTCCTAATCTACTTGGTTTCTTTCACTAGCTGTGGTGGTTTGAATAGGAATAGGCCTTACAGGCTCATATAGTTGAATGCTTAGGCACCAGGGGTGGGAGGGACTCTTTGAAAGGTTTAGAAGGATTAGGAGAGGAGGTCTTGTTGGAGGAAGTATGTGGGGGGGGGGCTTTAAGGTTGCCAGACAAAGTCACTCTCCACTTGCAGATCAGGATGTACCTCTCAAATATTTCTCTAGCACCATGTCTGCCTGCATGCTGCAGTGCTCCCTACCCTGATGACAATGGACCTCTGAAACTGTAAGCAAGGGCTTGATTAAATGCTTTCTTTTGTAAGAGTTGCCTTGGTCATGGTGTCTCTTCACAGCAACAGAACAGTGACAAAGACACCGGGTCAGCAGGCTGGTGTGGTGTTTGGAGCTTTCAGGTCTGGGCTCTTCAGCACCATGAGTTCCGCTCTGCGTCTGCACACAGTCATGCTGTCGGGCTCCGTGTGTCTAGGATGTCTGTGTTATTCACGTCCTGTAGGGATTGGCAAACTGAGAGGAGGCGAGCAGGGAACACATCAACAACTACATCACCCGCCTCTTTGGAATGCCATTCTCTTCTCTGTTTCCAATGGATTATCTTTCTAATGGCCACAAACCGGCCTTTCCGAAGGATCTTGCGTGCTGCAGAGTTTGGGCGAATGAGGACACTCCATGACAGGAGAATTCTATGAGTACACTTGTCCATTATGGAGACGATTCTTAAGTTAGCTTCGAAACTCTTCAAAGAAGCCAAGTGAATTACGTGTTAACCCTGGAAGCACGACTCTTCGGATTTGCTAGAAGTTTCCAATTATCCAGGTCGCTCAGACACCAGAAGTAAATGGGTTTCAATGGAAATAGATGAGGGAGGGGTTTTCTCATTGAGAAAGTAGTAGAAATGGACATGAGTTGCTTTGGGAAACTAGGGAGATTTTTTTTTTTCTAATACTTTGTTCAAATCCCTGTTAGCCAGGTAACTAGATGTAAAACGACGAGGGAGGACAGGTTTTAATTTTCTCTCTCTCTCTTCACCTTCTCCCTCCATTTATTCCTTCTTTCCTTTATTTTTATAAGACAGGATTTTACTATATATCCCAGGCTGGCGTAGAACTTGAAATCTTTCTGCTTCAGTCTTCCAAATGCTGGGATACAGGAACGCCTTGCCACACTCTGCTCCAGGCAGCAGTTGTTTTAAAAGCACAGCTGTGAGCCTGCACGCCTTTAATCCCAGCACTTGGGAGGCAGGAGGCAGAGGCAGGAGGCAGAGGCAGAGGCAGAAGCAGGAGGCAGAGGCAGGAGGCGGGAGGCAGAGGAGAGGCAGGAGGCGGGAGGCAGAGGAGAGGCAGAGGCAGGAGGCAGGAGGCAGGAGGCAGAGGCAGGTGGATCTTTGAGTTCGAGGCCAGCCTGTTCTACCATGTGAGTTTCAGGACAGCCAGGGCTACACAGAGAAACCCTGTCTTGAAAAACATAAAAAACAAAAACAAAACAACAAAAAAAAAGGTGAGCTGGGTCATGTATACCCACAATCCCAGTACTCAGAAGGCAGAGCCAGGCTATGACAGTGCATTTGAGACCAGCCTGGGCTCTAGTGAGACCCTGTGGAAGACAAACACCCAGATTTTGTGTCACTTAACCAATTGTTGTGCCTAGTTACTGTATGCTCTTACTATATTATGAAAGTGGCCATAGGTAATATGCAAGGTGAGTGGATTTGGTTGTTCCGATAACCCTTATTATAAAACAAATTGGAAGGTAGGTTTGGCCCCTGGGCTGTGGTTCGTTGGCCATCTTTGATGCTGAGATTGTGACGTTTAGGTGTGGCTACGGCTCTCAGCTTCAGGGTTAGTCACTAAGAGCAGGATCATCAGAAGTAGCGTCACGCATTGGGTCAACGTTTCGTGCAGTGTCTGGACTGTCCCTCCTGCTGCCCGCACTGCCAGCCAGTGTCCGTGTCACTCTGCTCTCACATTCGGACCTTCTCCTCCTCTTCTGCTTTTTAAATTCTGGTAAGGCACTTGTACAAAATAAAATTTCGGAAAAGTACATATTTTTCTTTCAGAATGAGAAGTTTGATTGATGCAAAGCCTTCTGTGGGAGCTTTTTAATTCAAAGAATTAATTTGCTCTCCTCCTTAACACAGATGTGGCTTCCCTTCTTAGGAGGGGGCCAGCAGTTAGGGAACCAGATGCCGTACGCGTTAACACCAGGCAATCCACCGTGACCGCAGTTGGGATGCTGAGCACATTGCTGGCAGGAACAGAACCGTCTGCCTTGTCAATCAATAAGGCTTTTGTAAGTGTCTCATATACTACACAGCTCCTCTCTTTATGGAACCCTTGATGTGTGCATCCTCTCTCTTCCCCTGGATACTCGGTTTACATTTGTTTATTATTCAGGCATTCCAGCACTCTTCCCTGACCGCAATAACTGCACTAAGTCCTAACTGTTTCGAATTTGAGTTTTGCTCTGAGATCAGAATGCTAATTGTTCTTGAACTGCAACACGGAAAGAGAGTGGTCCTTGTGTTGGCTAGACTTATGGAATCTCACTGGCTTCACTTACAGAACCATCAACCTTTCCAAAGAGCCCAAGGAAGAGTAGCATTTAGCACATAACATTGATTTGTCTTTGAGCAATCTTTACTTAGCTATACATAGATTTAGTTTCTGCAATTCCTGTTTTCCTTTTTTAAAAGTATTGGATAAATTAGTAGCTAGATAACTATTACAAATTTCCATGATGGTGCTTAGGAATGTAACACGTTCTATTCTGTGTGTGTGTGTGTGTGTGTGTGTGTGTGTGTGTGTGTGTGTGTGTGTGTGTTTGACAGCAAATATTCTAGTTTTTACCATAGGCTCATTTTCATGAGAAAAAAAACCTTAGATTTGTTCTGGAGAGACCCAGTACAAATCATTGCTCTTCTCTTACTGGACTTGCTGATGTTGTAGTCCCGGGCTGGCTAGATAGCCTCTGTGAGCCTCAGTGATAGGATGAGGACACTTCTGTCTGCCTCAGTGGTATGCAGAAAGCTAGGATCCCACTTTCATTGCTTCCAATGGGTAGAAGAAAGCTTAACTTCTCCACGCCTCCATGTTTCCTTATCTATCACATGTGGAGGCTTAGGCACTATCTCCTTCAGGAGGAGACTCTGAAGGCTGAGTCCCCACCAAACACGCCAATTTCACATCCTCTCTACCCTGCCTTCTTTTTGCCATTTCCTCCTTCTTTTATCTTCTGTTTCTCTTCTATTCTCTGAAGGATAAAAAACTCCCTGGAAATCATGGAAGTGTGTATTCTTTCAGCTCACCAGAACAAGCGGCTGTAATGCTGCGGTATGGTAGTGCTGACAACCCAACCCAACCCACTGTCAAACCTGCCACAGCAAAAGAAGACAGTTCAGTCCTGGTTTTGGCTTGGTCAGGGAACCCCCCACATTCTTCAGGGTTTCTGCAGACCCCAGAGTGGGATTCAGGTGGTGAGCTATCTCCATGGGTTGGTGATTACTGGAACTGAGAAGGACACCAACAGATGCTTTTGTCTTGCATATTTGTAAGTTTGAGGTGTTCTAGATGGCTCATCAGGTAAATAAACTAACAGTATGTTCAACTGTGAATGATGAAATGACATATATTACATATTACTATATGTTACATATGTGCACATATATAACATGTGATGAACTACTGGGGCAACCACTTTAGAGGTTGGTGTGAAGACGGACAAAGGTCAAGCTGTGACTCTTGAGTTTGGATTTTCTGTGGGTTGTAGATTGCTGGAAAGTGATTAGGGACACTTGGAAGGTGCCCGCTCAGTTTGTGTTGTGTGGCTTCTGTCTAATTTACATCACTGGCTCTTGGGAGGAGGGCTCTCTAGGATGCTTTTTGAACTGTGTGAAATTAAGGAATCTATCTATCTATCTATCTATCTATCTATCTATCTATCTATCTATCTATCTATCTATCTATCTATCTATCTATCTATCTATCTTCAGCCTCAGAGCTGACTGAATTTGAAGAGGCTGCTATAGAATCATTAGAATCCGCACGGAGGCTCACTTAGTCAGGGTGCACTAAGTGTCCTTAATCCGTATTAAGGAAAAACTGTGAAGTGGATCTGGGCACAATTAGTCTCAGTAGACAGTTAGAGCCACAGTTTGGTGGAGAAATCGCTCATTTGCAAACTGAGAATGTTCCCATTACAGACATCTGACAGAACTGGTAAGAACCATCCCCCAAATTACTCTGGGGTTGAGCTGTAATATACATACTGAAATCCCCCAAGAACATATTGAAGCGGAGAAGAGCAGCAATGGCCTGTGGTACCCATAATCTTCACTTAAAGAGGCCCACAGTGCACATTTGCATAGCAGACCATGGCCTGAGTTCAGTGGCAATGAGGTGTGGACGGAATCTCATTGCGAGCTACCGACTCACTCTCCCACCGTGTGCCAGTAATAGCTCCAGGGGAACCCTTCCACACTCAGGATCTTGAAGTAACAAGTAGATTGAATTAATGCATTTTAGTCTTTACCTCCACAAGCTAGCTCCCCCTATTAAGGGTTCATTCCTATTGACATTAAATAAACAGAAGGCGCTCCCTTTCCTTGGAAATCTAATTCAAAATGAGAGTTTAAATCCACCCTAACAATGCTGTTCTGAGTTGAGTCATGTTATCACATACCATATATCATATATTGTCAACTATTGTTTTGGTTTGCAGACATAATTAATATAAACTAGCCATTAATAGTATGATATACGATCCAGGAACCTTTAATATAACAAAAGCCAACTAATGTTTATCTCTAATGTGCTCTAATCTCTCCTCACATCATGAAGCATTAACAAAGGGTATATTCTTTAATGTTACACTCCCATGGGTTTATTTGAACTTTTTTTTCTGGTTTAATTAGCTTATTCATTTTAATTAAAGCACAGTGCAACATTTACATGGTGTTTAATCTGAAAGTTAATCCTGTTTTCTTAAAAGATTAAGTATAGTAATAAATATAAAATAATGGTAACTGCTTCTCCCAGGACTGGGACTTGGAAAGCACGAAGAACTTCTGGAAGTAGAAACACATTTTCTCGAGTATTCTTTCCTGAAAACATAGCACCACAAGAACAGGGTTTCAACCAATGAGGAGCTTTCACCGCGGCCACGTCACAGCTTCAGTCTGGGGCAGAACCTCTAACCTATGGAAGTGACTCTTGCGTCTGTGTGCGATGGCTTCCTCAGAGCTCTCCCATTCTACCCCACACCCAGCTTTTCGTGACCAGGGCATCTAACTTTTTCCTAGAGACAAGTATATTAGCTGCCATTGTTCTTCTTCAGCTCGGCTCCATCTCTCTGACTTGTGCAGTGGTCACATCACTCTCTTCATGGATGGCCTGCGTAGGGGGCTTCTTTTGTTTGCCCTCGCTAGAGATGATGGTTTTCTTGTTCTTCACTCTGACTTAGCCACTCCCTCCTGGGGTCACACTCCAGACTGACATAGTGGGAGCCTCACTCCGGAGTACCACTGGTTATCCGACAGCCACCATTCCGCCATTCCGCTTCTTCCCTGTCTCAGCTGCAGCAGTACTTCTTAGAACCTCTGTCCATTTACTTTTCCATCTCCTGCAGGCTGCCCCCCCCCCCGCTCAATCCACTTACACGTCACAACCAACCAGTACATTTCTTGCGAATGCACTCAGCTCCCTTGCCCTCTGCAGCACAAGACTCCTATGATGAATGAAACCAACCCTTCTTTTACCTTGCCTGTCTCCACCAGGTCTCGTTCTTCCCATCACTATTCAAATGTGTGTTTGTATCGTCTATGAAAAGAGTTCTCTCCAATTCTACCTTTCCAAAATTGCCCCCTTTGCTGTCAATGGTATGAGGAAGAATGTTCATATATTTATTTCACTTGCTCTCATTTCACTTGTTTCTTCTTATTTTTTCTTTTCTTTTTGGGTTGGTTTCAGCTGCATTTCCATCTTTCTGCTGAGACTCAGCTCGCTGAGGTTGCCCATTATTTCCTGGTATTAGATGGAACAGCCCTTGTCAGTCTGCATGCTGCACTGTTTCACAGCGACATTTCACGAGAGCTGTCTGGTCTTCGTTTTTAGTTCTGTCTTGGGGGCTTCTCCTTTGCTACCCAGCATCTAAGTAGGAGACCTCAGAGCATGTCCTGGGCTCTCCTATCAATCCACCTATGCAGAAAACACAAGTTTGCACAATGTTCTCAAACTGGAAACAACACAAAGCCATCAACAGAAGAATGGATCGACAGAATCCCCTGCTATCTGTACAATGAAATCTTAACCAGCAATCATAAATAATAAGCTACAGAGCTGTATAACACCATGGATGAGTGAATCTCACAGCCTTTAAAGATTGACACAAAAAATGCATATGCGTTGTATGAACCTATTTATTAAAGTCTAGAAAATGAAAGCTGACTTAGAGTGATGGAAAGCTGATCTGCATTGCTTGAGTCTGGGACGGAAAGAAGGAGGGACAGAAGTGTCCTATGTCTTTGTCATGAGGATGGCTTCATAGGTGAGCTGTCAGTCAAGACGCAAAATTAAACACACTTAATCGGTGCAATTTATTAGAAGTTCTACCACAGTAACATTGATTAAAACCTGTATGCTGGCAATTCTCCCGTTTATGACTTTAACAGAGAGCTCTGCTGAGCTTCAGGTGGTAGATGCGGTTCTTCATTCCATACAGCCATTTTGATATTTCAGAGGAATACGTGACTTAATAAGTCTACAATGATCTCAAGACTCACTTCCCACAGCCCTTCCCCTCGTTTAGCACATTTATGTCTCAAAGGGACAAAGATGTGTGACCGCGGAACTCAGGATATCGTGCTTTTTAAAAAAAAAATGAGACTTTTTCAAGGCCAGCCTGGTCTACAGAGCAAGTTCCAGGAGAGTCAGAGCTATTACACAGAGAAACTCTGTCCTGGGAAAAAAGATTTTAAAAATTTTTAGTGTGTGTGTGTGTGTGTGTGTGTGTGTGTGTGTGTGACAGAGAGAGAGAGAGAGAGAGAGAGAGAGAGAGAGAGAGAGAGAGAGAGAGAAAGAGAGAGCATGTAGATACCTATGGAGGTCAGCAGAGGCTATTGGACCTCACGGAAATAGAATTACAGGAGAGTGTGAGCCCACCCAATGTGGATGCTGAGAACTGAACTGTGGTCCTCTGAAGAACAACAAGGACTTTTAACTCCTGAGCCATCTCTCCAGCCCAGTATACAGTCTTAAGTAAAGCAGAGATTGGATTCTGTATCATATGATAGTGGAGAGCTGGATGGACTAGGTGGGGTGTCTTTGCTGCCCCAACTCTTGGGGTGCTGAGTCCTAAGAAAGCTTCAATTCTTTTCACCTTTCACCCAGGAGTGTAAAGGAAATGACTGCACCTTCTTTTCAGGTTGAAACCTTGATGTTATGAGACCACATTTTACATCATGACAGGCCAAGGACCATTGTCTTTTTGTAGCTATGTATTCAGCTGAACTTTTCTTTCTCTAGGCTAAAACTTTATTCCTATGGTAGAAAGCTGATACCAAGATATAAAGCTTCCTCCAGGGCAGCTGGAGACTTGGGCAGACATGTTCATGCAGGAATTATGGTATTTTTGAGACAATGATATTTTATAGTGTTGACTGCATCCTTGCATGGACTGGACTGGGTCATTTGCCTAAAGCATATTCTTCCAGCACAACTCAAGGCTGACTTGAGACAGTGTTCATTGCCACATTGATTGGGGGCAGGAGAAGGCACCCGCCAGAGGGCCTGTTACCGTTGGGGAGCATGGACACCAAAACCTTCAGAGTAGATCATCTCTTCTAGGAGGGTTCTGCCTGCCCTTCTTTACTTCCTTCACATATACCATGAATGCAGCCTGCTCTCCTCCATTTGTGGAAGAAGCTACTTTTGTCCTTGGTATTCCCTAGGGAGGACAACTGTGTCATTGGGACGTGGTATCCGCTGGCATCAATTAAAGGAAAAAGGTTATAAGGCAACCAAGCAGGGAGAAGCCACAAGTTGCTACAAAAATTATGGCGTGATTCCTGGATTAGATCCTGTTCTTTTAGGGTATGGTAGTGGGCATTGCTCTGGATTTGTATTGTCTGCTGTGATTTCTGAAGGTTGAGCTTACCAAAGCACCTTAAACACAAAGTTCACCTTCTTCAGGAAAGATCATACAGGTCCGGACAACCGGCCCTGGCAGAATCATGACAGACAGTTGTTTCTATCAGGCAATTTGCAGTTCTGAGGGCTGTCACATTAGATCCCAACACTTACCATGCATACAATTTTGAGTATAAAAGTAGTTTGTCTGATGAATTCTATCCCCTGTGTCATTTTGCTGTCACAGGTCACGGCACCGCATAGCAGCATAGTGCTGGAACGGAGCGGCAGCTCTTCCCGCTTAAAGATGAGTAAGATGAGATGGAAAAAAAGAAGGTGTTTTTGATACTCTGTCTGACTTCAAAGAAACCTCAATTATTCTCTCCAAAGGGAGGAATGAAACACATTATGCATCTTATTCTGATGCCATTGGAGAAAGGGGTGTAGAGAAATTTGGATCAGCCAGTTCCAGATTTGCATCTTTTGGGCTGCTTGTTCTTGGAAGCTGTGAGCTACAAGAGGAGATTCCCCCCCCCCCCCACCTTCACTCCCCAGGCACTCAAGCTGGACAGAGCCTAGCCATCTGCTCTGTTGGCAGGGCCTGGTATCGGCTGACTTAACGAATAATGGAGATGGAGCAGCCATGTCATTTCTGGCAGGGAGGCATGGAGACAGACTCCTAAACCGTCGGTATTTGGGACTCCTAAATGTCTTTGGAGCAGCTCTAGTAAAAACTTTACATCTTTAAGAAAGGGGATGTGGTGGAGTCTTGATCGTGATACAGTTCCGGCTATGGGAGGATACCCGTTCTGGCCAGCATCCTTGCTGGGTGCCATTTTAAAGGCTGATGGTAGAGCAATAGACAGGAGACAGGGGCAGAGTGGGAAGGCACAGGATCAGTGCACATTCTTATTTAATGGCAGTCGTCGTAAGCATCGTGATGAAGGTAGGGCAATCTTTGACAGCACATAATGGAGGATATTAGCCTGTGAGGGGGACGCTATAGGGAGGGCTCTCCTGAGAAGGTGGCATCTCTACTAAGCCCTATAGATCATTCAGACAGACAGCTTACAACAATGCCTCTTCCTTTTCTCCTTGGAGGGCCCCTTGCCTTCACTTGTTGATTTACTTTGGATGTTAGGTGTCCATCTTCTTTTATGTAGCCATGTACTTGAAGAAGAAACTGAGTCCTGTCTGGTCTGGGCCAATCATAGTGGCCTTAGTCCCTTGGCAAGGGCCCTTTCAGGCACAGGTTAAGTTAGAGCATGTGACCATTTAGGACCTGTATTACAGCTTTACTCCAAATACTAGAAAACCTTTGGGAAAACGTCCTCACTTTTTGTAGTGAAAGGGTGACCTCTTTTGCGTCAGAATGTTGTCATGGCTTGTGACCCTGAGTGCAGCTCACTTGATCAGTGCCATTCATGAAAGACAGAGCAAAAAAAATGGAGAGGGCTGTAGAGACAGCCTCGTAGGTCCTGTGCAAGCACAAGGACCTGGGTTTCAGTCTACAGGACGTATGTAAGGGAGTGGAGGCATTGCTGTGTCTGTCACAGCAGTGCAGGGAGGAGGAGACAGAGGGACCCACGGGGCTTGTTGGCCGCCCAGTCTAGCAGAATTAATAAGCTCTACGTTCAGTTTTTCCTGTCCCAAAAAGTAAGACTGAGGGCTGGTGAAACGGCTCGGGAGGTAAAGGCGCTTGCTGCCAAGCCTGGCGACTTGAGCCTTGGAAGCCGCATAATGGGAGGAGAGAAGTGACGCAGGCAAACTGTCTTCAGACCTCCACGTGTGCACCGCAGCACGCATGCACCCGTCCTTCTACATAAATAAGTGTAGTCAAAGTAAGGTGGAGAGAGGTTGAGGAAGACGCCTGACCTTGGCGTCTTATCTGCACGTGCATACACACACACACACACACACACACACGCACGCACGCACGCACGCACGCACGCACGCACGCACGCACGCACGCACGCACACTGGAAAGAATAGAAGACCCTTCTGGCTTCCTTATCTGATTGCATCAACTGTGGCGCACTCTTGACTCTAGGTTTTTACACATGTTCATTTGAGTTTGGGTTTCTGTTGTTTGCACTGGCAAATGTCGAGAGTTGTCTAGGTTAGGGTGTGAGTGGAAACAGAAATAGCTCCACGGGGTCGAGAGAAGGTGCAGTGGGAGGAGCAAGAGGAAGCCAGTGAATCAGCAGAGGTCAGATACCATCACTTCTTGTCACCTGCTGATCACTTACGCTTTGACTTTTAAACATAGTTAGGATTATAACACATCAATAGAGAGCTAGGTACATCTTATTTTTTTCTCTGTAGTGGAGAATATGAATGATTATGGACCTAGATAGTCCGCAATATGAATAAAATTCACCAATAATGACTCAGCTCTTTAATTTGATTGGCTTCTATAACCACAGTCTCTTTTCTCCTTTGCTATTGTTGCAGGAGTGTTGGTCATGGGCTTGCTGTCCACTGGAGCTGTCTGAGGCTCACCTACCCTCCATAGCAATTGGGTCACCTCTTCAGCATTTAACTCTGTTGGGTGTTTTGGAGAGTAGCCATAACACTGTGTTTGCCATACTGAATCTGAAGATATTAAAACTCTTTGGTCTAGGGCTCTACGGGAGACTCTGAGATTTCCAAACTAATTGGAATCTGAAGTGCAAACACTTGTGCAGAAGAGACCCCACGGGAACCCAGTGGTGGAGAGGCTAACTCAGTGCTTCAAGAGGACACTAACTGACTGGTATCCCAGGCACCCTACTGGGGCCGAGAGTTAAAGAAATGAGCACAAAGAAAACAACCAAATGAAACCAAAGAAACCCTGAGCGGCACAGTTTTAAAGTAGTTTGATTTTACCACGGACATTTGTTTCCTATAGCCAGATCTAATTTGAAATATGGCTATGATTCTTAGTTGGAACCTTCAAGAATCATGACCACAAATAGCTTTTTTAAAAGTTGCCTTGCAAAGGGAGGACAGGATGGTTTGAACTGTGCCCTTTGATAGACAGGTTAAGTTGCCTGGGATGCAGATTCGCAACAGGTGCCTCACATTGGGAGAGAATGATTTTGTTTTGGAAAAGTGTGTATAGAACCTTCTGGGATGTCTCCAGCAGGAGCACAGCCCTGAGAAAACCCGCTTTGCAAAGCCGGTTATTTATTTTACTCCTGCCAGATTATTGAAAGTTTGTCTGCTGAACACTCCCTGGAATAAAAATGACTTATTCTCAGGCTTCCTTTGCTTTTGATCCTGCTGCAGGATGGTGTGTTCGCCTAATGATGCAGAATCTCTCGTTAAGTTCAGGAAACAGGATATAAGGATAAGTCAATTGACTCAATTTATGGACATAATAAAACGGTCCCTATTACCTTCAGCAGTCAAGGCAAGACAAGGTGAAACACAGTGGTGTAAAGTTGTTATGACAAAATAGTTTAGTATTTACCTTACCAAATAAAGTGAAAATACTGCATTTATTTTTGAAGCGGCATTTCAGACATTATGACCTAAAATTAATAGTGGTAGACGATCATTTATCCTGTCGCACAGGGATACTGCAGAGTTCACTCAAAGCCAGGAATATCTGCTATTAAATCATGGCAAACTAAAAAAAAATTCCTTTTTTGAAGTATTTCCTTGTGTCTGCTCTATGTCTACCAATGGCCCCACCAATCCAGTGTTAACAGCTAAGGCATTTCTTTTTCCATCTTGTAATATAATTAAAAACAAATTTAGAAACAGAATAGATGTTTTGTATGTTAGAGTCCTGCTAGTTTGGGGAAGGGATGGGGGATTTGTGCAGCTGTTTTTGCTGATTATAAACATAGAAGGGGTTGGGGAGAAAGGGGAGAAAAAAAAGGAAAAGTAAAAAGAAAGAAAGAAAGAAAGAAAGAAAGAAAGACATAGAACTGACCAAATATGGTTGTTTTTGTTCTCCAGTGAAAAACAAGTCTTTGGGAACAGACAGGAAAAATAAGTGTAAATCAAATCTTTTAAATAGCTCTCCATTGAAAGAGATGCCCGTAAGATAAGAGTGTGTGGCAAGCTTCCAATGGTCCAGGAATCCAGCTGCTGTGGACGGTATTAGCAGCTCACAGACACTGTTGTAGTTCAAGCTAAAGCTTAGTTTGCTTCTGTCTTTGACCACTTTCTGTACTCTAGGATCAAGAATTTAAGGCATAGTGGTTTTATATTCTTGAATTAAGTTGGGGCTATACCGCCATATTAGATAAGCAAGGCTTTGTAGGAATGCAGACAATTTCAAATGCTTGTACTGTAGTTACCTAAGCATGCATTTGCATCCGCTGCCTGCAGAGTTGGGGAGTGACCACTAATAAGCCCCACAAACCTTGGGTATCATCGTCTGTGAGCCTGGTCAGGCTCACCTTGCCCTCAACCCCAGCCCACTTTGCCCCACACGGCCTTTCCTGCTAAAATGCTCCACAGTTTGCTTTTCATGCTTGATTTAATCTCTTCCTCTCCTTCTGCATGTGAAACCAGCTCTTCAGTCTGAGCCTGAAGCACTCAGACCAACTCCTTCCACATAGTAGGCCCTCAAAACATTTTTTTTTTAATAAACTTCATCTCACTTTTACATAAATACCACAGTGGCTTCCATGGACTTCATAATAATGCTTGACTTATTTAGGTGGTGGAGAAGACCCAGTTCCTCCAGCCTACCTACAAAAATACATTTCTCCATCTATCCCTTGAAAGCTGCAGCCCTATAAAATCGTGGAGCGTCTTGCTTGCTCTGTGCACACCATTTCTTCTCCTGGAGTTCTTTTTGTCTCCTTTCTCCTGGCCGACTTGAATCCCATTATCAGGACTCAGATTAATTTAGGTTTCCTTCCCATCCCAGGCATCTTGGTGCGGTCTTCCAAGTCTATGCATTGCTAATCCTACCATGCTTTATTAACTTGGTAAGGTGATTTTGTATTGCCATTGCCCTCCTGATGGTCTTGTCCCCTTAGGCTACAGACTCATTGGGAACAAGAGCCAGGCCTGCCTTCTTTGTGACGAATGCAGTACCTGCCACCTTTTAGGAGTTTCAAAAGGCGTGTGTTGGATCGGCGATCCCCAAAAAGTAGGTCGGATATATTTCAAAAGCAGCAGCATCGAACTTGGTAAGAGCAGGGAAAGGCTAACCCAGCATCCTTCTCTGAAGCATCTTTATCTCCAGGGGCACATCACTTTTGCCTCCAGTTTCCCTTCTCACTGAGTGGTTCCCACCCGTTAATTCCGAGTGACCAAGCAGTAGAGAAGCTGGAAGCCCAGGAGCAGGGAGTTCCCACCCCACCCTTGTCATTTACTAGCTCTTTTACAAAATGGGGAAGATTATGAAAATAATAGTACCTAGCTCAGGATTTGTCGCAAGAACTCAACTAGTGGGTGTATACAAAGCACAAGGAATTCAAGACATTAGGTTTTTATAAATTCTGCTGTTCCCAGTTCACTGTGCAGAGCAGGCACAGTTAGCAGTTAGCAGCGTGCACAAGAGAGGTTTGTAGGCCCTGGGGTTCTACCGTGGCCGGTGAGCGGAGACATCTCTGCATAGGTCCCTTTGTCTGTCCTACCTACAGTATTTTCACATCCAGCACAGTTCAGCGCTTTCCTCTGTGGTAGCTGCATCTCTGCCTTTCCTTCCACCGTGGCACCGTCCCTTCAGTGGCCACTCTAGCGCCTCTCTTCTGAGATTCATTAGCTAAGAATGACCTTAGATTATGGCTCCTCTTGCCTACACCTCCCAGTGTTGAGTTTACAGATGTGGGCCACCAAACCCATTATTTTTGGTGGTGGGGATAAGAGAGTGCTAGGCATGCATTTTCCCAACTAATATATATCCCCAGTCCTGTGTCTTTGAAATTGCAGATTTTCTTTACTCCATTTAGAAAGGAAACGAATAGCAGTAAGAAGCATGGCAAGGTTTGTATGTGTGAAACCATATTGGCGAAGCAGAAAATGTATGTGTGTGTGTGTGTGTGTGTGTGTGTGCGCGTGTGTAGCATTTGTTGATTCCCAGGTCTTGCTTTATGTGTGAGACCACGCAGTACCCATTGCCATTCTGATGTAAACAGGACTAGCACAGGCCTTTCCCCCAGAGCCGCCCCTCTGCTTTCCCTCTTAAAGGAGTTCTCGCTGAAGTCCAGCGTTGCAAACAGCCACTTTGGCAGGACCCAGCTGCTACAGCATTGTTAATGCCAGCAAATAAAAGTGTCAGCGGCCTGGGCTGGGGGCGGCTGGCAGCCCGAGATCAGAGTTAGTCTGTCCAGATCTGCCTTGTAGGGGCTGCTTCATATCCAGCCCACATGAGTCGAGATTCAAAGGTATTTCCTATTGATGGCTCACCCTGACCCCAGGAGAAGGTGTGTGGAGGTCTCCCTGCAGCTGCAGCCCACCAGGAAGGACAACCTAAACTTGAATTGCCGTCTTTCTCCAATAGATGGCTCCTTCCCAGCCAATGGTGTTCTGAATGGTGGCTGGAAGCTTCCCCACCGCTGCCTGCCCTGATAATAGAATTTTTGCATTACTTCTCCTGAGACTCATAATCACATGAAAAAAAATATAAGAAGGCTCATTTCCTTTTCACCACTGGATGTATTTATTTACAAAGAGGGACTGTAAATGGCCTAGGCACATGCTCTCCTTGGCAGTAAACCTTACCCCGTGATTCACTGACTCTCCAGCCTGCTTCCTGGATTGCTAAGGCTATGTAATGTCACAGCCCTCAGAGGGATTGTGGCCCTTTCTGCTTGTGTCACCGGACAGATGAGTCCCACGGCTGGTGAGTTTGACGAAGGCAGGTAGTGTTTGAGGGCCGAGTTGGCGTTTCCATTTCAGCCGGAGGGAAGGCTATGGCTTTGGTGTTTTGCAGTTGATTTTGTACAAGAAAAGGCTTGCTTCTCTGTGTGAATGTTCAGTGTATGGCTTTTGTAGCTAGAGGCCCAGTCAGGAGGGTTTTAGGGGGGTAAGGTCTCAAGAGGGGAGGAACACAGAGCCATGTGTTGATGCCTGCTCCTTGGAATGGGCATGCTTAATGGCTTGGAAGTCATAGGCAGGCTTCCCTCCCTTCCTCCTTCCCTCCCTCCCTCCCTCCCTCCCTCCCTTTCTTTTTATTAGATTTTTAAAAATACCATTCCAAGTTCCCACTCCCCCCCCTCTTCCCATCCCTTCCACCTACTCTCCCCCCCCACCCCCATCCAATCCTCAGAGAGGGTAAGGCACATTCCTTTGTGGAAGGTCCAAGGCCCTCCCTACTTTATCTTGGCTGAGCAAGGTATTTATCCAGCGAGAATAGGATCCCAAAAGCCAGTACATGCAGTAGGGATAAATCCTGGTGCCACTGCCAGGGGCCCCTCAGTCTGCCCCAGCCATTCAACTGTCACCCACATTCAGAGGGACTAGTTTGGTCCTATGCTTGTTCCTCCCCAGTCCGGCTGGAGTTGGTGAGCTCCCATTAGCTCAGGTAGACTGTTTCAGTGGGTGTCCCCATCGTGGTCTTGACTTCTTTGCTCATATTCTCATTCCTCCCACTGTTCAGCTGGACTTTGGGAGCTCAGTCTGGTGCTCCGATGTGGTCTCAGCCAGGTGTGTCTAATGGTGCCTTCTGAAGAGTTCTTAGGACATGGAGAAATGCCTTGGACACCAGTGAGTAGCTGGCAAAATACACTCAGTATAATTTGAACTACAAAACAATAGGGACCAAGGGACCTACAAAGGGCACATTGCCGATGGCATTCAGGCGTTGTTTCAAACATGCGTGTATTAGTAATGACGTCCTGTGATTTCCAGACTTCCTATACATGACTCTACACAGTTAATGTTTATTTAAAAAAATAAACGGAATCATCTATTTCCGTTGGTGGACATGTCAAAAATCATTATTTTTACATAATGACAAAAATCATTATTGTTCTCTTATGTCATTCTCCATGGGTAAGTAAAAGGTCTTGCTTACCTTAGCCCACTTACGGATTTGCTGTGTGTTTCTCTCACCGCAGAAGCTAGGATGCACATTTGTGACAGATGCCAGCTTTTTCAGGGCCAGTCAGGTGCACCGGGTTTTAGCTTTAATGTCTGAGGACTTTATCTTTTCGCTTGAAAGAAGTGTGATGAAGTCTCACACACAAATGCAAACATACGATCTCTATCTCTATCTATCTATCTATCTATCTATCTATCTATCTATCTATCTATCTATCTATCTATCTATCTATCTATCTATCTATCGTGTATGTCTATATAGAGTGAATATAGTTATGTGTAAAATTTTGCCTGTGTTAATGATCTTGTTTAAAAATAATTAAATATATAATCTACATGGGAAGTAGAAAAAGACAAGATCTCCTGGGAGTGTGGGGATCATGGGAGAGGGTAGTAGAAGGAGAGCGGGGAGGAAGGGAGGGAAGTGGAAAAAATATATAGCTCAATAGAAACAATAAAAAAGAAAATGTTGGGGGGGGAGATGGGGGGCGGTGGCGGGGAGGAGGCGGAAATCCTCAATAGATAAATAAATTAAAAAAAAAAAGAAAATGTTAAAAAATAATTAAATAACTAGTTTTTAAGCTTCATTGTTAGGTGATTCAACTGTCCTTCCTCCTACCATCAGAGTGTGGTGGGTGTGTGAGTTTTGAATGACCCCTTTATTAGATTAATTTGGAGGTTTGTGCTTGTTCAGCATGTTTGTGCACATAGTTCACAGATACAATTGTGTCCTAAAATAGGGATTCCAGAAATGAATCTCATAGAATCCTTGTTCATACATGTTTGTGAAAAGTGTCCTGTGTTGCAAGAAACACCAGGAATGCTTAGCTAATCTCCCCAAGTTAGTGATTCCCAGTGTTCTGTAGTAAAGGAACACTTTACCCAAACCAGTATTTCCCAATCTAATCCAGCCAGGAAATGGAAGCATCCCGGCCAGAACACTGCAAGAGCCTATACCATGGAAGAAGCGAACAACTTTCTCTTGCTGTGTTTAATATGAAGCAGGAGAGTAGGCAAATAAACCAAGCAAAATAGTCTATAAAAATAACTGGGTTTGGGCTTAACTCAGAGCTCTCTGCTCCAAGCTTTTCAGCTAACTGTAGGATTCCCCCAGATACCTCCTTGGCCATAGCAACCATTGTGTGAATTCAGCTCAGGGAAACAGTGGAAGCCAAGATGCAGCATATAGGGTACAGGTCCCTGGGCCTCCTTTCAGAGTCTCATTGTATTTCTCAATTTCAGGGTGGTGACTTTGGCAGTCGCAAGGGTTGATGTGGTATTTGCTTCACTTCCACGACACCCCCACCCTGGGCTCTAGGAACACCATCCGTTACCCCTTCCACCTTCTTTTCTTTCTCCTTTTGTGACAGACCCAAAAGCGGCTGAGTTCTAGAAACTCTCCCCTTTACCGTCTTTGTTCTATCAGTCTGTAAGTCATTCGATCTTTATTTATTTATTATTATTTTTTAAGAATTCCCCTAGGAGGAAATCTTTGAGAGCACTGTATCACTGAGAATGTCCACGAAGCCTTCCAAGCCTATGTCGCGGGCTGTGTGTTTTCTCGAGGATGGCGGTTCTGTTTGTGCAGTGTCTAATGTATTGCTGCTCTCCATCACTGTCTCTGTACCTGGAAGTCAGTGCCTGCACTTCCTGAAGCATTCGCAAATCCGTAAACAAAGAGAAGTGCTTGGGATGTCATGGATGCTTTACAAAAGGTACCCATGACAAGGCTAATTGATTCAGGGGACTTCATTTTCAATAAAGGAACAGAGATTAGTTTACTGTCGATCTTAATTATTCCATCCATCAACCATTTGTTGCCCTGGGCAACTGGCATCATTTTTGCTGCTTGCTAATTTTAGCTCATTTTACTTGGTGGAGCTTGTGTCTTTTGTTTCAGTTTTGTGGATTTGGCTGAAGGAAAAAAGGAGGTCACATATGTATGGTACCCTCTGAAACTGCTTCCTGAATTTATCAGCAGGAGACATTGTTTTTCTTTTGTTTTCACCTGACTGAAGGTTGAAATCTGTAAATTGCACTATGTGTTCAGGTAAACCAGATATGTTCCTGTACATGAACATAACGGTCTACCTGCAAACAATCTGGAATGGATGAAGAGAAGAATATAATCACCGTTGTCCAAGGGCCTCTGGTTATAGTCTCAAAGTCGCACTGAAGCTCTGGCTCTTGGAATCCTAATGAGTCTTTTCCCTAGATTTGAGGCTTTTCTTGGTTTTGCTTTGCCACCCTTCAAAAGCCATTACACTTTCCTGTGTTTCTATCATTTCTATTCCTTTGTGGTCTTTGTCTTCTTGTCTGCCTTTGCATAGCCCCTCTTCCTGGGCCACTTGGATTAAATGCAGTTTGCACAGAGGGATTTTCTAATCAAAGCAGTAGGAAAAGCAAGAGTTAGAACTTTACACAGGTGAAAAGCAATATAGTACGTTCAGGGAATCAACAACTATATGACTCCAGACATAGGAGTATATTTGGGAGCTTGATCAAAGAATAAAACATGCTATCACTTTAAAATATATGACATTTTAATTAATTCTTCGAGACTTTCATTATGAATGCACTGTATTTTGATCACATTCATACCAACTCCTCTTTTATGCTCCCCCATCTGCCCTCTTCTCTATTTCATGTTGTCTTTAAAAATTATTTAACTCATGGAGTCCAATTTGTGTTGCCCATATATTCACTGGTATGGGCCCATCACCAGACCATGTTTGACCTACATTGAAAATTGATTTTTGTTCCCTAAGAATCCATCAGCTGTCAATAGTTCCTCAACTGGGCGGGGGATTCATGAGCTCTTCTCCCCTCCATGGAATGCTGACTGGCTTGATCTTTTTCAGGCCCTGGGAAGGCAACCTCAGTCCTGTGAACTCATGAGTACGGCAGTCTAGTCATGAGCAGAGGACAATGTTCACGATGGCCCTCCTCGACTTTTTGCTCTTGCAATCTTTCCTCTTCCTTCTTCCTCATTGTCCTGAGCCACGGGAAAGGGGCGTGAGCTGCATGTCCTGTTTTCGGTGGATCACTCCTCAGACACTCGTTCACTGCACTGTGATCTATCATGAGTTTCTGCATTTCCCACCCTCGGCTGCACAAAGAAACATCTCTGATGAGTTCTGAGAGCTGCACTGATCTATCTACAGGGAAGAGGAATGAATTTAGAGAGCAATTTGATACTGTGGCCATTTAGCACAATAATAGTAGCAGGTTCATCCCTGGGGCCTGTGAGCTCCCCAACTGTGGGTTCTTGGTCAGATTTATAGTATCAAGCATGTGTTTCCTCCTGTAGAGTGGGCCTTAAATCCAACCAGAAGGTGCTTGGCTACCCCCATAACCTCCATGCTACTATTGTACCCATGAGCATATCCTGCTGGGCTAGTCATTACTGTAGCTCATAAGATTTATGGCTGGGTGAGACTGTTGTCGACTTTTTTCTCTAGCAGCCTGTATTGTCAAAGAGAGCTTGCAGGGAGGCAACTTCTTGGTCAACACCAACTCAGTTTCTCTATGTCCTGTGACCCAATAGTGAATTGTGAAGTGACGATCTATTCTAGAGGAAGACTCTGAGGGTCCTGCTTTTACATCAGATGTTCCTTCTGTTCCGAGCATCTCTGGCCAAAGGAAGCAGGATGACACACTCAAAATCTGCTGTGATGGAGGAGGGCCACTCTTAGAGCAAGAATCGTCATGACAGACATCAGTGAAGAGTCTACATCATCACCAACACCATGACCACCACCACCACCACCACCACCACCACCACCACCAC
>NC_022011.1:84932289-84965578 GCF_000317375.1 Microtus ochrogaster | reverse complement strand
CCACCTTCACCACCACCATCATCACCACCCCCCACCACTTTTCTTGATGTTTCACTTCTATAACTTTATGACTTATGAAACTACTGTTTGGGTGTTCTAGTATCGGTCCTCTGGGGTCTGCAATCAGTGTTCATGTCTTCAGTTATTTCAATATCTTCGTTTCCATTTGCTGCAGTCACCATCCCATATGCCATCTAAAAGGCCAGAGTCTCAAACGCTATAGTAATCAGCTTCCCTGCCCTGCCCTGCCCCTCCATACCCCCCCCCCCCCCCCCCACCCCCCCCCCCCCAGGCCTTAGATTTGGAACGGCCAATGTCTGTAGTTCTGCCCCCATTCTCCCTCTGCACTCTTCAACTCTTTCCTCAGATGCAGAGTTCTCAAACAGCCAGTGTTGGTCCTGATGCTTCCAGCCCAGGCTCCAGGTTGATTGACAGACTGAGAGTAGAGCATGGCTGAGAAGCAGGGTAGAGCGGAAGCCAGTGACCACCCAGGATGAGCCGAGTTTCCCAGACTTCAGTAAGGTGATACCATGACACAACTCTTGTCTAATACAGTGCTTAACGTTTTCTCAGGACGAAAGATCTGAGCTGCATGGTAGCGTAGAGTTCAGGGGATGAAAATAAAAAAAGAGAGCTGCTTCCCTGGGGAATAAAAAAGAGACAAAGGGAAATTAAAAAATAGAGGTTTTCAAACTTGCAAGATTTTAATTTTTGCTATTTCATCAGCACTGATGGAAATTGAAGCTACACCCTATAAACTTTATGTCCTGTGTAGCTCCCTAAATTTGTCAAAGTCATAGTGACAGTATGTCCATTATCATAACATTTAGTAACAATGACCATGAACTCGTGATCTCAGCAGGTGCCATGAGTTCACTCAATGATAGTTGTGTAGGAACGACATTGTTCCGATCATGCTTATGGATGGTGTGACCAAGGCAAGTATTTAATCTCAAGATTTTAAAGGTCAGTAAGTGGCTGTACCAATGTTTGCTTTCTAGAGACTGGGATTGGTAGCTTTACTTTAAAATACCGTGCTGAGAAGGCTTCCTGCATGCATGTAATACATATTAACTTTTCATTTTGATGACTCCACATTGGAGAGTAATTATTTTCTGTAAAGGAATGGGCTATCTGTTACAAATTTAGATTAGATTGGGTGAAAATGAAAATTTATGTATTAGGTATTTGTAAAAATGTTGTAACAAAATGCAGTGGTTTAATCAACATAGATGTTTGTGAGGGCATCAATGTAGATGTCTGGAGGGGGAGGATATTTGGAGGGATGAACGCACCTGGGGAGGGAAAAGGACATATAAAAGAAGGTAATGGGGGCAAAAAGTACAATGATAAATGTGTATGAAAATATCATAATGAAACTTATTACTTTATGGATTAAAAAAAGCAGATGTCAACTCTTCTTTCACAGTGAAGCTTCAGGAAAGGCAGGGTTCCAGAGTCATCCAGGAATACACTTTCCTTCACCTGGACGTCCTGCCAGTCCAAGGGGATTGCCCATGTCTGAAACGGACATTGTATCCCTATTCCATTCATGGGAAGTGGGAGACTCAGCTAGCACGTGCACACACCATTCCTGCTCACATTCTATTTAACGACGACTTAGTTACAGGTCCACGTCTAGCTGCAAGGGAGGCTGAGACATGCCCTGTGGCAGGCTGTGAGAACTGATGGCAAACAGCTTCGGAGAGGATGGTCCAGCACCATCTCGCTAAAACTTGTGCAGGGTTCTAGTTCTAAAGAGAAGAAACAGTTCGCCGGGAACCAGGAACAACCCCTGCCCTATTTTCAAAGTAGTAACACAAACAATAATTATTTTTTTTATGAGTTTAGAATTTTTAAAGTTAGTTGACAATGGGCATGTGTGATTCTTCTTACCTGTAATAAAACTATCTTGCCTTGGATGTAATGAAGACAATAAGAACAATACCCAATCTCAAAGTAAGGTTTATAGTGCCAATTATTTAAAAACTTGAAGAGATTGTAGGGCATTGTTTTACGGCAAAAAAGAATTATAAACCTGCTGGGAGAAACTTTGCCATATAAAGAATATTCATGGTCATACAGTGCCCAGGGCATCTGACTAGATGTTTGGAGCAGCTTATGGACCCACTATTAACATGATCTCTCTTCTCTGTTCGACTTGTGAAATAAGATTGATGGGTGTACAGACAGAACAACAGGGGATTTAATAACAGGATTCGTCCTCACACAAAGTAGGCATTCTGGTTTAAAACAAGCAGCACGCAGGCCTTGATTAGCGTCCTTGGGTGAATTAAGAATCCCCAAATCCCCTGTGGGGGCCCATGTAGAACGCAGTTGTCTGAGCAGTCAATGGCTCAGGGACAATGATGTCATTAAGTCTAATATGTGTATTCAGATTCACTGCCAAAGAATATCTGATCTAGAAATCTCTTTGCGTAGGTTTTGATGAAAATCGCCACTACACCGTGTGTCACGTAAAGCGAAATGCCTTGAACGGGCGCAGCTGATCTGCAGGTTGCTGCTGTGTGCCATTATTCAGGGGGCCTTGGCTCCTGGAGCCAGAGCTTGTTTGCTTTGGTGGATGCACATCCTCTTTTGCTTGCATAGTCTGCAGTCTTGCTAGCCTGAAGCGATCGTTAGCTTTAGTTTATGGACCAGGAAGGAGCTTCTCCAGGGATGGGTACTCAGATCCCAGAACATGAAGCCATAAATGTCTCACCTTGACAGACCTTGACAGACGAAGGAGGTGAGGCTCTGGGACTCTGTGGGGCTTCCTGGCTGGTTCAGGGCAGTTGCATCGAGAACTCACACCTCTGGACTCCAAGTCCAGGCTCGGCCTCAGTACCTCTCACCTTTATTTAACTAGCAATGTTAAGCAATCTGAGAATTTACTCAAATTCTTTTGAAGTCCTGTCTTTTTGTATAAAAACTACTTCAGTGTAAAAAGATTTGGTTTTCTAGTGAATTAGGCATTTCTTGGCCAATCCCAAGGACCAGGAAGGTCTTATGGAAAGTGTTTAGCAGCAATTTCTAATGTATCTCTATCTAAT
This sequence comes from Microtus ochrogaster, assembly GCF_000317375.1. NCBI lineage: Eukaryota > Metazoa > Chordata > Mammalia > Rodentia > Cricetidae > Microtus > Microtus ochrogaster. The sequence continues at coordinate 84,962,525 of NC_022011.1, read as the reverse complement.
CATCTAAGTTAGGTACATGTATACCCAGGGCATTAACCTGTCAACTGTAATGATTTAAAATTCACAATCTGGGTAACTTTTTAGCACGATATAATTTGTTTTAATGAAATAGGGGCCTTTGTAGTTGAAAGCCCAGAGGTCCAAAAGGCACTGAGAGTGACATCAGGTACAGGCAGAGGGTGAAGTCTGCACTGAATTCGAGTTTTTATCACAGAATGGAGCTTCTGCTGTATCTTTGATGTTGATTTCAGTGCTTATGGAAATGCATAAAAAATCTAGCAGAAGGCAGCCAGGAATTACTGTGGAGACTTGTGTTACACAGAGGAGTTATAGCCTTGGGCCAGTCACATACATTTCCCAAAGCTTCATTTTTCTCACCTGTGATATGGGGTAAGATCACTTGTGTCACAAGGTGGTGTCCAGGATGAGATAAGATGCCCTTCGTGAGCACTTTTCTAAGCCAGAAGTGCCAAGGCAAAACCTGGCTTTGTGTTGGGGTGGCAGGTTTGTTATTATGTCATTTCAGTCAGAGAGAATCTCCAGCTCAGTGGCCCCCAGCTCTAGTAAGCTAAGTTGTCGCAAACTAGCTGAAATGAGTGTCAAATTCGTTGTGTATGCTATGCATGCGTCCCATTCAAGTGTTGTGTATTCAAATCCTCACCTGTAAGGTTATGACATTAGGACTTGACATCTTCAGGAGGAGAAGAGATGGATGACAAGTAGCACCATCTGGAATAGGGTTAATTCTCTCATAGAAGAGGCCATAGAAGTTGCCATGTCCTTCTGTGAACCAGAAGTTTCTCACTAGGTTCAGAAATGGCCTTGAGCTGAAATTTCCAACTTCTGTTGTTACTGTTACCCTCTTTTTGGTATAGGATAAAGCGGTCTGGGCAGACTAAGACAGTAGCTTGGTTTCTTCGTCATCTAGTAACACGCCAGACTGTCCTTGTCAACCGATGGGTGCCTTCTTGGGGGCTCTCCCACAGTGTTACAGACCTCTTTGGAGCAGCTCCACATCCAGCCGGGAACTAAGAAAGGACTAGCCTCTCTATCCCAAGCGTGGCCTTTAGATCTTTTCTGGGCTAAGATCCTTCATCTTCCTCGGTCTAGAGAGCTGTAGGAAGATGGCCAGGAGGGCAGATGTAGTCCCAGGCAGTTACAGGGACCCCTCTTCTCTCTAAGCTTGTGCAGACCTGGCAGTCTGAACTCCCCTTCCTGTCTCAATGCTCTCTTTCCTCCTCCCCCCCCCTCCTTTCCCTCCTTCCTTTTTTCTTTTTGGGAGATAAAACTCACAAATACAAAATCCAGGGATATTTGTTCCAGACTTAGAGTGCTATCTCTGACAGTCACACTGCTCACTTTCATTAGGGTTCTTTTTTTTTTTTTAATATTTATTTATTTATACAGTATTCTGTCTGCTTGTATGCCTGCAAGCCAGAAGAGGGCACCAGACCTCATTACAGATGGTTGTGAGCCACCATGTGGTTGCTGGGAATTGAACTCAGGACCTTTGGAAGAGCAGGCAGTGCTCTTAACCGCTGAGCCATCTCTCCAGCCCCTCTTTTTTTAAAAATTGTTTTTAATTGAGCTTTACATTTTTCCCATTCCCCTTCGTTCCTCCCCACTCCCCTTCTACCCTGCCCCTGCTCCCATGCTCCCAATTTACTCAGGAGACCTTGTCTTTTTCTTCTTTCTAAGTGGATCCATGTCTGTCTCTCTTAGGGTCTCTTTGTTACCTAGGTTCTCTGGGGTTGTGGACTGTAGGTTGGTTATCTTTTGCTTTATGGGTAATATCCACATATGAATGAGTACATATTTGTCATTCTAGGTCTGGGTTACCTCATCAGTATGGTTTTTTTTTTTCTTGTTCTGTCCATTTGCTTGCAAATTTCAAAATGTCATTCTTTTTTACCCTGAGTAGTACTCCATTGTGTAAATATACCACATTTTCCTTATCTATTATTCTTCAGTTGAGGGGCATAGCAGCATTATTTGTAATAGCCAGAACCTGGAACAACCTAGTTCATCAGTTCTTATCTTCAGATAGCAAGAAACTTCCTTCCTTTGGTGTATGGGAGAAGAGTGGCTTGGTTTTGGGGAGTCAGCTAATGTTCTGAGTGGATTCACGGGGAAGCTGGAGGGGGCGTGGGCGGTTGGGGGGCAGGGGTGTGGGTGGGTGGAATCCTGAGGAGGGCATTCTGATAGTAATGCATGATCAGCCAAGAAAACTTCAACTTTAGGACTCTGTGTGGGCAATGCAGTAATGCAGTGAAGGAGGAGAAAGGCAGCTGCAGGGTTTCCTTTCCTAGTTGTAGATACGGCAACTAACATCGCTTGAACTGTGTTTCTTCCTGCGGCCATTTTCTTGTGCTCTGTTTTTTTACGTCTACTTCCTGTTAGTTCTACCCCTTTTCCCTTTTGTTTCTCACTCTCAAAAAAAAAAAAAAAAAAAAGCTGGTAAGTAGAATTTTTTTTTTTCGTACTAGCGCAAATTGCTGGGGAAAAACATATCGAGTTTATTTTGATCTGAGATGTTTTAGAGACCTGGATGCTAGTAGAGACCTGTAAGAATGTGTGGCTGGGCTGATGGCAAAATATGGTGTTACCGAAATATTTGAAATGTGGAGGTGCTTTGGGTAGGTATTGATGGTTGTCAAGAAGAAGCTTAATCCATGAGACGCCCCCTCTCCCCCCAGCTTAAAACTCATCCTACCTCCCCTGGTTTAAAACAATTTCTTCACAAATTGCACTTAAAAATAATTGGGAAAATTTTAAAAAAGCAAATCTAATTTTTCAATAAAAAAATCCAACTTTTAAAATTCCTCCCTGGTGGTCCACTATTATTAAATATTCTTCTGGATATTTTTTTAATCTTGCTTTATTGGAAGGAGAAAAACAATTATCTGTAAACGTAATTTTTAATGCATGGTAATAAAAATAAATGGCACAGTTCTGCTACAGTTCACCTAAATCTTCTTCCCTGGTGGTCTCCTGGTATTAAATAATCGGTACCACATGTATTCATCATTTGCTGACAGCAGAAGAACACTTTGGCATTTTATTGTCTGAAGAAGCAGGCGCGATGTTGTTTAGGCTTCTGGGGCCGCCTTTGCTGATGGTCTGTGAAGAAACCTTCCTTTTCCTTGCTGGTGGGGTTGTGCTTTTTTTTTTTTTTTTGTTAATTTACATGGCAATTAGTTTAAAACCAAGAGTCGGGCACTCCTTCCGAGGTTGATTTGAGTTCCTCTTTGCAGGTTGCCCTGAGAATGATTTAGCTTTCCGCTTTGCTTTTCTGTAGTAATTGGGGCAGAGAGAATGTGTTATATATTGTTAACTCTCTGCTGGGTGGGAGACCTGTGACTGGGCGACGTAAGTAAAACAGACTCATGACTGAATTGGGGCCTCTCTCTCCCCCCTTCTCTCCATCCTTTCCTCCCTCCCTGTGTCTCTAGCTTTGTCTCCCTCCCTATCTCTGTGTTTGTTCCTCCTTTCCTCCCCTCCCTCTCTCTTTCTTCTTTGCCCTCTCCCTCCCTCCCTCCCTCCCTCCCTCCTTCCCTCCCTCCTTCTTTCCCTCCCTCTGTGTCTGTCTGTCTGTCTGTCTGTCTCTGTCTCTTTGTCTCTCTCAGCAGTGTAGATGTGATGTTAGCAGTAACCTCAACCCCCTTGCTTCCTTGGACCCATCCCCTGAATGGATCACTACATGCGTAAACAGAAAGCTGTGTCTGAAAGCTGATCCACACTTCTCTTTACATGTAATAGAAACGGCAGTGTCCTCTTTGTATGTAATAAACCCATACGGTTCTAAAAGTTCGAGAGAGGAGGCTGAAGTCAGGGCTGTGTTGGCGCAGCTCACAAAGGCAATGCTCATGAGGACCAGGAGGCTGCATTGGCTGTCTGGGGCAAACACTAACAGCTGTAATAAGAAAACAGCAAACCACAAACAGACACGAATGAACAAGTTCCTTTCAGATGGCCCTTGATGGACCTTTTGAGACAATAAACTTCAGTTTCAGAAGAACTGGCGAACTCTCTGCATTAGCGAAAGTCAGTGAGCGGCTTGTCTAACCAGAGCAGAACAAGTTACCATTGCTAAAGACAATATGATGTCACTGTCCCTTCCTTATACATGCTTTTTTGTAATGACGTGCAGGTATAGTGACCAACACTTCTAACAGACCATGGTTTGCCTGGACTCAGCAGTGGGCGCAGGGCTGCTGCAGGAGGGCCTCTCCTGTTGCTGCTTTCCAGGGAGGCTCTTTGCCATAGCAACGAACTCCAGATTGGGGGTCCTTCAACCTCCTCTTCTCGGCAGGGCGACTTTGGGCAACTGTATGAAACCATCCGAGGCTCAGCTTCTTTACCTAGAAGACAGAGGGAAAAGTGAGTTCTTCACGCATGGCTAGCACAGGCTAAGCTCTCATTTGTGCTGGTTTTGCACTAAAGAGGAATTAGACAGTAAACCGGCATTTTAAACCTTGGGGGTGATTGATGGCCTTGAATCTTGGAAATTCATCACGAAATTGCTTTGGATCATCCTGTAAATTGTCTTGGATAATTCTGTAAAAATGACAGAAAGAAAAGGAGAGATTATTGTTTATTTATTTTCTTTTTCTTTCTTTCTTTTTTTTTTTTTTTTGAGATAAAGTCTTGCTATGTAGCCCAGGCTGGTCTTGAATTCATGATCTTCCTGCCCAGCCTCCCGAGCATTGGGATTACAGTCTGTGCTACAGTGCTCAGCGTGAGGTAGCCATTTTCCATACAGGAGTTTATCTGTCTTCGAGTTAAGACCCATCCTGCCTGTGGCCCTGTTCCTTTAAAGTTCTTCCGTTGCCTTCCCTGCTAAGCTGTGGACATTTCACTTGCCCTCAAATGCCTGTCATTTCCAGAGTCTATAAATACGGAGTGCCTATCCGATCACTATGGGATGCAACCTTTGATTCCACTGCTTCAAGAAGTTGCGAGCTTTAAGACATGAAGACGAAGGAAGCAAAAGCAAGCCTTCCCTGTTGATGGGAGCGGCCTCTCGTTCTTCCAGAGCTTCGAGGACGTGAGCCATGGGCACGATCTTCCATGAAGAGTTTCTTCCACACCACCAGAACGGAACGCGAGTCCTGACCTCTGATGGGAATCTCCGGCTTCTAATTGGAAAAGTGTGCACTGGTGTGGAGCTGGGTCCCTGCCAGGCTGTGGGTGGCAGGAGCGAGTCTCCCCTGAGCTCCAAAGCCCGCTGCAGTTTACGGCAAGCTAGCCACTCCACTGGAGTCCTTTTTAATGGCTTTATTTAGGTGGCTTTTTAGTGCTGGGTTAGAGGGAAAAGCTTCTCTGAGAGGTCTGTGAAGCGGCACTGAAGCCCTGGAGGGAGCAGGGTTTGGTTTTGTGGTGTTTGGCTTTCAGCTGAGAGTTGATGCTTTGGTTTCTCCTTAAAACATCTCCCCCCACATCGCTTCGAGCTGTGTTCCTGGTCTTGGGGGAAACTCCCTCACGATGTAGCTATTACTGATTTATGTTCCAGTGATAAGAATGTGTTTTATTGTGGTCATAATATTTGTTCAATTTAACTACTATGTACTGTAAAGTATCATAAAAGCTTCTCCTCTGATCAAACATTATGAGACAAAGGATCATAAACTGCCCCCAATCCATGCACGCCAACTCCTGGGAAATCTATGGAAAGAGGACAGACACTGGCCTGAGGAGGAAGCCCCCTGCCTCCTACTTAGGATGTAAAGCCAGGCTCCGATACAGGTTGTCTGCACTTCCTGATGCTTGCCCGTCGTCGGTTGAGTGCTCTGTCATTTCTCCTGGCTCAACCCCAGTGTAGCATCCACCTTTCCCCTGACAGGCTCCTTTGGAACCTAAAAACTTCACCGAGATTCTCAGGCTTGGTTTCACATATATTCTGTGACTCTGGCTTTCTCTGTCTTATCTTCTATTTTGATCAGTTATTATTACGACCACCATTTTAGGCATTCCCCCATTTTTTTTTTTTCTTTTTGAGACAGGGTCTCACATAGTTCTGACTGGCCTGGAACTCACTACGTAGACCAAACTGGCTTTGAACTCACAGAGATCTGCCTGCCTCTGTCTTTTCAGTGCTGGGATTAAAGGCTGGTACCATCCAATGTATCTTGATCATATCCACTCCTAACCCTTCCTTCTTGTTCTCCCCTGGGTCCCCAACATGTCTTCCTCCTATATTTATGTCCTTTTCTTTCACTTTATAACCTCTACTGAGTCTAGTCCTGTGTGCACAGGTCGGGGCCATCCATAGGAGCATGGGCAGCCCATTTAATAGCCACACTCTAGTGTGCTTATCAACATTCACTCCAACAAGGCCATGCTACCTGATCCTTCCCGAACAGTTCCACTCACTGGGGATCAAGCATTCAAACATGTGAGCCAGTGGGGGCATTCTCATTCACCATCACATTGGGGAAGACTGTCCCCCCTCACGCCCATCTGCTCTCAGCATTTCTTGGTTGCCTGTACTTCTTTGTGTGAGTTGAACCTGTCCCATTTGGCAGTGTCTCTTAGTGTTGTTCCCGTTTGTGAGACTTTCCGAGTGAAGACACAATCTCAAAGGAAACTCCCCGATCCTCTGGCTCTTCCACCATGGCCCCTGGACCTTGGATGTGGTGGTTGTGTTGTAGATGCGTCCATTGAGACTGGACTCGCAGCTCTGCATTTGGGATGCTTGCAGATTTCTGTAGTGGTCTCTGTATGTTGCAAAGAGAAGTTTCCTTGGTGAGGGGCGATTACTGTAACCAACACCTGTCTACTGGACTTAAAATCTACTCAAGGAGAGGGCAATCATACCTGGTGGTGCTTACATATATAGAATTAGCAGCTGCTATTTTTTAGTGCTTCTAAAGAAATATTGGCCCCGTATGTTTCTTTGAACTAGATTTTGAGTTTCTTTGGTTATCTTTGTGTCTCTCCAGCACTTATTCTGCAGAAAATAACCAAAATTATTTCTTGAAAGAAAGAGCAAATCACAGTGCCCAGCTACCGCCCCCCCCCCCTTGAGCACGAGAGAGTGAAAACAGAGTAGGGACCTCACCATGGTGCGAGCACCCTCTGGGGAGCTTCTGGCCTTAGCAATTAAGAATTCACAAAGATGATTAATCTTACACGACTATGCTAGTAAAATAACTTTGAGAGGCTCATTGCACTGGGATTTCCCTAAAGGGCCCTAGAAGCCCTCTCCTGGCTTTTGGGCAGGTGGTTCTAATATACTGTAGAGATGTTAACCGAATACTATTTATAATAAATCTCCTAAAGAAGAATTCCTGATCTTTCCTGTTGCTAATACAGAATAATTTAGTGGCCAATATCTCTTTAGTGAGAACTTCATTGGGTAGTGAAGGCATTGAAGATTTAGGAGGAGGGTAATGAAAGTGAATGTCAGGCTGGAGTGTAGAGCTTCTTTGAAACTAAAGCTAAGCGAATATCAGCTCTGTGTGCTCTTATTGGAATTATATACAAGAAAATGTCCGCTGATGACACACCAGCTCATGTCCCTACATTGCGTACTTACTGGGAGCCTCTGGTATTGTGCCCTAGTCTGGATGTACTATATGCTGTGCTCTTCCTTCCTTTCTTCCTGGTGCTTGTAATGAAATGAAAGCCTGAATGTGGATACAGTATTGTGTGTGTGTGTGTGTGTGTGTGTGTGTGTGTGTGCGCGTGTGTGTGTGTGCATGCTTGTGTCTCCCTTGTGTGTGCTTGTGTGTATCAAATTACAACCTAGAGTGTTGTTCTTAGGTGCCATCTCCTACCCCCTTAATAAAAACAGGGTCTCTCACCGACCTGGAATGTCCCATGTAGACTAGGCTCCCTAGATCTGCCCATCTTTGTTTTCCAGTGCTGGGATTACAAGTCTGTGCGTCTCTGTGCTGCTTTTACTTTTAAAGATTTGTTATTTATTCATGCTTACGTGTGTATGACTTTGTGTTTATGCATGTAGCGCAGGTGCCTCCAGTGGCCAGCAGGGGGCGTCAATCTCCCTGTAGTGGGAGTGGCAGGACGTTGTGAGTCACTGGTTGTGTGTGCTGGGAACAGAGTTCCAATCTTCTTAAAGAGCACAAGCACTCCTACCCACCAAGCTGGTTTCCCGGCCCCATGGCGAGATTGTTAAAACACAAGTTCTAGAGCTATCACTGGGTTCTCGTGTTTGCACTTTACCAACTGGTCTATGCCCCAAGCCCCTCAGAATTTTAAAGAAGGTTGGAATGAACAATCATTTCTAGACAAGTGGCCGGAGATGTGTCGCAGGGCTAGGGTAGGGAAAAAATCTTTATACATTGTTGATGGGAATGCGGACTAGTGGAGTTTGATGAAAACCAGGAAGGGGATTCCTCAAACTATTAAAACGAGAACTTCCATATGATTCGGTCATATCACTTCTGGGCCTATATCCCTTAAGGATTGGAGTCAGTGTACTAGAGAGACACCTGTACATCCATGTTCATTATGACAGTATTTGCAAGAGCCAATTAGAAATCTCCTTAGGGATATGTCAACAGAGGGCTAGGCAAAGAAAACGTGGTGTCTTACACAATAGAGATTCCTCAAGAAATAAAAAAGACATTGTATGTTATTTAAAAGATACTCAAATAGCACATGCTAATACAATTATTTAAAAAAAAGAATGCGAAAGGGGGGCAATGGTAAAGTGATGAAGCTCACGCAGATGAGGCTGGAGAAATAGACCAGGCTAGACCGTTCCCCGACCTTCTCAGCCATACGTGCTGGTTTTGAGCTCTGTTTGTTGGTTCTGGGTTACGGTACACCTCTGGAGACATTTTGTGGGAAAGCTGGATGCAGAAGGAAGCAGGAGCTGTCCCACACATGTTCTGAGCACTGGTGGGCGGCTATCAGAGGAAAAGCAGATTTTCAAAGAGAAGGAAGCAGGAGCTGTCCCACACATGTTGTGAGCACTGGTGGGCGGCTATCAGAGGAAAAGCAGATTTTCAAAGAGAAGGAAGAATTCAGCCTTGTGCCTGGGGAGTCAGAAAACTCAAAGTGGAGACGTTTCTCTTTTTCCCTTCCGGGAACTAGGCACCAGTTCCGCCCAGCACCTAGCCATGCATCACCATGGGTCTGACATTCTGTGTTATCCCCTTCTACTTATTAACCTTCTCCAAGATGATGCCATTCAGTCTCATAACACCAATTTCCAGTTTATAGACACAGGGGATATCCTGGAAAGGTGGAAGATAGCCCAGGCGGCCTCGGTTAGGCTGCTTGCCTCATTTTCATCCTTACCCCACCCATCCTAGTTCAGCTTCTGTTTCATTCATGCCTGCAATGTGAGCCACCATGTGGGTGCTGGGAATTGAACTCAGGACCTCTGGAAGAGCAGTCAGTGCTCTTAGCCTCTGAGCCATCTCTCCAGCCCCCTCATGCATGCAATGTGAGCACAGGTGTCCTTTATTCTCTACCCCTCCTGCCCATGCAGACCCCTTTTTTCCCCCAATTAGTCCCCTCCTTCTTTCAGTGTGTGTATATGCACGCGTGTGTGTGCACGCACGTGCACATGTGTGCAGATGAACACACGGTGACTCCAGCAGCCCGGCCATATGCAGAAGACAGCATTTCACAGGATTCCTGATCATCCTTTAGTTCTCAACACCGTTCTGCTCCCGCTTCCGCGGTGTCTGTGAGTCCTGGGATGGTGGCACAGATGTCCTGTTCAGACCTGAGCCCCACAGTCATTTGTTCTCAGCATTCCCACCAGCTGCATGGCTACATTTGCCGTTGCCCACTGCGAAGAGGCACAGAGCGGTGCTGGGTTCAGCTTACCTGGCACTCTCAGTGGAAGGTAAAAGGCAGTGAGGGCGCGTATCCAGAGGCATCTTTCTGTTTGAGTTTCATTGATTGTCATTGCCGAGAGGTCTTAGGCTATCTCTGGAGGAAGGGCGATTGTTAACTTGTATGGTCTGCCTAATTCTTCATGTCTTTGAGGTTATTGATAATTAAAGTGGACAATAATGATTTCCCATTTATTCTAGCTTTGGACGTTGGCTCGTGGAAGTACACTAGTGTCCCCAGCCAAATTGGTATTAATTGATTTCAGTTTTTATAAGTGGCCTATCAAGTTTGGATGTAAACTAGAAACCCAGCTACGGGAGGTCTAATACTCCATGGCTTTCTTCTGGATCCCAGTCCTCATTTCCTCGGTTGATCTCGCCTCCCCCCTCTGGACTACAGCGCAGGTGGTCTGGGCACATACATCTCTTCCTTCCCCTGGTTTGTTCCGCCTCTGCCAGGTAATGGGACAAGTGTTGAACACCGAGCCCAGCAAGCAGGGCTTCCCGTGTTACAGAAGCTTATACTCTAGGGACACTGGAGGGAAATGGGCAAGCAGTTTGAGTGGGAGCAGTTGAGTGTAGTGAAAGCACAAAGGAAAACTTAAGGCCTTGTCAAGGTTGGCAGAGTAACAGACGAGAGAGAGCAGGGGAAGGGCTCCGGTGGGGAGAGGAAGGGAGAGGCGCCCAAACAGGCTTGTTCCAGAAATGCATGCCGAAAGGGGACAATTTCATGCTCTTTGGCCAGGTGATCTTTGTGTGGCCTCGCCTCCTGCCCACAGGTGGTGCTCCTCAAAGATGCTCCACGCTGGTCACAGAGGACCCAATTTCCAGGGTGTGAGGTGGGGCTGGGACCGGACGTCTTCTGCTTGTCCCAAGGCGCGTTTCCTCCAGTGTTTTCAGGCCGTGAACACCGTTTGTGGACCGAAACTGTCCTACTGTAGCGCATATCAGGTGCAATTACTCTGCATCAGTCAACACTAAAACACGCTAAAGTGTCACATGACACGCTTTAAATACTCACAAGAGAAATGATAAGAAAATTGAGTGAAAATTTGTTTTGAGGTATGTTATGTATGTATGTACATACGTGTGTGTGTGTGTGTGTGTGCGCGCGCGCGCTCATCCAGCTCCCCACTTTTAAAATACTTGTCCCCAGTCTTAATGAATCAGATTGATTTCCATGCTTATATTATAATTGAATGTGCGTTGCTTTCACCCTTTTGCAAACTTTCAAGTATGATATACGGGAGAGAAGATTACAAAGCCAGGCAACACAGACCTGTATTTTCAGGTGTAAACACAAGGACAAACATACTTGAAACCGCTAGTTCACAAATCATGGCTCCAGGGGTGCATGGCAGCTGGGGCTGGCAAGAACGTGACAGAGATGCTTGTGTCCAAGTAGGGTAAAGAGGGCCTTGACCCAGAAAAGACGCTGGGTGAAATATCTCTAAGACTTCTAGGGAAATCCCAGGTGAGTCAGGTTTATGAAACACAAATTAAGAAATTGTCCTTTTTAAAAACAAAACGTAAAATGAGAGGTTTTGTTCCACCCCACCCGGTGGAATTATTTTCCCTTCTTCTGGCTCTTTCAGGGAAGTCATTTCCACACAGGGCCCAGGGAGAACACATTTGCGGAGCCCACTCGGCCTCGCAAGAGATAATGAAATCTGGCATGTCAGCGGTTTGCGAGAGGAAGGCTCCCCCTCACTTCCCAAGCTCGGCTATTACCTTATTCAATTTGCACTTCGTTTTGAAGCAGATGTATAGAAATAAGCAAATTATTAATTCAAGCTTGTCTTCAATTTTGTGCTTGGCCTGCAAACCTCTACCCATCTCTTCTCAGTTCCCCAGGCGGACGGCTGAAGGCCTGGTGATAGGCAGAGGCGGCGTATTCATTATTCAGTACGAGCTGCAAGCAATTTGATATTTCACAAAAAAAGCATGTGGCAGGGCTGGGGTTGGGGGAGGTGTCACTCAAGGTGAAGGGAGTCGCGACTGCTCCTGCTGCCACGCTGAGCCTTGACATTATCTGTGCTCACGTGCTTCCAAGAGGAAGATGGTTCGGCTGAGAGACCTGGCTCGAGCCTGCTGTTTTTGTCTCAGGGACATATTCTGTTCTTCGTGCAGGTGAGCACTTCTTGAGCCAGGCCATATGCTCAGCACCACAGGGACTTTGAGTGTTCCGTCTGGAGCCCTGGGAATAATGAGATCCTGAACGGTAAAGGTCAGAGTCTCCCTGAACAGCAGCCATGTTGGGTGGAGGCAGGGCATGCCCAGCCCCAGCTCTTGACGCTTTGCAAATTTTGAATGGGAAAGCACTGGGATTTGTTCGTCTTAAAGTCTTCGCTTTTCCTGAGGAGAAGCTTAGGACTGGAGTGGTGAGTGGATTTGTATAGAATCACACAGCTAGACAGAGGCCGCCTGGAGACTGGGTCTCAGGTATTCCTGTCTTCCATCTGAGCTCTCATCTGAGTACCTACCATGGGCCTGGAACCTAGGGACCACTCAGTTCATAAATTGAAATGACGGTGGTTTGTGAACTAGAGTATTTTTTTTTCAAGAGATCCTTCCAAGACTTAATACTCCTCGCTCACACCAGCACAAAGTCTGAGAAACACTTTCCCAGCATGAGAGAACCTATCTCCTATCTGCAGTGTGTGAAGCCTCACGGACTCAGCTGCTCCCTCCCTATGCTGAAACCATCCAAACAGGAGTGGAGATATTCTATCCTGTCTTTTGAGACACGACCTTACAATATAGCACCGGTTAACCTGAATATTGCTGTGTAGAGCAGGCTGGCCTGGTCTGACACCTGCAGCCACACCCCTGCCTCTAGTTCCCAAGTATTAGGATTAACAGATATGAACCTAGTTCAGAGCGAAGATATTCCAAAAGGCAATACTTGTGCCTCTTCCTTCCGCTATTAGACTATAATTGGGATGTCTTCAGGAGCCTCGCTTGGGAGAAGAGAAAGTAGGAACCCTGGTTCAGCCTGGCACCACTTGTCTCTGAAAAAGAGCTTTTATCCTCCATCTTGTGGGAGCGACTAGATGAGACAGCGATGGGGCCAACGGGAGCAGGACTTTGACCACGGCTGCCTAGTATACCTACCCTGGCTTCTACTGACATCTAACCTTAGATTAGAGAGGCACGCACTGACCTTTTTATTCGTTCCTTTCCCCAGTGTAGCCACGTTGAATAAATATCTTCTCCCTGGCTCTTATTATCACTTGTTTCTTGAACTGGTGTACGGAGGATGGCTGGGTAGGCCTCCCTTGTAAGGGTTTACTAGGGCCTACACTTTCGCCCAAATAATTGGTAACAACCCCATCACCCTGTGCTTTTCTAGTGTCTTGTAGAGAGATGACTTAGTTCCTTGTCCCGTGGCTTACTAGGTAATGACTGTGGCCACTTTTGGCAGAGAACAGTCCATGTGAACAATGACTAGACTTGGGCTGGTCTATCAGGCACAAAGCGAAACCCTGGGATGTCCTAGGCGTCGCCATCTTAAATAGTGTCCTTCAGCAGCCGGGGCTTGTCTGAGCTGCTGCTGCGACTCATTTTGTTGTCATAGATGGAAGTAACTAATCAGCAGACAAAGACACAGACAGCAGAGGAGCCCAGGAGGGAATGACAGGTTTACTAGGCTGCAGGAGGCAGTTAGCAGAATGCCCTGGTAGGGTGGAAAAGGAAGTTAAGAATGTGAAGACTTAAAAAAAAAGCCGACTTCTCTGGGGCTCTCACATGGCCATTCTGTGTGTGTTTTGGCTCTGTTTTTAGACACACGTGCACACCGTGCCTTTTGTCACACGTGACTGTGATTCTAAACAGTGTTTTCCTCCTGTAGGAGGAGGGACTTTGACTTCCAGGCCCACAGGGAGTCTGTCGACTTGAACTATATTCATGACTACACCAAGATGTTTGTTCCTTTTCTTCTGTCGCGGTGCACAGTGGAGATGGCCGTGCACAGGTCCATGTGGTACACAGCAGATTGGGTGTCGAAACAGGTGTGAGTCTTAGCTGGCTGCTACTGAGCCACCAACACTTAAAGAGCTTCGCAAAGATAATGCCATTTTTCTTGCTAAATTTTGTTTTGTATTTTTTTAAAATGTAGTTATTTGACATAAAATGTTACTTATATTAACATGTAGTTTATTACTGTTATTTTTAAATGAACCAACAAACATTTTCTATGTCTTTTTGTTTTAATTTCTAACTGGGTGAATATCTGTGGATGTAACTCACATATGCAAAAATTCTTTGCTGATTCTCAATCTCTCAAAAAGGTACTGAGGCCAGATATATGTAAATGTTGGTTCTACTTGTGTGTGTGCTTGCAGATATATGCGTGTTTATATGCATGCCAGTGTGCATGCATATGTATGCAGAGAGACCACAGGTCAGCCATGGGCATTATTCCTCTAGAGCTGTACCCTGTGTTTCTCTGAGGCAGAGTCTTTCTCTGGTATCTGGGGCTCTCCATTTGGTTAGGAGTGTTGGTATGGAGCCCCAGGAATCCAATCATCTTCACCTCCCCGTATTTGGGTTTATAATTATAGGTCACCAAATGTAGCTTGGGTTCTGGTACTAGAACTCTACAATGCTTAAGTGATGAGTATGTTGCTAACTGGACTCTCTCCCAGATCAAAATCATTCTAAATTAATGAGATTTCTTTCTGTCCATCTGTCTCTCTTTCAGACAGATGCTGGGCATACACCACCCGAGGGGTTTCTTCTCATGAGGATCACATTGAACGTCTGTATTTCTACTCCAATAGTGTCCCTATCCAGTCCTTCAGGTGTCTCCTCTACCAGAGCTGCCAACGGGCAGCCCTTGAGCTTCCCAGAATTCTATTTTGTGGCTTTTAGGATCCCCCATGCTGGATTGCTGCTAATGACCTACGCTGTGACTCACTGCAGGCTTCAACCATTTTGGATTTTTTTTTGTTTAGTTTTTGAGAGAGCATCTTCATTCCTTATCCTAGTGGGTCTTGTATCTGCGAACAGGCTTCTCACCCCAGCCTCCCGAGTTACAAGGGCGAGGACTAAGGCTCACTGGCTTTGGAAGCTTTAACAAAGCCCAACACTTAGAGGCCTGACACCTGCAGCCCACATTTCACGGAAGAAATTTCTGCGCCCAGAATGCAGCCCTTCAGAAGGGCCGACACCTGTCTGGAATAATAGAAGTTCCATGGACTCACCTGGCTTTCCAGATCCTTACTTTGAGGGAGACACTGTTCTTGGAGGTGTGGAAGGCCTGGTGTGTTTATGAAAACCGTCTTTTATTCTGTCTTTTTTTTTTCTCCTCGTCAAAAGCACAGATGTCACACTGCTGTGTTTCCAGCAGCGTGCTTATCTGTAAATTCTAACCTTGGGAGGTGCCAACTATCTTTGTGACAGGGCAATAACTTTATGCTGGTTTCCATGCTCCATGGTAACCCTCAGCAGCAGATGTGTGTGAATGATTCCTTTCTCTCGACCCTTCCAGGAACACTAAGCTGGTTGTTTGCTACCTTTGAAAATATGCGTTACATTTTCTGGGATGTACGGGAGTCTGCATGGTAATTTTAGAACAACTGGTATATTTTCTGGGAAAGAAAAAAAATCACAGGGCTTTAAAAATCTCTTAAGAAAAACTACTAAGACCCCTTGTTAGCACCTGCCAGGCTGTGTAGGAGAATTCCTGCTAGTGTCCGTAGCGTCACTTAAAGAAGTAGGCAGCCACCGCTCGGAACAACGGAGGATGGCCTTTTCTGTCTTCTAGAGAGAGATTGAAGGTATCGATCCAGTTCTGCTGGAAGCTCTGTGCTTTGCTTATCAGTGAATTTTAAACAGAAGGTATCATGGTGATTCAGAATCCGGAGAATTGTCGGCATTTTCACAAGCTCAGGGCCGGTAGGTACTGAGTTCACGGCACTGGGGCCAGCTCTCTGTCGCTCTGCTATTCAATGACAGTGCTTATTTCTTCCCTTTAAGCAGAGTTCTGTGGATAGATTACAGGCCATCTCTCCCGTCTGTTTGCCTGCTCTTCAATGTTGCTTCTGGTGCAGAGGAGGTTTGCAAAGAGGGGCAGGTTCAGTGTGCTCACAGACATCACGGAGCACAAAGAATAAAGGCCCATCATTTCCCCAGTGTTCGTTTTCTTGAAAATATTATAAACATGGTGATTCTTACTTTCTGTCTGCATATGGTTACATATTTTATATTTTGTGGGCTAGAGAGATGGCTCAGTTGTTAAGGGCTAGGCACACATATTTTATATTTTGTATATAATTATTATTTTACTGTCGCATCCAGTCAAGAATGATGAAGTAAAAGTGACGGGTGTAAAACTAGAAAGTGAGATAAGTTCAAGGCTAGCCTGAGCTACAGAGTGAGTTTTAAGGCTACCCTGGGCTACAGAGTGAGACTATGTTAACAACAACAACAACAACAGAGGCAAGGAGAAAACTGTAAGTTTGACTGGGGGTGGGGATGGGTGGTCCATGCCCACAGTCTCAGCACCTGGCATCCTGAAGCAGAAGTAGTGGTGTGAGTTCTAGGCTAGCCTGGGACTTACAAGACTCTTTGGTTTTTTTTTAAACAATTTTTATTAATTAAATAAAATTAAACAGAAGTAAAGAAAACCGAAGGCTAACTGTAGCACTGAAATTCAAGTCGAGGCTGGGCAACTCTGAAGCACAGACTGCTGTGTCGCATGCTAGCCTTTTCCAATAAAAGAGTCGATTGAGCTAGAAGATGTTCGAGTGTTTCTTTTCAAGGGAATTTGTTTAAGCATGTGTCTTAGTCACTGTTCTATTGCTGCGAAGGGACACCATGTCTAAGGCAACTCTTAGAAAAGAAAGCACTTAACCGAGGGCTGGCTTACCGTTTCAGACGGGTCATCCGTGTGTCCTACCGTGATGACAGTGGACGAACCTTCTGAAACCGTGAGAAAGCCGTCCGTTAAGTGGAAACTTGGCAGCAAGCAGGCAGGCAGGCTTGGGGTTGAAAACTTCCATGGTGATCCACAGGCAGGCAGAGAGAGAGAGAGAAAGAGAGAGAGAGAGAGAGAGAGAGAGAGAGAGAGAGAGAGAGACTGGGATTGGCATGGGCCTTTGAAACCCACCTCTCCCCACCCCAGTGACACAACTTCTCCAACAAGGCCAAACTTGCATCAATACGACCGCACCGGCCCATCCTTTTAAAACAGTTCTATTAACTGCGGACCAAGCATTCGAACCCCTGAGCCTATCATTCAAACCACCAAAGCAACACTCTGTAAAGTACATTCTGGTGGATGGGTCTCTGTTTAAA
Organism: Microtus ochrogaster; assembly: GCF_000317375.1. NCBI lineage: Eukaryota > Metazoa > Chordata > Mammalia > Rodentia > Cricetidae > Microtus > Microtus ochrogaster. The sequence continues at coordinate 84,945,414 of NC_022011.1, read as the reverse complement.
ATGTACCCTAGTTCATGACTCTCACTGACTAGAGAGTGGGTAGGAGCTGCATTGAGAGGAGCCCAGTAGCCAAGACTGAGCCAAGACTGGCTTCAGTTCATGCACGCATTGTGCTGGCTTCCTAGTGCTGTTACCACAGTGCCATGGCTTCAACCAATGCACGTTTCATCCTGAGCTCCAGAGGTTAGAAGCTGGCACAATCGAAATCAAGGAGCCAGTGAGCTTGGTGTCTTAGGGAAAGCAAGAAAGGCTAATCACGACTTGACCTAGTGGAGCAGGGCAAACCGTGGCTACTAAACCTAAGGGAAGACAGAGTATCATGGGAAAAGGGCCACCTGCAAATCTTGGCTCTGCTGAGGCACCAAGTGAAGGCAGTCATAAAATACTTATCTTTTTCTGCCACTCTTTGGTCTGCTGAAACTGTCCCTGACTAGACCCGCTGGCAATCTGAACACAAGGGTGACCACAGATTTAGCTCACACAGGCTACTTTGGCAGTGAGAATTGTGGAGAGTAGGGTTGATGAAGCAACCAGAAGCAAGAAGTCACCAAGTGTTGACTGAGTTTTCTGTCCTGCCTGGTCCTGCCACCATTCAGTCCTAAAGAAATACACAGGTCTACATCAATTATAAACTGATTGGCTGGCCCAGTATCTCAGGTTCTTTTTATTAACTAATTCTTTTTTTTTAAATATTAATTTATTTATTTATTAAGTATACAACATTCTGCCTCAATGTATGCCCGCACGCCAGAACAGGGCACCAGACCTCAGTACAGATGGTTGTGAGCCACCATGTGGTTGCTGGGAATGGAACTCAGGACCTCTGGAAGAGCAGCCAGTGCTCTTAACCTCTGAGCCATCTCTCCAGCCCTATTAACTAATTCTTATAACTTATATTAGTCCATTATTCTTGTTTATGTTAGCCACATAACTTGGTACCTTTTTCAGCGAGGCAGTCACATCTTGCTTCCTCTGAGGCTGGGTCACAACTGCAGACTGTGCTTCCCTCTTCCCAGCGTTCTTGTCACCCTGCCTCTACTTCCTGCCTGGCTACTGGCCAATCAGCATTTTATTAAAAATAATACAAGTGACAGGATAAAAGATCATTGTCCCACAGCAACCAAGTTTGCATGATATTTGGCCATATATGGTTCTGCTCCCCCATCTCCCACACTGAGGGTAATTACATCCCTGTCAGTCATAAGAGCACCTGAACCTGCTTAGATTAAGGCTCAGAATGACTATGTAAAAAAGCTGGCCGAAATTCAGGCAGAATGATATCAGACTGTGAATTTCGTACTTCAGCAATCATGACAATGTTGGCTTGATACTATATTGTTTGGGAGAGGTCAAATGCAGTGTTACCTTGGAAACTGTACAATGAAGACGATTAGAGAATCTGCAGTTTTACTTGTGGTTATGAAATAAATGGCATGGGTGGAGTCATGAAACACCTTTCTTCCTTTTCTCCAGTGTATAACTTCATGCTCTCATCAAGTGCATAATCTCTCTTCATCGTTCGAGGCTGTATTCTTGAACAAGATCAGACGTAGGTAAATGAGTTCTTTTCCCCCACGCCAATGAATATTCTTTTGGTTTCAAAGCATTGGTGTCTCCATTCCCTTCGAGTAGTGGGATCACAGTAATTGAAAATGAAATATGACTTGGTTGCTAGAATATAATTTTCCAGGATGCATCTTTCAGCAAAAAAGAGACAGATTGTTATTAATAACACTTAAAATAATGGATAGGACTTGGGATTAGACCCTGAGGTTGGAAGAATCCTGGAGAGTATATGTTATAGCCACTCAATACATGAATCCCCTCTTCTATGTCCAACGCCTCAAGGGTCATCCAGGATGTGTTTAACCACCTTTGGCTATCTGGGAACTCACTGACATTATTTCTCCAACAAATAACAGTTGTCATGGTTCAGATGATCAGAGTCTTAATTTATCATCATAACGTGTCTAATTGCATTATAATTATCTATTATTGAGATAGGAATTTACTAGTGATATAAAAATACCCCTTAAATCAATCACACTTGAACCATAAGAGTCCTCATTTGCATCAGACAGCTTTAATTGGAGAGGACTGGCTGAATTGAGTCCAAAGTGTTGAAAGAGACTTTGGGTCACCAAGGAGCTTAATGTGTCACTTTAAGTAGGTTAGGTGCCATGGTTTGTGGCTTTTGTAGATGTCAAAAGAGCCTCTCTTGAAAGGGAGAGCTGTGGAGTTGGAGTAAGAACCTACTCTCAGGGGACTGGGGAGATGGCTCATTCAGCAAAGTTCTTGACACAAAGCACGAGGACCTGAGTTCAGATCCTCAGAAGCCATGTCAGGAGAGAAGTTGCGCATGGCAGCTTGTCTGTAACTTCAGTACTAGCATGGCAGAAAATGTGGATCCTGGAACTTGCTGGCTAGCCAGCCTAGCCAAGAAGGTGGGTTTCAGGCTCAGTGAGAGACCTTGCCTCAAAACAACTAGGTAGAGTGAGAACACATGATGCTTACACTCAGCTGAGCATATGGATACATGTGCTCCCACCCGCATATGTGTGCTCATATACATGAAAGTGCACACACACACACACACACACACACACACACACGCACGCGCGCGTGCACACACACACACACACAACCTGAACTCAGACTGTACCGCTCTAGGTTGAGGTCCTTCATATGGGTCTCTAAAGGTAGGAGGTGTGAAGAGAGAGACTTCCCCTGCTGGAGCTGCACGTCCTCTGTCGAGTGTCCATTTGGTACTTGGCATTGCTGCTCAGCTTCTAGGTAATCAGGGAAGTGGAGTTCAGCAATGATCTGGATTTAGAAGCCATTAGGTTGGGCTTAGGAGATGGTCAGGGTTCAGTCTCATTTCTGAGGAAGGACAGGAAAGGCTTTTATGCATACCTATAAATCCTGCCTTTTACAATAATGAAGAAACTAAAGAGAGCCAATGCCATTTTCTCTCTGGATACAATTAACTGATCAAACATCCTTATTGGGTGGAAATCAGCTGATTGAGTTGAAGACAGCATACTTACTGTTTGCTGAAAACTCCGGTCATGACTAATGTCACTGATTGAGTTTCTCTGTCCTGAACATATTATTAGGGACGCTACCTTTTCTAGGAAATTAATGCCTCCAGCTCCTATTCCAGGTGCCGAACACTGCCCCGTGCACACGGAAGACCGTGGGATGATTCCAGAGGCCTTGACTATCTCTGGCTGGTGGGCTAAACCGCAGGGGCAGATTCCTGCTATTCTCCAGGGACTCCAGACTGTAGAACAGGCCATGGAATTGGTCTTTGTCACAGGCTCCTAGATGATTCTGAAACTCTTTTAGGTTCTGGGATTAATGATTAAAGACTGTATCTCCAGGGGCTTGAAATTCCAAAAATAATCTCCTTTTCAGTCTCTAAGAGTCCTGGATAGGGAAAGCCATGGCCCAATAGGTGGGGTAGTGGGTCAGGCATTAGGAGTAGGATGGGAGATGGGGATGGGGAGGCCTGAAGAATGAGAGCTCCGTTAGGAACAGGGATGATGAAAATCAAAGATAAACTCGGCGCATTTGACAATGGAGTTTGGAGCCATCTCAGCATGAGTGGACCCAGCCTGCAAGCCCTGCTGTCTCACTTCCTTGGAGACGAAGATGATAATAGTGATTGGGGGAGAGGGTTGTTGGGTTTCAAGACTTTATACGGCATGGTGGTTTTTATCTTCTTCCTAGTCCCAGGAACAAAACAAAATCCAACTGCCGAGTAAACCAACCATCAAGGCCGAGTCCTGATCTCCACTGGAATTTATTAGATGTTAAGCTGTCTGGCTTCACCGGAGGGAGGGCGCTTTGGTGATCTGGTGGTGGAAAGGTGAACCCTGGTGAGAGTTATTTGAGTGGACACGCAATAACCGAGTGGCTCCCAGAAAGGGAGTAGGATCCCAGAGTTGTGTGTGGTCCCGCTGGTGCACTCTGTGTCAGACCCCGGCTTCTTTAGGCTCAAGAACAGAGATGAAGGCGAGCCCAGCATTGTCCTATCGCTGGCACGTGGCCCGCAGTCACAGAGACCAGTAAGAAACAATCCAGTTCACTGAAAACACTGTTGTATGAAAACGGTTATGCATAGTCTTCCCCTGGAATCAGAAATTAAAAAAAAAAAAGACTCCATTTCTTAAGTAATTCAACAGTTCTTTAAGTAGATTACATTTCTCCCAAGCTGAGGGCGTTAGCTTCTCCTTGAATCGTGTCTCACTCCTTTTTCTTAAGATTATGACACGTTAAATGGTGATTTACTCATTTCTGTAATTAGATGTGGAGATTAGAATCCCCTTTATCTTACTCTGCAGCTTTTCTTTATGGGAAATTATGAAAGAATAATAGGTAAAAAGTTCAGAATGGGAGAAAGAATAAACAGAATGCTGAATGGATAATAAAATATTTAGTGCTTTTCAATTAACTGTTCTCACGATTAGTACACTAGTATATTATATCATAAAAATCATGTCTATTAATTTTTTGCAGCCATTATCTTGACTGTGATTTACTCCCTTCAAATCATTAACAATGCCATTAAAAAGGTGGATGGAGATGAATGTCCTGGAGAGAGTTCAGGGCTCTAATAGGATTACCGCTCAGGGTCACAGAGAGAAAGCGATGGGAGCTTGCAGCGCTAAGAACCGGGAGAAGATGGAGGAGGATGCCTACAGCCCCGCGGTGGGGAGTCCAGTTGCTCCCTCCATGGGAGAGTTTGGGAAGGGACCTTAAGTGACGGTTCATGGGACCTCAGTGACTGCAGGCCAGGGGCCCCAACACTCAGCTTTTTATTGGTGCTTTCTGAATATTACTTCCTGGTCCCTACTGCTGAAGATTCTGACCTAGTCCTTTTGGGCTGATGTGGGAGCAGAGAGTTCTGCTGGTCTTCGTTTTTGTTTTTATTTTTTAATTGGAGGCGCAGGTCTAGCTCTGTCGATGAAGCTGGGCTCGAACTTGTGTTCTTCATGGATCAGCTTCCTGTGTGCTGGGATTACAGCCCATGCTACCACACACTGCTGACTTGGCATTTTGAAAAACTTTACCAGAGGTTATTTTGGTGCTGAGACAGAGTTAAGAATCACTGTCTTGAATACTTTGAAGGCAAGCTTAATGTCACCTCATTCGCATCAGTGTCGGTGACTACAGGGAGTACGATGCTCTCGTCTGCATCATTCGTGCAAACGTGTAGCGGACCTTTCTCCCCAATTTTGGTGTCCTATTTAATCTCCAGTAAACCAATGTCTACCTGCCTTAGTCTGGAGATGGCCAGAGTGTTCTCTAGACTCATTTGTCAGAGCTCTCAGTGACAGGATCCTGGTAGTTTTCCCCATCCCAGCAAGGAATGTCTGGACTTAAAGCCCTCTTAAGTTCCTTGATCTTTCTGTCTCTGGGGCTGAGAAAAGCCAAGTTCAGGGTTTATAGTCCACTCCAGGGACAAGGCTTACCTTAGTGTGCTGACTAGTTCTTGTGTCAACTTGACACAGACTAGAGTCATTTGGAAATAGGAAACGTCAGTTGATAAAATGCCTCCGGCCAGAATGGCATGTGTGCAGTTCTACAGTGCATTTTCTTAATTAGTGATTGACAGGAGAGGGCCCAGCCCATTGTGGGTGGTACCATTCCTGGCTGGTGGCCCTGGGTGCTATAAGACAGTAGGTTGAGCAAGCCAAGTGAAGCAAGCCAGGATGCAGCATCGCCATCGCTCCATGGCCTCTTCATCAGCTCCTGCCTCAAGGTTCCTGCCCTGCTTTAACTTCTGTCCTGATTTCCTTCAAAGATGGACAATGGTATGGGTGGAAGCCAAATAAACCCTTTCTTCCCCAAGATGTTTTTGGTCATGGTGTTTCATCATAGCTGTAGAAATCCTAACTAAGATATCCAGCAAGGCAACTGCCTTTAAGCAAAAGAAACTGCCATTCGGGGACTGGGCTGTGATCTGGTCAGGAGCCAGCACTTGAGAAGCAGGGGATGTGACATTCTGCCAAAGGGTGATTTGGGCATTGTGCTGTAGTTGGAGAGAAACTGGGTCTATTTAAGTCATTCTACCAATACCATGAAGTGTCCAAGAATCTGAGAGGACTTGGGGTCGGTCTGTAAGTGAGACGGTACTGGAAGCTTCCATGGGTAGCATATCGACAGAAGTTGCTATCTAGACATCAGGGTTTTGCTTGCAGAGAAAAAAGTGCTTTTTCTAGCTTCCTTTGTTGAAAGGTTCAGTCTTTTGCCTTAATGTCCTAGACCTGGAAGTGTCATTACCTAATCCCTTTTCTGAATGGCGTTGAAAGAACCTTATAGCCGCAGGAAGACAGACAGCCCTGAGCTGACCCGTGAGGAGCTAGCCCTGACAGGGTAGGCAGAAACGTCACTGGCCACCAGTATGGGACACGAGTATAAAACAAGAAGCTTTTTGTTTTGGCAGACCACAGCTAGGTGGAGGCTCACAGCTTCAGAAACCACGGCTATGGCGTCATGTGCTGACGCAGTGTGCTACTCTGTCAAACGTGGCTGTGGCGCAGGAGTAGCTGCAATCCTGCTGAAATGAGCGGACCAGGTTTTGTGTGTGGCGTGCATCATTCACCGAAATTAGGAAGGGAATCAAGTTTCTTGTCAGCAAGATACCTGCAGATTCTGTTAGTTTTCTCCCTTTCTCCCCCCGCCATTTTTTAAATTATTTATTTATTTATTTATTTATTTATTTAGTGAGAGGTAGAGTCTCACTGTATAAATCTAGATGGCCTGGGATTTGCTTTTTAGACCAGGCCGGCCTCGAACTCACAAGACATCCACTTGCCTCTGTCTCCTGAGTGCTGGGATTACAAGTGAGCACCACCACTACAAGCCTGCAGATTTTTCTTTATCAGAAGCCTCGGTCCCTTCCTGAATGATCTGAAAACACTGTGTGCACCCCGTTTTTACCACACCCCAGGAAATACTGCTGCAGCATTCAATCTGATTTCTGGGATTTCTGTGGTAGAGTCCTAGTCCAACTGTCACAGCCCTTCCTCCGAGGGACAGTTTTTTTTTTTTTTTTCCTCTGAGGGACATAGCTTTTAGAGCGATGAAGAGGTTGGGGGCACCGATGAGCAATTTGGGGGGAGTAGTAATCTGCAACTAAGAACCCACGTAGACTGGTTTTGCCACGTGAACCTCACTGAGCCTTATAATTTTCTCAACCAGGACCCCCTTCCCGTTCCTGCAGCTCCCTAACAGCCGCAGCTCTGAACAACGTGGGAAGACAAAGACAGCTGTGCCTGCTGGCTGCCTCAGATGTTCCCACAGCAGCGCTACGCTGCAGGGTCCCCAGGGTCATCAAATATGCAGAAGGATGCTGGAGTCCTTTGTACCGCAGCCAGAAATGCCACGTGCTCAGGGTTGGCTCGCACTGGGCTCTCCTTCCTGCCAGCAGAAGATTGTGAGAAAAGGAAATGGCTTTTTTAAAATTTTTTTTTTTAAATCAAACTATGCTGATAGCAGATTACAGCTGTCTTTGTGCTCTGTAGAATGACAGATTCCCAGCTTCTTGTTCAAGAAAAACGACTCAACAAGACCTATGCTAGGATAGGAGACCCATCCATTCCAGAAGAAAAACTCTTCAGTTCTCATTGGAATACATTTTTAAAGGCTTCAGCTGTCCTCCCCCAGAGAGCCAGATTGGCTTGCACCACAAAGCAGGTTGTGTAGTTAGTTGTTTCTGGCGGATAACCATGGAAAACTAAAGTTGCCTTAAAACGTCCCAGTGGCTGGGGATGCTGGAGAATGCGACAGGGTGCCGAGAAGCACACAGCCACAGAGCAGATGCCTCCTCCGTTTTCTTCCCGACGTGTGACTTCTTGGAGGGGAGTGACATACAGCTTTTTAAAGTGAGGATTAGAGAATCCACTTTGTGTGACACGTATTTTCCATTCAAACTGTTTTTCCTCTTCTTCACACAGTTAGCATTGCTGTGGTTTTGGAGTTTTGTCTGATTTGAGCAACTGGAAAGATTCACTGGCCAGTGTCAGCCGATGGGAAGATTAAGTGAGTTTCCATACCAGCCATCCTTGGGCCAGTCTTGGCCACATTTCCCGAGTGACAGGGATGAGAGAATAGGAGTCTGTTCATTAAGTTTGCCTAGGAAGACGGCAGGGTGCAGTGGCTTGCCTCTTAGTAGAGTCAGCTTTAAACTGAGCAAGGAAAAATGAAGAGAAGGAGAAAAAGGATGAGAAAGGCAGGAAGGAAGAAGAGAAGAAAAGGAAATAATGACAGGTAAAGGAAACTAAAGTTTAGAAGGCTGGGTAGGGGTAGAACTAGGGCGAACATCACATTTCATAGTACAAGCCTGTGACCTGTCGATCACAACTCACCTGAAGCTGTAGCAAATTGTAACCTAGAGCCATGTCTTGGAGCAGACAGGTCAGCGCTGTGTTTTCCACACTAGGTCAACAAAGCATCTATCCTGCTTAGGAGTTGGTGAAGAATGCAACCCTTGGCCATTCTGAGGTGGGTTGGTACTTTCATTAACTCTAGATTATAGAAGCAATGGTTGCTGGCATGAAGACAGACCTAGTTACGTTCGTGGATTCAGAGGGAGGGTGTTGTCAAGGCCATTGGTCCCACTGAGAGGCCCAGGGTCCCGCTTAGGTTTCCACTCTAACTAGCTGAGCGACCTTGACCCAGCCCTTCAACATCCCGAGTCTCCTTTTTCTCTGCCAGGAAACAGATCCGTGTAAGGACTGTGATCCCCGGGGAGTAATGGGAAACTGAACCATTCTCAGTGCCTTAGACTCCATATCTAACAAGTGTGGTTGCATGAATAGGTAGGCTCCACTGTGACATTTCCACACGTGTATGACTTGCGTTTCAATCATTTTCATCCTTTCCTCCCCGTCTCTCTTCTCACCCTCTTTATCTTACCCTTGCCGTGACCGTCCCACAAACGTTTGCCTTTATTTTCAGGACACGCCCATTTTTTTTTTCTCTTTAGTTTTCACGTATACAAGAAAGCAAATAATACTTTTCTATGTCTGACCAACGTTGCTTAGGATAGCCTGTAGCACAAATAGTAAAAACCCAGAGGCAGATATTGGGCTTCTACCTGAAGATCATAAAAGCAAAGCAGCCCTGACAATCTTTCTGTCTTCTGTGCTCCATACTCAGATCTGGTTTACAGGTATGCATGGGATGCCCGACTCTTGGGTGCATCACACTGATTGCTGGAGTTACAGGTATGCACGGGGTGCCTGACTCTCGGCTGCTTCACCCTGAGAACTGGGGCTACAAGCATGCATGGGACACCTGACTTGTCATGTGAGCTCTGGAATATGAACTGGATCCTCTGCTGAGCCTTCCCTCTAGCCCCCCTGTGATAACATCTCCATGCTGGCATTGTCCTAAGTTGATCTCTACCCTAGTTCTCCTCCATGTTTCAGGGTGAGTGTCTGTCTTCTTGTTGCTAGTCCATTATCTAGTCCACGATGGTAGTGTTTTCATTGTTCTTCAAGCCCTTGCATGGTGTGGTGATCTGTAACTGCTTCTGCTGACCAGTGTGAACACTGGGGAGGCCCTTGCTACCTGCTGGGCAGAGCTACTTGTCCGGAGGTTTCTGGCTTGTGTAGAACTCTGGGGCAGGTTTCGAGAGGCACACGTTCTTTGTAATAGTTGGGTGCCATTCTCAGTTGTGTGAGATGAGGGGCACAGGATGGGATGGTGGGTCAGTTTCTTACTCTTACTGAGAACATGATCTTGTTTCAAAAGACATGCCCTCAGCTTTCTGGGTGATGAATTATACCCACACGAAACCTGGCATTTCCTGGCTTAGGCAAGAAACTAATTAATGCTAACCCAGTGTGAAAAGACTTACATTGTATGTGGAGGACAAAGTCCCGCGCTTCATGCATAAAACATCCTCAGTGCTTCATGTCTATATCTGGTCGCTGACGATGGACGCATCACACCAGGCTGGTGTGGCAAAGCTCGGATGGAGAGAGAGCCGGGAGGTGCTGGGATGCAGGGGTAGAACATGTCTGTGTGGAGGCGAAGATCTAGTTCTGAGAAGGAGTGGTCAAAACAGAGCGCACAAAGACCCAACAGCTCAGAACATGGATGTCTTCCAAATGAATAGGAGCATGAAAAGAAGCATGAAAGAATGTATCTATTTAGAGACACATTGTTAAGCAGTTTTTAAAGGGTGTGCTGTCTCGGATGGGGTGGGGTTCAGTGGGAGAGCATTTACCCAAGTTGGCTAAATCTCTGAGTTCCATTTCTAGCATTCAATAAGGCACACTGTAATAGGTAGTCTGGAGAAGCCTATGGCACACAATACAAACATTGCTTCCGTAGTAATTGTAATTTAATGATGGTGTTTTGTGACTCTATTTAGGTACACATTTTGTTGCAGATCTTAAGAAATTATTGGTTTGTTTGCTACTGTCTATCAGTGTCTGTGGGTCTAGAAAGCCCTGCCATATTCTCCATCTTTGAGTTTCCTTAACATTGTATATATCTTGTTTATATGGTTTATAACATTTGTAATTATTTCCATCCTTGTTATGTCATTGGGAGAGAACTCACCTTTATACTAAGTTCAAAGGTTTCAGATCTCTAGAGGAACTCAGTTTTGAATTATGATTCTGACATTTGCAAGAATGTGGTGCTTTGGTTCAGGCAGGTATCTGGGAAAATGAAGTTTGTGTACAGAGAGGAGCAGCTGTTGAAGGAGCACCTCTCTAAGGGCGAGAAGACCCGAGAGAAATATCCAGAACAGTCCTGGCGATAGTAAAAAAAGCCCCAAAGCTGGGACAGGAGACCCAGGCAAAAGCAAACAAACAAAGAAACCACCTGGTGCTTCTGATCCCACACTTGGTCAGTTCTACTTCTTGATTAGAAATGGATTCTTCTGTGCCTTGATGGGTTGGCACCACTGCTGTGCCATGGAGATTTCTTTCTGCACATTCCTTTCAGTGATGACGATGTCAACAGTCTGTGTCGCTGCCGTGTCTGAGGCGTGTGGAGGTTCCATTCTACAGAGAGAGGTGGCACCCCTCCTTATTTCCTCCTCCTTCAGGCTCAAACACCATCTCCCTTTTGGAGAACCTGCACCTCTTAATGTTTGAGGCTGTCTGTCCAGTCTCTCTCAGCAAGAGGGGTGATGGCAGACATGGCTTCTTGTATATCTTCGTTTTTTCTTTTCTTTCCCCTTGTTTGCCCTCCGTTCCCACACTGCTTTAGACTTCTTGATTGTCAATCTCTGTCACATCCAAAGATCATTTTGTTTCTTATTTTTTTAGTTGCTTAAAGGACTCTGAGCACCAAAAGCCCCTTCCTCTCATTATTTTCCTTTGGAAGGACAGATGGGTAGGGCTAAAATTGTGTGTGTGTGGGGATAAGAACCACATCAATACAGATTTGGGAAACTGCCAAGCCAAAAAAAATAAAAAGATGTGGGACTTTGGGAAAGTTCTCCACTCACTCCCTGCCAAGCCTGTTTCTTCTGAGGTAAGATGAGTAATTATGTCTGTGCAACATGCAGAGAAATAAATAATGCAGTATGCATAAAAGTACCTGATACTTCAGCCAGTATCTATTGTTTCCTTTTACGTCTGTTTTTCTTAGCTTTGTGAGGTCTGGAGCCACGTCTTGTGTTTCCTGTAACTCATAATGGAATATTTATTGAGCACTCAAAAAAAATACTACTGAACGGGAGAATCTATTCTATGTTAATACCACAGACATAAAAATAGCACTTTCTTTCTTTGACTTACCTTTATTCTGGGGCAGTTGATTATTTTATTCACCCTTGATAATTCTATTTTACAGCTTCCATTTCTCTTATATCGTATAAAAGTAATATCTGGTAGGAATTGCTGTAATTGAAGGTTAGTTGCCCATCCAGTTAAGAACCTCATTTAAATATATACTGACCTGTTCCTTTGATCTAGCCAGCTCCTTATCTGTGGAGCCAAGGTAATACTGCATATGTATCCTTTAAAAAAAGTAAAAATATGTTCCCCATAGCAATTGTATCCTCAATAGGAAGATGGAGGTAAAAGCGTCTGAGCAGTAAGTGCCAGGGAGGTACCAGTCGGCCAGCAGGCTGTTGTAATAGCCTGTTTCTGTCGTTGCTCTTTTGTAATTTTACCCACGTCGCACCCTTTCCAAGCTAGTATAAAGAACTAAATTGTGATGGGCATAATAATGCATATGCCCAACGATGCCTACAGCCAGGCTCTGAAAACTGAAAATAGGTTGCTTACAAGGAAAAAGGGAGTTTGTAGGTGTGATTAAGCCCTTATAATGAAGAATTTTATCCTGGATTTTGCAAGTGGTCCAGCCTAGTCTCATGAGTCCTTGATAGTGGGACCCTTCTCGGCTGCAGAAGATCAAACGAATGGCGGCATAAGAAAGACCCTTCACGGCTGCAGTCTTTGTAGCTGGAGGAAAGGGGCCATGAGCCAAGGAATGGAGCAACCTCTTGAAGTCAGAGAAGGCAGAGAAGCTCTTTCTTTGGGTTCACAAAGGAGTGTGGTTTTGTAAACATTTTGGACTTAGGTCATGAAGTTTGTGCCGTGAGTATGGAACATGCAGCAATGAGAGAACGTCCTGTGACAACGAGAGGCAGAACTAAAGCTCCCAGTTAGTCTAAATTCACGTCTGCATGGAAAGAAATTTATTATTTTCACTAGTAATTTCCTTCTCTTCTTTGTCCTTTCTTCCTCCGGCTTTTTAAAAAAGGATTTTTATTTGCATTTGTGCTTGTATGTCTGCACCCGTGGAAACTGGAAGAAGGTGTCAGATTTCCTGGAGCTGGTGTTATAGGGAGTTTGGAGCCACCGGACCTGGGTGCTGGGAACAGAACTCAGATCCTCTTAAAGAGCATTGAACGTTCTTAACCTGGAGACCTTTCCACCACCCATTCCTTCTCTCATTTTCTTATTTAGAATCTTACTCTGTACCCCATGAAGGTCACAAGCTTGAGACGTTCCTACCTCAGCCTCCTGAGTGCTGCATTGTTGAAATAAGAGCGGCAGAGCTGCGTCCCCAGCGCCCGGCCGCCCACATGGCTAGCTTAGTTATGTCCCGAAATAATTACACGGAAACTGTATTCTTTTAATCACT
>NC_022011.1:84927859-84929358 GCF_000317375.1 Microtus ochrogaster | reverse complement strand
TAATGGGTCAGGCAGTGATTAAAAGAATACAGTTTCCGTGTAATTATTTTGGGACATAAGCTAAGCTAGCCATGTGGGCGGCCGGCTGCGGGGGACGCAGCCCAGCCGCTCTTATTTCAACACTGCATTGCAGGCATGCATTTGTTTTCTTGATCTCTGTTGCATGAGTTCTAACTGGTCTTAATAGTAAAAACCCAGAGTCAGATATCGGGGTAAATGCTGAAGGATGAGAGGGACAAAGGAGCAAGTCACAGCCAACTCTTACCTTGCTAACGCCTCAGCCCCAAAAGGGCCAAGCACCTGTCTTCTCCTGCCCATTATTGCTCTCTCTCTGCCCAGCCATATCACTTCCTGTCTGTACAGACCCTCTAGACCTCTATGGTTAACTAGTGGCTAGTTCTGCCCTCTGATCTTCAGGCAAGCTTTATTTGTTAGAGCACAAACAAAATACCACCATAGACTCCACTGAATAAAATAAAACCCAATATTTACAGAACATCTGTTTGAAAGATGCCAGATTATGAGTGTACATACGGGAGAGTTTACCTAAGGTTGAGCCAACAAATACAGCCAACATCAAATGCGTTCTCTATCCTAAGGGGCTTCTGAAATTGAATGTAGTCCCCGATGACTAATTCATGAGCCACATGTGGACATGTAGCAGGTGTGACAAGCTCAGAGTTCTTCTGTGATTCTAGAAAGAGGGGATGGTGCATAGCAGGTGGCATTTCTGCAAGTGTCCCCAGTGGGTGGCTTTGAAGAGTGAGTGGGAGGGGTTGGGGTGGGGGAAAAGCTGAGGCAGAGGAACCAGAGCAAGGAAGCAGATCTGAGGGAGGCCAGGGAGTATTCTGTGTTGGGAGCAGTGAGACCCCAGATCCTGAATTTCTTGTAATCCCCTGATCTGAGTGCCCACAGCTTCTCTGAACACGAGACCTTCAGGAGTTCCTGATGGCAGGAGAGTGGTTTCTGGTGGGTTTGTCTGGGGCGTGGCTATCTCTATATAATCTGCCCCTGAACACAATAAAGGGGGCATTCTTGGGGAATTCAAGGATGACCCATGTTGCTGTCTCTCTGTCTGTGTGTGTTTGTGTATTTTAACCTCCAGCCCCCTTGCCGGAAGCTCAGTAACTGGGTGCCAGTGCACAGAGCACAGACCTGGGGGCGCGGTGCGTGTCAATTCTGGAGCTCCAACACTGGCTTCTGTCCCCTAGGGCTCTCTCCTGACTTACTGTCACAGTTCTGTGGAGTCAGGGAGAGGGGAAAGGTGTCTTAGAAGAAAGACTTGTTCTTTGAGTTTTACATCTTACCTCAACACACTTGTCTGTTCCAAACACACACAGAGAAGGAGACACAAAGACACTTATTTGACATTGTTCTGTCTCGCTCCTGAGTTTCTCCAGGGATGAGCGTGACTCTGTGCTTAAGCTGGAAGGGGATCAATGTGCTTAATGGGATCTAAAATTGTTCCTGAGACAAATCTTTTTTTTTTTTTTTTTTTT
>NC_022011.1:84847241-84927759 GCF_000317375.1 Microtus ochrogaster | reverse complement strand
GGCTGGTCTCAAACTCACAGAGATCCGCCTGCCTCTGCCTCCCAAGTGCTGGGATTAAAGGCGTGCGCCACCACAGCCCGGCTCTGAGACAAATCTTTGAAGGGAAGATATCCCGTGTTGTTAACCAAATATAAGGGGGGAATGCCATTGTCCTCTTATGGGTTAATGGTGACAAAGCACAAGTCAGCATGGTATGTGTCATTACTGTGGCTAGGTAGGATATCTGGTGTGTATAAAAGGCAGGGATCTAATGAGAACTACCAGACACTTAGAACAACCACAGGCAAAACGAGCGGATAAACTGCAACAACTCGCTAAGTCTCTGTAAGCAGTTGAGTCTCGGGATGGTTATCCTGCGTATCTGCTGCAAAGCGCTTGTCTGCAATATTTTAAAGACTTAATAGAATTTTATTTTAAAGCCATGACATTAGCACAGTTAAGCCAATCAATGTTTTTTAATAGCCCTTTAAAGGTGCCGTTTTAATTGTGCTCGGTGGGAGGGAAAGGCACAGGAAGACTGGAAAACATCTAAAAATGGCTTAGTCAGATCTTTCAAAAATATTTGCAAGTGCGAATTTCTGCCTTGGTTTGATTGCTGTAGAACTGGGGTTAAGGGGTAAGATCGGAAGGGCTTATTCCCCAGTGACCAAAACAAAGTCTTAGCTCTTGCATAGATCTACTCAGCTCACGACTGCCTGGCAGTGTAGCTGGATGTGTGTAGTTTCTTTTAGAAGGGCCCGGGATTTATAACCTCTTCTTCTTTTTTTTTTTTTTTTTAACAGATAAATAGTTTTGTGCAGAACTTTCCCTGCCCTCTTTGGCATCCAGGAGACCCAGAGAACAGACATCACACCCCTGCTAACAATCTCTTGACTGCCTGAAGGTTTGCCAGGGACTGCTTTGGTTTTAATAGTGAGAATCTGTCCAGACATCTGGATGAATAGCAAAAAGTGCCATTAACTTTTCAACTGGCTGTTGGCACAATGTCCACACCGCTAGTGCTGTTACCATGGCCCAGTTCCCTTTCTTTATAACTTACTTTTGCATGATGCTTTATTGCGTAAAGGATGATTTCATATATATTGCACTGCAGGGAGCCCCATGATAGCCCTACGAGACGAGGAAGTTATTATTAGTTTCTGTTTTATAGATGTAGAAAGCGAAACTTGGAAATGTGGAGAGGTTTACCCAGGGTCAGTTCAACAAATTCAACTAACATTTCCCAAGTACTGAGAATGCTTTATGCATCCCAGGGGCCTTTCAAAACCCTTTCCCTCCCAGGCCCTGTTAAGAACCCAGTGAGCCATGCACCTACCCAAGCTTCCCACTTTTCCAGCGCCATTCCACAGAGCCGTGCTGTCTTTCACAGAACACAAGGAGTTACCTGGAGAATTGACCTCTTTAAATCCTTTTCACATAAGTGCGTGTTTGTATGGACTTACAACTTAAGGCCTGGTAATGGGTAGATTATTTTGGAGGACAGCATTAGCTATGAGGCATTGGTCTTGCTCTTTGCTTTATTTTGTTTTTAAAGAGGAACAGTTCAGGGATCTGCCTTGTCAAGCATTTCCCTGCAGTGTTTGACCTCAGTACTGTGCAGTGGGATATTGATCTATACTGCAGAGGTTATCAGAGTATACATGCCATGACCAATACCGAGCAAGACAACGAGACCTGGATGTGAGGCCAAGCGACTGAGTTGCTGTGGGTGCTGGGACCACAGTTGAGAGGCTTTGATGATTTTTGATTGAACTAGTCTGGTTAGTAAGGGACATACTAGCTAGTTTGTGGGTTTGTTTGTAATTCTCTAAGAGAAAATATAGTTTAGAGAACCACAAACTTCCTAAGTTAAAGAAGGAGGAGCAGGACCCCTCTCCTGTATCTCAGTTTTGATTCCTTGTCCTCAAGGAAAACTACAGAAGGAGCTGAAGAGATAGCTCAGCAATTAAGAGCACTTGCTCCTCTTCCAGAGGACGTGGGTTCTGTTCCCAGCACCCACATGATGGCTCATAACCATCTGTAACTCCAGTTCCAGGGGATCTGATATCCTCTTCTGGCTTCCGTGGGCACTAGGCAGGCATGTGGTACACATGAACATAAAACAAAATAAATACCTAAAAATAGTACAGAAAGGCCAGCAAGTCTGAGTGACTGCCAGAGATAAGACAGTTTGGAAACCAGGGAAACAAGCTATGTTCAGCGGAAGAGTGGGGTACAGTCTCCCAGAGGTGACCATGCCCTGTAGCACTGCTGCATGTTCTTAGGTATTTAGCTTTTGGGGGACCTAGTTTCCACATGGTTAATTTGAGCTGATAATATCTATTTTAATTAAACTTTAAAAAATGTAGTGCACGCACATATGCGGAGGTCAGAGAGCGACTACTAGAGGTTGCTTCTTTTCTCCCACTGTGTGGGTCCGGGGATCGAGCGCAGCTCATCAGGATGGGCGGCAGGTGCTGTTAATCTGCTGAGCCACCACACTGCTCCTCACCTCAAGTCCGTGGTTTTTAACAGATATATAAAACGATGTTATGTGAAGGGTTAAGTAGAAACGAAACGAAACCAAACCAAACCAAACCAAACCAGTGTGCAGAAGTTAATGCCAGCTGCTGCTGCTCCTGTAGTTCTTATTGTTGTGGCCGTCAGGAGCGGGAGGAAAGGAGGCGGGATTTTCTCTGGATGGCCACTGTGCTCATTCTAAGGCATCCTGTGACAAACAGCTTTGACCAAAAAAAATCCCATGAGAATCGAGGTTGTCCCACTTGTAACCCAAGTGTTTAGTTACTGTGGGCAAATCCTTTAGTCTCGTAAATTTCATTTTGCCTGTGCTAAGTGAGAGCTGAATCCTGTATGTTTCAATCAAAGCTAAGAGGAAGAACCATCTGAGTTTGTGAATGACTCACCGGGGCCTCCTCTCTTTTGTACTCAACGCTGACACTCCTCTGCTGTGCTTTTTGGCATAAATAACTGTAGGGAAGACACAAGTAGAAAGCTCGTTCTTTTCCTGTCTTCCCCATTCAGAGGAACTTTCTGTGCACCTCTTGCCTCTTGCGTAGTAGGCAACGACCAAGTATTGGGACTCTCCCAGGCATTGCAGTGGAGAGCAATGAATCATGGGTTCATGCAGGATCTGGCAGTGTACGAACTGTGTAAGTGGAAACAGCAGGTCAGGGGGCAGAAAGGCAAAGTCCGTCCTTAGGTGATGAGAAGGACTGAGCCTGGAAGGATGCTCTGGGCTCTGGGAACATCATTATTAGCAGGTTGGAGACACACTGGAGGGTGTTCAGAGAAAAGCAGCAAGGATGATGAATGGGCGGAAAGACTGATTTATGAAGACTCACACAACAAAATATGTATTCTTGGATCAGCAAAGACTTCACAAGAAATGTGATCGCTATCAACAACTCTCAGAAGACCGCGAGTACCCCAGAAGGTTGCCGGGCTTCGTCGGAGACTTGGAATGGTGACACGGAATCAGACGCTGGCAGATTTTACCTGTGGATCAGGGACAATGAAGCTGGCAAATCCATCTCTGTCTCATTGACAGAAAGTGGCTTCAAAGGACAGCCTCCGTCAGCTGCTTTGCCTCCTGTCTCCACCTTTGCAGTTGTAATTATGCATGGCCACTTGTTTTCTGCTTAAGCTCCGTGATTTTAATGTGTGTTTCCTATTTATATATACCTTCCTTCAGGATGTCAAGAATGAAATATTTGACTTTTTTTAACTATTAACTTCAAAGGCTGGAAGATAAAAGCAGTTGAGTTCTAACAAACTTAAAACACTCAGTTTGCTTGCTTAACCCTCGTCGAAGGTCACTGTCATCGTGAAGGGTTCTATTCTGAGGAAAAGCCAAGTGGGTGAGATAAGTCTATAAAACTATCCTTCAGTGCCATATTTAACCAGAAGTTTTGTAAACGCCCATGCCCACAGTGCAAAGCTTTCAAAGGGTAAAAAAAGCTGAAATGCAGACCAAATACACGCCCTCGCTACTTTGTGTCATCTAGATGCCTACCAGAGGGGCTACCTTGGCTATGGGGACAGTGCAAAAGGAAGATCCCCTATGGGGCTGGACTTGGAATTTGGTTTCATACACCGTCTGTCTTCTCTCAGAGTCTAACTTGAATCCACCTCCACACTCCTCAAGTCTGTCTCTTTCCGGGCTCCTCTGAAGCAACTCAATTTTTAGAAGAGTCAGGGAACCCAGGAAGGACCAGAGGAAAAGGCAGGGGGTGGGGGGGGGGAGATCACTTTATCCTGTTGAACATGGATTCACAATCACCTGAATATAAAGAAGGGTATGCATTAGATTCTTTATTTAGACTGAGGAAGCATATTGAGTCACTCACTTTATTCTTCTTATTTTATTTTAGCTTTTTTTTTTTTTAAAGTAGAGGCCACATGTCTCCCAGGCTGTCCTTAAACCTACTAGGTACCTCCAAACAACCTTGAACTTCCAGTCTCTGGCTCCATCGTCCGAGTGCTGGGATTACAGGCCTGTAACTCTATGCCAAGCTTGTTTGCCTTATTTTTTACTTAATGACTGCTAATAAATAATAGTTAAAGGCACATTGGATTTTTCTTACTGTTGTAATGCCAAGAAAAGCACGCCAAACAAATATTAAACACTTGTTTATATCTTCATTTGATAACGTAATTTCACCTAATCACCAAGTGATTCTGACCGTCAAACGATATCCCTCCTGGATTATTGGCAAGGGTTCTTACTCTGCAGCCCAGTTTAGCTTTGAATCCATAATCTCATGATCTTCCTGCTTTAGCCTTCCATGTTCTGGGATTACAGGAGTATACCATGTCCCAGCTTAAACCACTTTCAAATTAAAATATTTATTGTGACCAAAGGGAACCATAGAATCAAGAAGGTGGTGTTAGCTGAAAGATGGCTGGAAATAGTCCAGTTATAAAGCCACTGACTCAATGAATTTTCTTCCAGCCCATCACAGTTTCAAAAACCACAGAGTAAGCGATGGAAGGGCACCTTTAGACAGCAGTATGGGCTGTGCCTGTGGTTTCCGTTTGTAGTCTAAGCCGAGGAGCCTTTTTTAGTACAGTTTATAGATTCAGCAGGTAACTTCCTCAACATTTTCTGGCTTAGCTCTTTCTGGGTGTGGATATTACCCACTCCTGTAAACCTTCTCTGTGTAATGGGCATTGTGACTTGGTCTTCCTGTGAAGCCAAGGTCGACGTGTGAGCTCAGGGCTCCCTAGTGTTAGGTGTGGTCAGGAATAAACAGCCCCATGACAAGCAAGGACGGTTCGATTGCCCTGGACACTTCCTGGGGCTGCGGCGCCTGCGGGACATCACACCAGGGTAGTTTTCCTGGAAGCTTTCCATGCGGCCCTGGCTGGAAGGAAGCTTGGTAGATCTAGACATGAGAAATAACGAGGAGGTGGAAGTTGTCTGCTAGCAGGTGCTGGTGGTGGTTAGTGGAGGAAATTTCATTTGCTAGTTGATTTGAGTTTTACATTGATCATTAATCTTGCTTTATGACTTTTAGGGGAAAAAAAGCAGTATTTTTCAATCACATTTTATTTGATGTGTGCCCAAGCCACAGTACTAATTTCCAGGTGGAAGATTGACTTTCAAGGACATCCTTTTTTTCTTTTTTTAAACCTGACCTGACAGATTGAGCTAGGATTAATTCCAAAATTTCAAGAACTAATGTGTGCCGAAGAAGAAGCCTGGATTTAGGTGAGAAACAGCATCTTGGAAGATTAATTGGAGGACAGAACTTCAAATGCTTAGTTGTTATTATTTTTCATTTCAGGAGATGCTGTGGGACAATGGTTTTTACCCTGTAAAGATTTGTTTCTTGTACTTGTTTAATAAAATGCTGATTGGCCAGTAGCCAGGAAGGAAGTATAGGCAGGGCAATGACAACAAGAGAATTCTGGGAGGAGGAAAGAGTCAGTCTGCAGTTGTGACCCAGATGCAGAGGAGGCAAGATGTGACTGCCAAGCCATGTGACTAACACAGACAAGAATTAAGGGCTAATATAAGTTGCAAGAGTTAATAAGAAGCCTGAGCTAACAGGCCAACCAGTTTATAATGAATGTAGCCCTCTGTGTGTTTATTTGGAACTGAACGATTTTGGGACTGGGGCGGGACAGAAAACCTCGGTCAACAAGGAGATTCAAATACTGAGCAGCCACAGGCCAAGAAAGTCAGTGGCATGTATGAGTGCCTCGGAGGCTGTACATGATGGGACTGCAGAGGTCTGCAGAGAGGAACACGGGCCAGCCAGCTTTTGAGCTCCAGTGTCTGAAAGTTCCATCTACGTGCATCTCTAAGCACTTGGAACCGATGTGACGCTACATGTCACAGCCTCCAACTCTAGACAAGTGCTTCCATTGACTATTAAGACGTTCGCCAGCAGGGCGATAATGTAGAAGGGAAGAAACTTTCCTTTTTGTTTATTATTCTGTTTATTATAACAATAAAACCTAATGCTAGATGGAAGTACCTGACGGTGGTGGCAGTGGAAGATTTATTAATTTTGCATAAGTCCAAAAGGCATAAGACAGACAAGTCAGTTTTTAGACAGACTCTCTTTTAAACAAGATTTATTTATGTACTTTATGTATACGAGTTCTCTGTCTGCATGGATGTCTGCCCTTCAGAAGAGGGCATCAGGGCCTGATATAGGCGATTGTGAGATGCTATGTGGTTGCTGGGAATTGAACTCAGGACTTCTGGAAGAGCAGCCAGTGCACTTATCTGCTGAGCCATCATCTCTCCAGCCCAGCTGAGACTTTCTAAATATCACACAGAGAGATTCCTAACAGCTCGAAGTGTCAACAAGAAACCTTAGATCTCATTGCTTGGCCAGTGGGGTCTGGAGGGTTGGTCATCAGTCAGGGCCAAGGAGGTTGATGAACATTAAGGAAATGAGTGAATGAACTAAAGAAAGGGGAGAGATGTCTGTGTGTTGGACCTGCTTTTATAAATGGAACCAGGAAAATAGAGACTGGTACTTTCAGGGATCTATAGACCACCAGCTACTTAGCAAGGAAGGGATATGTATGCTCCTCCTGCAAATTTTGCCTCCTTTTTTTTTTTCTGAATGAAGATATTTTACTTTTTCCTCCCTAAGAGTCTGTGAAAAAAAATCCATATTTTTTTCGGATGGATTTGCAAACCCATCCAAGCAGAACCGGACCTCTCTTCCTCATTTCTGAGACTACTTTTTAGATGCTCCCTGTAGGTAAAACCATAGCTCTGCCGTAACTCCACCTGCAGGTAAGGTTGTTTGTCCTTCTATTGACCTTGTCTCATTCTTGGGAATTTTCTAGCATCTTTAGCACAGACATGAGAGGGGACAGCAACGAAAACCAAGGCCACAACAGTGTGATTTTTAAGGCGCGTATTTGTCAGAAGAGACAAAGCCAGCATCATTGGAGAGCAGTCATAGAAGGTTCACGGTTGCCTCAGAGGCAGTGCTGGGCTGACATCACGAAAACAGCCACAGAAAAGCAGTTAAATGATTTTCTATGTGTTCTTGGGGGAGGCTGGATCTAATCTGATGCCGTTGCTCCACGGGAGCTCGGCTAATGACATCTCCACCAAATATCAGCTCAATAAATTGCTTCCCTTCATTAATCTGAGTGTCAGTGTCTGCATTAATGGTGTTTACCCAGCAGAAGGGCCCAGGGAGAGATAATCAGGGCCTGTTTTTGGTGACATATGAGGGTGGCCTCCTGAAAACAAGTGGGTTTATACCGGGCCCCTTGGTTCTGGTGGATCTAAATCACTTTCTTCATTTCTCTTTTTACTCTCCGATTGTTCTCCGCCTGACGGCTACAACCTGGTTTTATGTTACGGCTTATCTACCAACCAACAAAACACCATGGGGCGGCTTCTGGGCAGTTGAAGGGAGACAGAAGACATCACCCACATGTAACAATGACCGCGGTGAAAGAACTGAAGGAAATTATGGAGTTCTTTGGAAGGATGTAATGAGGGATCACACTTGGGTGGAGGTAGACTATTTTTCCAGAAAAAAAAAAAAAAAAACCTCAAGACTTTCTGCTTTAAAGTCTTCACTGAAATAAGGTGACTTGGAAATCACAAGGTAAAGGTAGAGAGGAGATGGAACAGGGCTAGTGAACATACGCATCACCTGCTATGCCACCTTCTCTACTGCCGCTTGCTTTAAATTCTCAAGTGAATGAAGTACACAGTATTGAGACAAGAGGACGAACAGCTTAACTCCAGAGTGGCAGTTGTCACTGAAGGGAAAAGGGACAGTTGTTGAAGCTTGTTTCGTTCCCAGCCTCTTAGTGGCTTGGTACCTTTTTCAGCCAGGCAGTCACATCTTGCTTGCACTTGTCTGGGTGACAACTGCAGACTGAAACTTCCCTCTTCCCAGAATTCTCGTTGCCACGCCTCTACTTCCTGCCTGGTCACCATTGCCCTGCCTGTACTTCCTGCCTAGCTACTAGCCAATCAGCATTTTATTAAAAATAATACAAGTGACAGGATAAAAGACCATTGTCCCACAGCAGACTGTGACTTTGTTGTGAGGAAAACCTGCCTAAAAGGTACAGACTAGTGGGGATCCAGAGTCAGGATCGTGGCTGGGGGCCAGTGGGGATTATCCCGAGCCCCAGTGCCTACTGCACAAGCAATGGGTAGAACTTGTTTACTTGAAACAGGGTCTCCTTGTATAGCCCAGACTGGCCTCAAACTTCAAACTCCCGGATTCCATTCCATCACACCCAGTCCATAAATCTGTTACTGAGGCTTCATGTAGTAAGGTCATTCCATATGGAGACCTATGTCCTTAAATCTTTCCACAGAAAACTGCTTCTTACAGGTAAAAGTCATGTCAACTGTGCATCACTGAGCATAATCTGCTTTATTCAACATACTAACGTAGAAGTCCCTCCAATGTAGCAGCGTCCCTTCGCACAACACCTACAATTATATCAGCCAAGTATTTGAGCACTGTGGTCCAGTCAGGTTAACAATACTCAGCCCCCATGACATTTATCTCCCTTCCTCAGCCATCACAACACGGGGCCACTCTCTTCTCCTTCACATGGGATGTTGGGTCCCATGTCCCAGAAAGGCTTCTTTGTCACTTGCTCTACTTTGTCCACTGCATGAAGACTGAAAGCTCAACCATAAGTGTTTCCTGATTCCTCCAGTTAGACATGTATGGATAATGTGTGGATAGTCTATAGGAGCGCTGCGTGAGCATTGCCTCTGCTGACCTCCAAGTTAGCACGTGATCATATCACAAAAACAGACATCTCTGCTCCCAGCAGTTGAGCCAACATTCTGACTAGGTGCCCATCAGTGACATCAGAGACTGGTTGTGTAGTAGCCATGGGTGTGCGATAAGCCACACACAGTATGGCCGAGCAGTTGTGTAATGTTTAGGTATTTCATTTTCACCCCCAATCACGTAGTCTTCTGATGAGTTATGTATGTCTTTTCAGGCTGGCCCTTACTAGGTGGGTATTTTCCTTGCTTCTTACTTAAATTTGTGAGCTAACTCATCTTTTCAGGAGCCCTGGAACTTCTTGGGCCCTTATTAAAACTCCAGGACCTGAGTAATTATGAGAGTAGTTCAATTTTATTGAATAAGGGAATAAATATAAGGGACAACTGGACATATCGCCACTATCATTTTCCTTCTCAGTGATCACATTTATTGTCATTTGTGTGTGTGTGTGTGTGTGTGTGTGTGTGTGTGTGTGTGTCAGGCACTGGGTTCTGTCTGTCTGTCCAAAATTTCACCAAATTCTCACAACTGATCCCCAGAAATGAACAGCTCAAAATATGGGTTTGGCAAATTTTTCTTCCTGGTAGATGGGACAATAGGATATCTTCAAGTTTTCAGAAGGAAATGCTTTTAAAGAGAAGCTTGCTTACCCACCTGCCCCATCTCCTAGTCTGTTATTTACCCTGTGGCTGTGGTGGCTGTCAGCGTAGTCTGGAGAGCTTGGCTTGGCACATTACACACGCTCAGTTTTACGGTGGCCTGAAAGTGTGTTTGTGAACCATAAGTTTTGTTCTTGTGACCTGTTTGATGAAGGGCACAATATGTTCAATTGTTTATTGTAAAATTGGCTTTGTAGGGCTGGAGAGATGACTCAGTGAATAAATCGCTTGCCTGGCAATTGTGAGGACTGGGATTTAGATCCCTGGAGCAAGCTGGCCAGCTATAGTAGCTGTGATCTCTATGCTCTGGGCTCAGAGACTTTGCCTCAATAAATAAAGTAGAGAGTGGGCTTCCAGAAAGACATCCAGCATCAACTTCAGCCCCCCCCCCCACATATACACTTAGGTCCTGATACCCACAATATGTGAACATGTGTACACAAACACATACCACACACATGCAAAACTAGATAAACAAAAAACACAACATAAGCTTTGTGTTAGGTGGTTTTCCCTTACTATTTTCCTCAGTAGAATTCTGAGCACGTTCGAGGGAGGCTAGGCTAAACTGTGATGTTCAGTGTAAATTGTATATATTAAACACACTTTTTGATTTGTGATGAGTTTATTGACGTATAATCCCATTATAAGTTCAGGAGAGTCTCTACATCTCCTAACCATTTTCTGAGGTCAGCAATGGCTGTTAACTGCAAAAGGAGAGGTTTGATCCGTGTTTTTAGTTACTCAGAAAGTGACATATACACACATGTATGCACACATACGCATCTTAGTAAGCATCTGCTGACTAGAAGAAAGTATTTGATCAAATCAGAGATGAAGAACTTGGATTTTCTAATTGGGACTGCTTTTAAATCTCTGTCACAAGGCCAGTCATCGACTGTCCCTACTTTGTCTTGGTGTATTTGGTTTGCTTATACAAGAAAAAGTGATTACATACCTCATGAAGCTGAGAAGGTAAATGGTGCCCTGCAGATCTAAATATTTTTCATTGATTCACTGAAGTGAAGAGAGCAAGAGTCACTCAGTGACCTCAACATCATGGTGTGTCCTTCTGTGTTTTACCACATGTATGTGGCTTGCAAGGCTGCACACCCTAAATCTTCCTTGACTTTGCACTCAGCATTGGTGATGATTAAGCTCGTGGATGTCACCAAGGGATTTTTGAGCATGCTTGGTGTCTTTTAGCCCAGTAGAAGTGACTTAGAATCCCCGGTGCCAGCAAGCTGTCGCCCCACCCCGAATGCTTTACGAGCCTTTTAAAAGGGTGAGTATCCAGGAACGGTGCCGGAGCAGTTTGTCAGGACACTGTGCAATCAGGACCTCGAGGAGTTACTTCTTGGACTGAAATCAAATTGCAATGGCTTGATGTGGCCGATGGAGGCTTTAATATCTGCCCAGTCCATCACCCACTGAGAGCACTATTAATAACCAGGTAAAAGCCTTTGTGTATAAGCCGATTCCATTTACAGTTATACCATGTCAGGCAGATGTCAGCGCTCTATCTTGTCTTAGTCATAATGATGGCTAATATGATCCATACAGAATAATAGATGGGGTGGGAAGGATTACAGAGTTAAAAATCAATCAATGTTCTCTCATACATTCTGTGCTTTTGTGGCTGGTTAAATCATCGAAGGCTCAAGATTGATTTTTTGACTTATCATAGTGTGTTACCTTTTTGTCCTCCTTCTTCTTCTATTCCCCCGCTCCTACACACCCCTTAAACGTGTAGACAAGAGTCATATTCTTTCTCTGGATAAATACAGAGATACACTCTGCCCCAGAGGGAAGATTTATCAGATGTTGGTGGCAGAGCTGAAAAGTTGTGCATGCTACTGTATGGGATGGGCAAGATATAGTAGATGATAAGCAGGAAGCAGTTTGTTGTTGTTTTTTTTTTCTTCAGAAATAGTCATTTTTGCTTGATCCTCCGTATTTTATTTTCATCAGCCAGCACAGAGGCTCCGTTTGTCTCTCCAGGGAAGATCTGCCTGTGCTGTTTACGCAGTGGCGTCTGTTAGTATGAGTCAATGTACGCGTTAGCAGGTCCTGTCTGTGGCCCTGAGATGGCTGTGCAGTGTTCATTTGCCTTCTCGCCAAGGTCTCAGACACTGCGATGACTGTGTAGATCAGCTCAGAAGGGAGCCAAATGCTTGCTGTTAAACTACTCCAGATAAAAACGATTAAAGACCAAGTAATTGGCTTTGAGCAGGTTGGCATCAGTAAGGGGATACTGGAGAGGGAAGAGAACTCAACAAACGCTGCCAGGTGTGGTTGCGCACGTTCATTTCCCTTGGCCAGTGGAGGGTCCTTATTGGTGATCGAAGGTTGGGAAGAGGGTGGGGTTGTGAATTCCCCCACCCCCAGTGTCCAGTGGCTGGCATGGGCTAGGGCTGTCGCGTGCTCCTGCAAACTTTCCGTTGTGTGGCTTCCTACCCCCTTAGGCCACTGTACAATCCTTTGAGGTTTCTTTGCAGTCAACCATCACATTTACAAATTGCCTTTTTAAAAACTCAGATTATATTGATTTTGCCATAGAGTCTGTCTCTTGCTGTGACCCGGTTTGATAAATCCTCCAGTTCATCACAGTCTCTCCATCCTCATGGCCACCGCCTTACTCCTTCCTGGCTTCCTTCTCTTCCTGATGAACTAATTTTTTCCCTCTGGTGATTTTACACCTGATTCATCAATATACATCAGTCAAAGCCATCCTTAAAATTGTAAATCAGATCATGAGAATCTCCCGCCTAACACCCTTGGATGACGACCCAGAACTTTGTAAAACCGAAAGTTCTCACACTGACTTAGGAAGCCCTTCATAAAATAGGTTTTTCTCCCCATTCTGGCCATGTTGATCACTCTTCCCTCAGGCCTATGTCCCAGTTGCTGGGACAGTCCCCAGTCACACAGACACTCCAATGTTCTCCCCCTTGAATGTTAAATAGTCACCCTTTCTATTGTCCAAATATCAGAGTCTAGCTGTGTTCACCAGTCACCTTCTAGGACAACTGATTATAGGGTTCTTCATAGTGTGCCACCTCCCTTTGCCTACCTATTTCTCCGTCTTTTCATCTGTCATTTGTCTGTCTGTCTACCTAGTATATATCTAGCTGTTCACCCGTCCTAGGTTAACCCTGTATCACCCTTCCCAAGAATGAAAACCTCTAATGGAACACAAACTCGAGTCTTTTGCCCTGTATTCGGTCTTCTGCTCCATCACTTGGTACCCGACTTATAACCTCCGAGTATTCACAGCATGAACAAAGCAGGGAACAGATGAGAAGGTGTGGTTTTAGGAGGACTCGAGAATGACCCCTGTTTCCAGAGAGACTGATGCAGGAAAACTGAATTGAAGGCGTAAGTCACAAACAATGCCACAGCAGTTTGGAATTATGATTAATAGGGTAGTATTTATTTAAAGGGGAAAAAACTTACAGATCACCGTCAGCCCTCTGCGCAACCAGGAAGGGAGTCTAGTCGCCGACGGAGCAGGAAGTGAAGAGAGAGAAGAAAGAAAAGGCACCACTTTTAAAAAGAAAGAGACAACACCCCAAAAGGCGCGGATATCACAGCCGATAGACGCGAGAAGAGCAAAAACACCCCCCAAAAAACAAAAAAAATGAAAGACAGACCAAAAAAAAGGAAACGGAAAGACAAAAAAAAACCCACGGAAAGGGAGAAAAAAACACAGAACCACGGTAAAACGGGGGTCCCATATCCAATAGCACCCGCCCTTCCCAGAACCCAAACCTCACCGTAGCTGCACCGCGCCTAGAGCAGGTGAATTCTTTGAAAGTCACATCAAGCCAAGAAAAACTGAAACAAAAAAAAAAAGGCACAATCCAAACAAGAAAATTTATAAAAAACAAAGAAAACCAATAAGATGTACAGCCCATAAGGACAAAATGCAAAAAATAAAAATGACACATAAAAAAACCATATCAAAAAACAAGCAAGCAAAAAAGGAGGCGACTGAGCAGGAAGAAAGAGACACATAAAAAAAAGAATCAGAACACACAAGGGAAATCCAAGGGGCACTAAGCAAATCATACCAAATTATCTGCACACACAAGACACGCAACGAAAAAATTCCTTAAAACTGAATGAAAATACACATTGCAAGCCAAGGAAACCAAAGGGCCAAATTCTAGCACAGAAACCCACTACAGGTTACTGAAAAATCCTCAAACAGAAGGAACAGCAGATAAAAGGAAAAACCAAAAGACCCTCCAAGGCCACGAAGGAGAGCAAAAGATGCAATGCATCAAGAAACTCATGGAGCCCCTCGATCTGCGAAAGGAAAGAAGAAACAAAACCTGGGCACGGCCGCACCATGAATACAGTAGACCCACTCAACCAAAAGGCGACCAAAACATTCCCTACCCCAACAAGAAACAAAAAAAAAAATACCTGAACAACAACATGCTAAGAACGAAAACATGAAAACAAATAGAAATAGGCTGAAAAGTTTGCACCTGCCTGAGGCCAAGAAAAAACCAGACACAGCAGAG
This sequence comes from Microtus ochrogaster, assembly GCF_000317375.1. Lineage (NCBI taxonomy): Eukaryota > Metazoa > Chordata > Mammalia > Rodentia > Cricetidae > Microtus > Microtus ochrogaster. The sequence continues at coordinate 84,913,320 of NC_022011.1, read as the reverse complement.
CTCTGAAAACACTGACTCAAAAACATACCAACACATAAGAAGAAAAAAGAAGCGAATATAAGCAAAAACAACAGAAAGGGATCTGAAATAAAAGAATACGCAACAAACATAAGAGATCCAGGCAAGGCCAACACAACACTAACTCAATACACAGAATGTAAAAACACTTAAAAAGCGGCCCCACAAATCACAAGAACATATATAAACCACACACAAAAGAAAGACAGCCCGACTGCCTAGGGATGACATCTGAAGAACACAAGGACAAGTGAACAGAGCCGGCCATGGCCACACGAAACTCTAAGAACAGAAGGGGGCAGAGGAAAGACCTGCCAATCCCCACCACAGAAAAAACACCAAGGACAAGACAAAATCCCATAAAACATGGCTAGCATATCGGCCGAATGAAAATCACAAGACAAGGAAAACAGAGAGCTTCAAAGGGATGAAACGGCTGAAAGCTCACACAAGGAAAATAAGGGAAGCCCACACAAATGTAGAGGGTGGAAGCAGGCAATCAAAGTTACACCTCCAAAGACACCAAGGAGCACAGGGAAAACGAAACAAAAAGACAGGATAATAGAGCATCCGGCAAAAAAAACAACAACAAAGGACATAGAATTAAGGAATCCAAAAATAAAAAACCCAAAAGCAAAGTGTAAACCAAACAAAAAAAGAGAAAACAGAAGAAATACCTCATAGTCTTCCACTTGGCCACTGCCTATCACCTCGCAAGGAACTCAGGAGCCATGCAACCGAGACAAGGACCAACACATAAAGGCCTATCCAACAGATGTCACAAAGGCAAGACCCAAAGCGAAGAGCTCTCACCTGGCAAAAAACAACCCAAAATGGAAAAGGACAGGACACAGCTGAGTGCACAAAGCACAGAAATTGGGACGCAAACAAAGAACGTGGAACTCCTCGCACTAAATAAATCAAAAATGACAACCACCAAGGCAACAGCGGAAATGGGGCCAAGAAAAACAAGTCCACCCCAACAACTGACAACCGAATAAAAACAAGATAAGAACGCTACCAAAACAGCCTATCCCGAACAACCAACTACAAACCCAAATACCGGCAACATGTCGCACTCAAAAAACCCAACAAAAAATAATGGTGCAGAACTGCCAGAAACAAAACGGAAAAACAAACACCTCAGAAAAAAGAACACGCACACAACAGTACCCACAGGAAGGAACAGGGACATAGGAGAAAACAAAAAGTACAATATCAAACACCCAACACAAGCCCAGAAAAGAGAGTAACACAAGCAAACAACCAATAAGGAAAAAGCAACAAGAAAAGACAAAATGCCAATGTGAAGGGAAAACTACCAAGACACCACCAAGATAAAAACAAAAGGAGAAGCAGATAGACGACAAGAGGAAAAAATGCAACCAAAAATAACCCACGGACACAGCTACCACAACCAGGCCAAACGCAAAGGACAATGCAAGACTCAAATGGGATAAAGAACTAGAACAAAAACAGTCCCTGAGACAAAGACTCGGAAACAGGAACTAAACAAAGAAAAAGCCAAAACAACAAAAAGGAAGACAAAAGGAATGTAAACTAAGAAAAGAGGAACCGATGACGTCCACACACAAGAAAAGAAACTGTAAAATAAGAAAACACCAAAGGAAGTAAACAAACCAAAACGCTATGAAACAAAAACTTAAAGTCACAACAAAAAGCACGCCACCAAACAAAAAGAAAAACAAACTCTAAAGAGAACAAAACAGAAAAGCAAAAATACTGGCCAGCCGGAAAAGAGGGACACAAGCCGGGAACCCCACCACCCAGAACCCAGAGCCACCCGCACAGAGGGAAAGGCGAGACAAGCCTGGCCCACCAGCTGCCGTATGAAGCCCTCATTTACCTTGGAAGTCAAGTCAGGGTGAGCACACCTTTGTCAGGGAGCAGAGTTCTGACAGAGTGGCTCAAAGTGAGAGTCATGCAGTTCACCTCAACAAGGGAAGGTTTGAGAATCCTAGGACTGGGCTTGCGTGTGGAAGTGTCTGGAATGCTCTGCTCTGAATTCACCAAGACAAGCCCACCTTGCAGTCCTGTGTGGTTTTCACTTTTTAAGTTTGAATGTCTTCCATCCTGGCCAGAGCTGCAGCCATTTTTCTCCCTGCTTGACCCAGCCATTTTTCCTACTTTCTTTTGGCAGAAGAATAGAAAACAACATTTGCAGCATCCCTAAATTAATTATACTTTTCTCAAGCCAAAGGACTGTGACAGAGCCCCAAAACAGCAACTGAAAACTAATTCCTTAAAAGAATATGAAAAAAGGAAGTTGTATAAGATGGGGTAATTAATCTTGCAATAAAAATAATTGTTTACAGTTAAAATTAATGTAACATGCATTCCTCAGCAGATAATAAATTATGGACTTTCTCATTAGCATTTGAATTGATTTCCTCTAATTTCTGAGGAGCACATGAGCATGTGACTAGATTAAGTTTAATTGGACTACAGCTGGCGCTGATTGTATACGCGGAGGGTGGGGGCTTTGCTGACTGATTGGCTGTCTTTGAATTTTGTTTCCATGGTCTTTCTCTTTTCCACCTCTGCTTTTACCCTTACATATAATATATATGGACTTAAAATATAATTAAACAGAGAAAGGACTGCGTTTTGGATAATGGCTGCCTATGAATTCTTATCGAGAACAACCCATTTTGACATATGTTTATCACATTTGCTATTTGTTATTATTTCTTATTCTTATGTAAGAATTATTTTACCAAACAATTAGCCAACCAGCTTTATAGGCATCCACAATGCACCACTATTGTGTTAAGTACTTCTTGTACAATTTTTGATCTTCAGGGCACTATTCCCATTCTCTGGAACTTCAAACTAAGGCATAGTAAAGTATCTTATTCAAGGAAACACAAATGGATCGGGTAGAGTTGAGGTCAAAATCTTAGCTATTTATTTTTCTAGTTACTTAAAAAAAATCAGGGATTTAATTGTTCTGGTGGTGGAGAAAGAAACATGATTTACTTTGTGGTCATGGCTAAGCCTCTGGGCAGGTCAAACAACATCTACAAAACATGGCAAGCAAGGGTTAACTACAGTTGATGACAAGCTATATGGTCACCATGGAGATAAGCAGGGCTTCTAATAGGCCCATAATTATAAAAAAAAAGCATGAGTCCAATTAATATTGGGCTGTTACTGGGCTTATGGGAAGAAACCAATATTTCAGAAAAGGCAAGAAGAATTGATAAGGCTTCAGCTCTCTTCTGGGGTGTATCTGATGGCCGCTGAGAAAATTAAAAACAAAAGAATAATTGTAGATTTTTAGCTTTATGGTGCTATCTTTTCACTTAGAACACATTTCTCACTTAAATGAAGTAGGAAGTATTTAAAGCAAACTGAAAAATAAACCCCTCCAGGGAGCTAGTGGGACTTAGAGGTGGGGAGCTCCGTGTCCTCCTCATGGCTGATGGCTGAGCTCCTCCAGGGAGGGCTCAAGCCTTTTGTGATGGACAGGAGAAACAGCAGCTTTGAGGGAGGCTCTCTCTCTCTCAGCAGCAGATAGACTCGCTGCCTGTGAATGTGAAGGTGTCTTCTGGGTCGCTGTTGGTACCGGTCTGAGTCAGCTCCATCTTGTCCCCCTGCCAGTTATTTACCAGGGGCCACCTCTTAAACACAGGTGCCCCCTTTAAGTGTAATAAATACATGATTATGTAGGGATTAATAAACCATCATAAACAAAATTTTACTTTATTTTAGGCTGGAAGAGCATATGTTCCCCAAGAAATTGCTTCACTACCCTTTACATAGTTTGAAAGCTGGAACTGCCTCCTGGCTTGTTCGGGAGCTCTGCTGTTTTATTTAGGTTTACTGGGCTGTGATTACCTGGCGTCGTGTGCAGGAGCGTGGTTGAGGGTAACTCAGCAGTGGCTACACCACTGAAGAAAATAAATAACCCTCCCCCAGAAGCCATTAACTGTCAATAGCTTCTCAGTGGGATGAGGCATCATGAATCCCTTCCCTGTTTGCGATGTAGGCCTGACAGGCCTGATCTTGAGCCAGTAAGCATAGCTACTGTGACTTCATGAGTGTATTTGTCACATCGCATCCAGAAGATGGCGTTACATAGAACTACTTCCAAAGTGGCTCTTGCCCTCTTTCTCCTCCCTCCTCGCAATTTGTTCCTGAGCCTGGTGGGGCTGACACAGCTGTCTTGTTTAAAGCTGAGAACTCAGCAGTTGATTAGCTTTAGAGCTTTGACCGGTTGCGAGTGTCTGCCCACGGTCACCTCACTGCACAGGGAAGCTTTTCTGCCAAGTCCCAGAGCAGCCCCTAATCCATGGATGTAAGCACATTTTTCTACTGATAGAAAAACATTTTTGGCTAGTCAGATTGGCCATATACATTTGTATCATCCTCTGTGGCTTATTCAGGAGTTCAGATGATGAGGAGGGAGCTATCTGGATACACAATGAGAGACTAGGAGGTGTGCTGTGTGAGGTTTACTCTCTCTGTTTTGGATGGAAACATTTGACCAAGAGAAGAACTTCCAGGATCTTGGTTTTTAAAGAGGAAGATATACATGCACACACTCATTTGAGTCTAGTTTCTTCTCTCTGCTTGGGCACTAACAGAACGAGGAGACGAAGTTCGAGGCAGTTGTTTGAGGTGTTACCATTTTAGCGGAATACATGTGACCCATACAGATGCCAGGGAACTACCCTGCTTAGAGTCTATTCTGGACCTTTGGCTTCTTATATTTTTAAAATATTGTTTATTATTATTATTTAGCTAATGTTTTCAATAGCATTCCTCTTTCTGGCCCTTCACTCTTCCCTTGCTTGAGGTTGCTAAAAATCTCTAGTCGATATCCTTAGTCTCAGTTTTATCATAAGCTGAAATACAGGTCCCCACTAAACAAAGTGCCACATTGTTGCAGGCTTGCCTTCTCACCTCATTATGGCCCAGCAGAGCATGACGTCACGCTTGACCCGATACCAGTCTGCCCATAAATGACACAGCCTGTTCCCCTCTTACTTCCTGGCTCGAGCGCCAGGGAAGGGGCTTAGTATGAAATTCATGCTGTGATGACAGATTTAAAAGTTGCTGCAAACTCTAACAGACAGCAAGTGTGGTTTGTAGACACACACGCGACAGGCGCAGCAACCCTGTACGCCGAAGTGATGACATTCTTCATTTAAGGAGTTACGTTTATACAGCTCATTATAGTGGCCTGTCTGTGAAGCCGGGGTGGTAGGCGAAGGGGAAAGAAGCCTAAATTGGATATGAAGACATTTACCAGAGGAATTTTCCAAATGTTAATGAGCAGCTTAAGGGCTGCACACATGTGTAGCAATGTGATTGGGGTTGATGCCTTCTGGGGATGCTGAAGCAGTTCCTGGCCTTGCCCATTGTACTTTTGTGGGTCGAATAAGCACCTTAGATTTCTAACACTTCGGCTCTGAAGATCCACATGGTGCTACATTGTAAATCTGTAGACAGCCGACAAATGGAGGACCAGGTTCCAGCTACTCTGGTTTGGGTTTTCCAGCCAATTAAATGAATGGCACTCTCTAAATGTCTCCGGGGAAGTGTAACGTGTTATGGACAGAATTTACTAGAATGGGGCAAGGAGATATTGCCTCTTCATTTTGGGGGATTTTCCTGAAAAAAAGAAAAGAAAAGAAAAGAACACTTGCATCCAAATGTGTCTTGAGACTGTCCAATCAGCACCTATCTCCTAGTACCTGTGACCTTCGTAGTGTCTCCAAATCCTCAGCGGGAAAGCCTTGTTTTCCCATGAGGAGCCGTTCTCACTCAGAGTGAGCACGTCTGAGGATGAAGAGGTAGTGGGTTTGGGTTGTTTTTCAGCCTCTTGGGGAGTAGTTATGTCCATTCATCAGGTGAGGAGCAAGAGACTTCATCCGCGTGGGCGGATTGTCCCCTTGTGAACAGTCTCCGGGTTTATAGACCTGGTAAAGAACTACTTTAGGGGACGTGGGTGTCAGGAAGGGACCCCAGACATTCACACGCTGCCCCGTGCACCAGAGGATAAGGTTCCTGGGAGCTTTTGCTTGTATGCTGCCAAGTCTAGGAGATGTTGGTTTGGACTGATTAGAATGCAGGGAAAGTTTTATTGAGCAGAGGAAAGTTCTTGATTTAGCAGAGCAAAATTAGTCCTGCAGAAGCAAGGGGCTGCTGGCCAGCATTGTGATTCAAGCCGTAGAAGCACCTGAAGCTGCCCCCAGTTGCTTTAGCTTGAGAACGAGACAAACTTTTATAGTGGGAATGGCCTAGAAAAGCGAGTCCTTCACCTTTGCTTGTTTCTTGGAAGGTGCAGGCTTGCAGTTTTCATCCTTGTGAGGTCTTAGAGGATGAATGCGGGCTGAAGCGAGCAGTTGTAAAACCGAGCTGACTCTTCGTTAACCCTTTAACTTTCTGTTTCTCTTTGTATCCCATTGACATGGTTTCATTGCAAAAATATTTCCCCTTGGTTTGGCTTTTACAGCTGCTTCATAACCACGGAGAAGGAAGAGCAATCTAAAGTTGAGAGAACACTATTCAAACAAATCTTCTGGGGTTCTGCACTTGCCCCTAAACTAAATAATACAAAAGATGCAGATTATTCTGCAAAACCCCAGACTCCGTGCCTGATGAGTCTGTAAATTCAGCAGAATATTTAAGCTCAACTACTATGGAGGCCAGCCGCCACTTTCCCCAGTCTCCCAGTTACGTGTCAGACATTGTTCCATTATGAGGAAGTGGCAAAGAAGCCCCCTGCAGCCTCTGATGTGGCTTAGGGAGTGCAGATGTCATGGGGCCCCCAGGATTTAGAAGGAGGGTTTTAGGGTCATGGGTGGCTGGTAGAGTTAAAAGGTCATAAAATTTAAACTCTTATGTTCTCGTTTGGATTTAGAGAACTTTTCACTCAGGATACACACACAATACTGTATGTATGTATGTACGTATGTAAGTATGTACATACATATACATTTTCACTATCTTCTGAACTTAGTTTCTTGAAACAGCGTGGCCTGTGCTGAGAACTGGCGGCCCTGGACAAGTCCTGAGGGATGACTGGAGATGAGGGGCTTAATTGCTTGTTTAATGTTTCCAGCAGATACACAGGTGGACCATTTTGATGCCGCTCAGCCTTAAAATCCACTTTCTCTTCATAAATGCCAGGCTATTTTGGTAATCAAGGATGGTGATTATGCCAGTCGCTGGTTGCGTGAGCTCAGCTGTCAGGGTTCAGGGCTTCATGTCATTAGTCAGAAATTTGGGGGAAATAAGTGTGAGATTCGCCCTGGTCCCTGGGGTCAGAAGGGTGGCTGCTGAGCAATAGCTGTTTTCTTAGTGGGTGCGTGACTGTGACAGTCAGACCACTTAAACTTGACCTGGCTCTTAGGTGGGACTCATAAGGGGCTAAAATCACTGAAAGACCTGCTGCAATCTTTTCAAAGTTCTTTGTGTTTCTGCCTCCTAAGTATAGGTCCCTTGGTGTGGGAGGTTCTTCCCGTGTATGTGTTGCTTTTATTGGTTAATGACTAAAGTTGCCTCAGCCAGTAACAGTAAAGCTGTTGGGCTTAGCAGAGTAGAGCTAGGTGGGAAAACTAAGCTGAACCCTGGGAGAAAGAAGGCGGAGTCAGTGAGAAGCCATAAGCCACAGCCACGCGGCCATACACAGATTAATAGAAATGGGTGGTAAGCCAGAAATACTCTTAAACTATTGGCCATGCAGAATTGCAAATAGTACAGATTTCTGTGTGATTATTTCATGGTCTGGGCAGCCGGGAACGATCAAGCGACTTCCGCCAACATTTTATAGTTGTTCCGTACTGGTTTTCCCGTGATCACACAGTTTTTCTCCCTGTCTCCAGATCCTGTAGTAGGCCATGCTCATGTGGGTTTATAATAAGCTCCTGAAAACAGTTTTCATCATGATTCACTGTTCATTAGTTTATTCAATCATCATCTGTTCTTCTTCTGTTTTTAAATTAAAATTTTTAAATGAAACAGTTTAGACACTCAGGAGAGCAGGCCCTGTTCCTTGCCTGGGCAGTAGACCCAGCCTTGTTGGCAGAAGTGTGGGTGAACCAACCCCGAACTTGTGAGTGTGGGACAGTTGTCCTCACTACTTGTCTGTCAGGCGGTGGTGTGAGTTAGGGAGAGATGTCCCTCCTTATCTGTTGATGGAGACTGCTCGTTTGTTTCCTGGCTGCCCAGACCTGAAATAATTACACAGAAACTATTAATTACAACACTGCTTGGACTATTAGCTTATGCATATTTCTAGCTAACTGTTACATCTTAAATCAGCCCATCTCTATTAATCTGTGCATCACCATGAGATTGTGGCCTGCTGGCAAGGTTCCAACACACTCTGGCAGGCATCTTTCTCCTTCTGCAGCTACATGGTGTCTCCCTGACTCTGCCTACTCTCTCTATATATCAGATTTCCTGCCTGGCTATCTTGTGCCCTGCTATTGGCCCAAAGCAGATTCTTTACTAACCAATGGAATTCACAGCATACAGAAGGGAATCCCATATCACTTATCCCTTGCCCCTTACTGCCGGTGACAGAGGAGCGAGCTGATCCTTCCCTTACCAGCTGCAGCACTCAGGAAAATGGGCCCTGTTCCTCCACTAGTCAGCACAGTAGAGCTGATGGCGACAGCAGAGACACGGGTGAGGTAGCCATGAGCGTGTGACAGTGGGAAAGCTGGCCACCCCTGCCTTGTCTGCTTTGTGGTGGTGAGGGCAAGGGAAAGATGCCCTCCTCCCTTGACCTCCTCCTCTGCCACCTGTGGTGGCACGCAGGAAAGTGGACCCTGTATCTTACCTGGGCAGCACAGTAGAGCAGACCCTGTTGGTAGAGCTGATATTGTGAGTATGGGAGAGCTGTCCCCATTACTCATCTGCCATGTGGCGGCAGATGAGTGGAGGATCGATGCCCCCGTCACTGCCTGAGGCAGGTGGAAGTGCTGGCCCTGCCACTCATCAGCTGCAGCACTCTGGAGAGCGGAGAGCGGGCCTCTACACCTCATCTGGGCAACACAGTAGAGAGAGCTGGCTCTGAAGCATAGCAGAAAACGGCCCCGCCCCTTGATCATCCCTGCAAGGGGTGAACTAGGCAGGGCAAAGCTAGAGCACTCACCCTGGTGTGAAAACGGGAGAGCTGGCCCAGAACCAGGGCTGTGTGTTGGTCCACTCCAACACCCACCCACCCCATCTGTGATCTGCTGGGGCACGGGGGTGGGGGAGGGGTCAGTCCTGCAGAATATCCACAACACAGGGCAGTAGCTAGCTGCAGGATGTCCATGGGGAGTCCCAGTGAGGGCAGACCAGACCTTGAACCTGACCAATAATTCCTTGTGATGGATGCCTTGAACCAGACCAGTGATTCCTTGTGATGCATGCCCGCATGTAAAATTGTCTGGATGAAGGGGTTTACTGCGTGACTTACTTTATTACATTTGCAGAGGGCAGAATCTGCCTTTCTGGCCAAGAGTCTAGATGAATAATATGTGGAAAGAAAAGCTTGAGCGCCCAAACACTGGCTCACTGGGCAGGTCCACACCCGTAGGTGGTGTGACTGTGTGGAGTTCATCTTGCAGGCTGCGCCATTCTTGTCATACTTTCACGAATGTGGAGGTTCCTAAGTGGCATCTCCAGGAAAGAAGAGGGAATTGTCTAGAATGTCTTCCCGGCCAATGAAAGTGAAGGGTTTTTAGTTGTTTTATCCTGTGTGCGGTCATCATAGGAACATCGTCATCCAAACTTGAGCCAGATCCCTTCTTGTAGCCCTAGAGCACTGATGCTCATACCGCGTTCTTCAGTAGCCTGTGGAATCATTTTCTTGACAAATTGGGCTTAACTATTGTGTTTATATTATTGTAAACACAGAATAGCAAAAAATGCCACCTGCTCATTGACATGGATAGGATTTTTAAAAATTGACTATTTTCTTTTCAGCGATATTGATAAAGTTAATTTAAATCATCATTCATTTTTTTTTCTAGCTGTGAAAAGGTCTATGATTGTGTAGCAGTTTAAAATATATTTTCAAAAGCCCTGATTTCCAGTGACATTTTGTTGTTGACAAATAAGAAACCCATCTGGAATTTTATAAGTTACCCCAAATACCAAAAGCAAATGCTACTGAAGTCAGAATCATAAAGGAAAACATCGGTAGGTCAACTTCCTTAGAAATAACACAGTAGTAGAAACACTCACACTCCATAAACAAAGACAAGCCGCGGAGAAGCTGGGCAAAGGTATTTCCCACATACCGTGGGAGGATTATATCTCTAGTACATTAGGAGCTCCCGTAAGTAAAAAATGTCAGCATGCAGTGTAAGAATGAAAGCGACCAGAAACCATGAACGGTTATTAAATGTTACGAATACACAAAGAGCCATAAATTGAAAACATGATGCATGTTTTCTTCTCTGAAGTTAATAACTGTTGAGAATGGTCCATATTGGAAGGAAAATAAGGAAGCATACATTCTTATAAGTTTGTGATTATGATAGAAATTGGTCTAGTGTATTCTGTTGGCAATTTGGTGATGGGACTTAAAGATGAATATATGCCTTAGAAACCCTACTTCTGGAAATTTACTTGGTGAGAACACTTGGATACCAACATGAAATGTGTGTACCAGTGTAGTCAATATTGTTTGTAAGAGAAACTGCAATCAGTTCAGGTCGCATCCACTAGGGCTTAACTCTAGAATCATGGGAACGGCATCTCACACTATTAGCAATTCATCATGAGTTTGGACCTCTGGCTTCCTCAGACACATGTACCCACATGCACAGGCCAGGGCATGCACCTAACACACACACACACACACACACACGCACGCACGCACGCACACACACACACACACTTGCCTTAAGAGCCATTGATAAAATGTGTATGCCATAGGTCATCTCAACAACACTGTTAAAAGGAGTCTTAGCATGTTTGCTGAAGCTCTTATGTTGTTATGGTCGCCACCTGGGCACATAAATGTCTGTGTGAAGAGATAGGGTATGCGGAAACACAAGCCGTAGATATGCTGTAGGACAGGCTATAAATCTGCACTGCAGCATCCCCAGAAGGGGCATCTCTGAACATGTGTATGTAAGTGGAAACTTACAGAGCAAACCATGAAGGCACCTGGGGGTGGTGCTACAAAGAGAGGGCCACAGAACAAATGCGGGGATGTCCCAGTGACTTTGTATTTATTTGTGTCTTCATAGATAATTCTAAAGGTGCTGGGCACAGCGTGCAAAGTGTTAGCAATTTCTGCAAACATCAAAGCATGCTTGACGTCACTGGAGGGAATAGTAGGGCATGAATTACTAATAGACTGAGTTTCGGGCAGGTTTGACGTTTATTAAGGCGTGGTGGTGAGAGAGATGCCTCTGTTTCTTCATCTGTAAAATGGAAATAACATGATTTTTGAATTTGTGGCAAAGGGTTACAGATGACTGAAGAAATCAAGGAATGTGTTATGGTGCCTGTTGGAAGTAGGCACTTTAAAACATAGCTGTTATGAACCTGCTTTCAATAACTGCTTTAAAAATATTTTATTTTATGTGCGTGAGTGTTTGCCCTCTAAGTATGTCTGTGCACTGCTTGCATGCATTGCCCAAAGAGGCCAGAAGAGGGCATTGGACCCCTGAGTTACAGATGGCTGTGAGACACCATGTGGGTGCTGGGAAGAGAACCCAGGTCATCTGGAAGAGCAGCCAGTATGTTCTTAACAACTGAGTCATCTCTCCAGCCTCGAGTTCCTCCAATGTTCCTATCTGTCTGTCATCTGTTTTTTTTTTTTTTGAGACAGAGTCTAACGCTGTGATCCGGGTTGAAAATGAGTTCACTCTGTAGCCCAGGCTGCTCTCAAGTTCATAGCAGCTCTTCTGCACCAGCCTCCTGAGTATGGGAACACCGTGTGAGTCAACAGGCCTGGAATTTACTTTTATTATCGTTTCAGATTGGGTCTTGGTGAGTCTCCTAGATTGGTTGTGACGTTGATATGTAGTTCAGGCTGGTCTTCCTTTTGCCTCGGCCTCCAGGGTAGCTGGTGTTACAAGTTTGAGCCACAGCAAGCTCTAAGGCTTCAACCCTCCCCCTCTTCCTTATGCTCCTCCCTTCTGCTTGTGGTGGATGTGTGCAAGTGTGTGCTTGTGTGTGAACTATGTGTGTGTATGGACAAGTGTGTGTGTGTGCTCATGTGTGTGAATTATGTGTGTGTATGTACAAGTGTGTGTGCTTGTGTGTGAACTGTGTGTATATGTGTACAAATGTGTGTGTGTTTGTGCGTGAACTATGTGTGTGTGTGGGTGTGTTTGTGTGCTCGTGTGTAGTGTGGAGGCTGGAGATTGTTGTTCGGTATCGTCAATTTCTTCCCATCTCATTTTCCAAACAAGGTTGCTCACTGAACCTGGAGGTCACTGTTTCAGCTAGACAGCATAGTCAGTGAGCCCCTGGGATTGGCCCGTGTCACCCCTACCTTCCCCCTCCCCAAGCGCTGGAGTTACAAATGCTGCTGTGTCAAGTTTTGTCATGGAAGCTGGGGATCTGGACCCAGAACCTCGTGCTTGTGCAGGGAGTGTGTCACCCTCAGAGCCACCTCCCCAGCCCTATCCCTTCTCAGATGCTGTTCCAAGATGTATTTCATGGGCAAAGGGTAGGTTGTTGCTACATGTGCTGTCCCGCCTTAGCAACATCGTGACGTATAACTAGAGTCAGAGAGACTACACACACTCGCCTTTCTCAGCGGAGATGAAAATGATTGGTTTGGGGAGATAGGCCCCAAACGTCGGTACACTGGATGCACAATTCCAGGCAGTTGTTCAGAGATGTGTTTATAGTTTATTCTTCTTCAATAGCTCCCTGGGAAGCACAGAGTTCCCGTGCTCTGGGAAGATGTTGCTTGGGAGAGCTTTTGGACCCTTCTCTTGGCTGCAGTGGCGGATTGGCAGCACCTGCTCGGAAATTTTCCCAAACCCAAATGCTTTCTGCTATATGGTATGCTGCAGAGCCCTGGGGATTCAGCAAAAACATTTTTCATGTCCTGGAACTGACCCAAAGCTGCTGGAGGAGAGCAATTCCGGCCAGTCTTGCTCCAAGGGACCTTGTAACATAACCCGGTGTGGTGGAGTGGCTAGAAGCACCTCTAGATTTCTTAATAGATGCCAAACCTGCCACCTGCTTGTGCCATTTCTATCCTTAATCTCTCTAATAAAAAAATCAGCTCTGGGGACCCCTTAGAGGGGCTATTTTCAGACTCTCTGTAATCCAATTTAATATCCATCCACAGCTTTCTATTGCATGTCTGAGTGAAATCTTGGTTTTGCTCTTTGGTGTGCAGATGCCCTAGTTTGCCTGAGATCACCCCATTCTGTGCCCACCTCTCTAACAGGTGGGAAAACTCCATGTCTTGCTCTCAGACTTACTCTTATGGCTTATATATTTACACTGTAATCACTCAGACTGTTGGCCTGCTAAGGCCTCTGACAAGCTCTCCCTTCTGTCCCACCTTTGCCTCCGCCTACAATAGCACCCTCCACCATTCACACTGACGATTCAGACGGTGTGGTTTCTTCTGTGGTTCCTAATGATCTCCTAGTCTCTGTTCCTGAGATGAGTAAGCTCTGCCAGGACAGACTCTTGTGTGCCACGTTGACGGCATCCTCACCTCATAGGAGGAAGCTTGTCATATAAAAGGTGGCCAGTAATATTTGCTGAATCAAGAAATCGCAGCACAAATCCAACTTCTGTCAAAAGGAGAGGGGGAAAGAGATGCCCCCAATAGTAAATTTTTTGACTTATGATCCATTCTCTTAAAATAGCTTTATTGAGACTTATTTTACACATAAAGCTAATAATTTTTAAGCATATACACAGATGTGTGTATTTCATGTTAAAATCAACTTTAGAACATTTTCTTTACGTCAACTAATAACTTCAAAATGTTGACAACACTCCCAAGTTTCCAGGAGAAGCCAGGCTTCAATAACCAGATAATCAAGTATCTATCTGGATAGAGTTGCTTATCGTGGGTGTTTTACTTAGCATCAGAAAACCAAAGAGTAAATAAAATTAAGAAATGAAAGAGATGATTATTAGTAATGGGAATCAAGTTAATTAATACAAACTGCTTCCTAATTTTCCTAATCAGAGAGAAGCCCTGCAGTATTTCTGTATTTCATGGGAACGCATCCACTCACCTCCACCCCACCCACCCATCTGCCCACCTACCCACTCACCCTCACCCACCTCCAGCCGGAGCCTAAGTGCCAGCGGTACCAACGAATCTTAACAACACATCAGAAATGATGTATTAAGCAAAATCAAAGTTACTATTTACGATACCTGAATTATTCTCTTATGACCTCTTTTTTATTGCTCTGAGTACGAGCCTGTTTACTTAGCGCTCACTAAGAAATTAGTCTGTTTGAAAGGGGGATGGATGCAGGTGGGAAAACCTGGCATCTCTTTATCCCGCTCTCATTATCCAGGACCGTTCCAGCAAACCTCTTATCTGTTCTCTTCCGGCTCCCTGCGCTTGAGAGAGTTTCCCCCACACCACATCTACTGCTTCTGTTTCTTCTGAGCCGCCATCTTGATTTGCATCTGTGGCAACGTTACTATTCAGCGTTACACTACTGTTTCTTATGCTACTTATTGACACTTCTGAATTATTTGGTGTTGCATTATATGTTTTTAATCTGAATAACATTGAGCACAAGTGGTATCTATTACCAGTCACCCCTCCCTGCATTTCTCCTTCTTTCCGCCCGTCTCTCTGATGCTTCACAGTTTTCGTGTTGAATTTGCTTATTATTTAGGACATTTAGGAGAGGAGACTATATCTCAATATTCATTTCAATTTTAACTCTAGTTTTTTTTTTGTTTGTTTGTTTTTCACGAGACAGGGTTTCTCTGTAGCTTTTGTGCCTGTCCTGGAACTAACTCTTGTAGACCAGGCTGGCCTTGAACTCACAGAGATCCACCTGCCTCTGCCTCCCGAGTGCTGGGATTTAAGGCCTGTGCCACCACTGCCTGATAAGTTTTTTTTTTTTTAAAAAAAAAAAAAGATTTAAACGCTTGTCACCAACTTTTCCTTCTGTTTTCTAGGCTTTCTAAAGGAGTTGAATCTTTCCCGGAAAATGTTCACTTAAAAGTCCGCTCAGTCAAGGGGAAGGAAATGTGAGGAGTTCAATTAGTTGTTTGCTTTGATCACCTCTATCTCTGCGGTTCTCTCAACAGGTTTTATGGCTTTTCAAACTTCAGTATTTCAGTAGACATTTCTACTAATATCATCTCAACTTTGAAAAGTCCTGGCAAGAAGAATAAGCTTGCAGTCGGTGTGCCTTTGAGTGCAGACAGAGGTAAGCAGCCGGGTACCCGTGTTCCTATGGCAGGGAGTAGCTGGGAGATGGCCCCTGAAGCTACTAAATCATGCTGGGGATTCCGCCACGTCACAAAGTCAGAGACTTCCTGTGCAGGCACCCAGCTTCAGAACGGACAAGGTTTTACTTTTTCCTAATGTAGCCGCATTAGAACTCACTTTTCACTCTTCCCTGCCCCTGTCCTCTCTCCTGGAATGGGCATACGGCTAACATGCCCCTGTAGATTGTAGATTTAGTGTCCCCAAAACTCACAGAAGCATCTGTGAGCATCATTGAAACAGTTGTCTTACGGGATTGCTTTTTAAACGTAGTAAACGAAGCCAATGTGAGGCGCAGCTTATGCACACTCTTTGCATAGAGGTGAATGAGGGATTTACCATTGGGTGTAAGATACTTACATCCGTTCATCAAAATACGACTCCTTCTGTAGACTTTGAAAGCCAAGCCTGTAACATACATTATGATGGTAATTTAAAAACAGAGCATAGAGTGGAAAGATAGATGCACGGCGTCTGACTCTCCACAGCTCTAGTAAATTTTGTACCTTAGGTTAGATGGAATACATTTTGGGTTTCTCCTGCAACAATCATTTTGGAAACGCATCAGCCAACTGGCTTCTTTTATTCATTATTATTTAGCCTAAAGATCTGAGGAATCTGCTTTTATTCTGTCATCAATTTATTTCTAAGAAGTGCCACTGCCTTTGTCAGCTCGAGCGAACATTTCCTGTCTTCCCACCTACAGTGATTGTCAAGCTCAGGAGCCCCTGCCACCCTTATTTCATCAGCTCTTTCTAAGGGTCGTGTTTCTTTCCCCTGTGGAATGTATTCCTCTACAAATTAGTTTAACAGATATTTCAGGAAAAGCATCTGAGCTGCAGAGAAAGTTCTATTTTTAACCCCCTTTCAAAGCAAAAGATTAAGAATATCTTTTAGCTTCCCTTTATTTTTTGTAAGCCTTAAATCTTCTCCTCCAAATCCTGGACAAAAACGAGCCTGGAAAGCCTTCGCTGAATTACACGAAGGGCATGTGGTTTCGACCTCCGCAGGAACCCCGGGCTGCAGCCCTGCTGTCCAGGCCCCATCCTTCCCTGCAAAGGTGAAATGATTTAGAGGCCTAGAGAAACTTAATTTTTCTTGATCACCATGTGCAACTCGGAATTTTAATGGCAGGCATAATTAATTCTTCTGATGTTAATCATCAGGGCTGGGCTCCACAATTATCAGCCTGGTGCAGCTGGGGCATGGTGCAGACATGAAAAATTAGGAAAATGAATCAGTAATAGGGTGGCAGATTTAATCTGCATCACGAAAACAAAGTTAAAAAGAGGAAGACCGGGAGGACTCCAGCCGAAGCTTTTGTGCCAGTGCGCAGTGACAGAGCTGAAAAATGTTGCCGATGTCCAAAGTGATTGGTAATTACCAAGCCATTGAATTTTTTATTGTCAATTTATCATTGCGCCAGAGGTTAAATTTAACATCTTCTTCTAAAGCCATCACTCTAAGAAGGCGGCCTGCGCGTCACGTGGCTCAGAGTCAGCAAAAGGTCAATCAGGTATCTCTTCTGTTTGTGTGTGCCTCCAAACCCTCCTTCCTCCCTGGCTACTGCAGGCTGCCTCCTGCCTGCCTCTCGGTCCCCACGACATTCAGATAAGCACCAGATCGTGACACACACTCACAAGCACACACACACACACACACACACACACACACACACACACACACACACTCTTTTCTCTCTATATTGGTATTTACTGAGAACCCTGGCGCAATAAAAGAATTATTTCTCGAGTAAGAAAAACCCTATCATCCTAAGCCCTGATACACTTTCTTAAGGTGCAGTCAATCAATCTCTCTCCTTTGCCCTGTTTCTCTCGTGTCTCTCTCTCTCTCGTCTCTTTCTTTCTCGCTATAGGCACTAGAGGAAATCATATGACCCTTAATTAAATTAAAATTGCACAATTTCAATAGATTCAGATTTAATTCTTTTTTTTTAAGCTTCCTTTCTTTTTTTCCCCCCACAGGATGTCTCTTTTATTAATAGTTGAGGGGAAAACCCTTGGTTAGACGGAAGGGGATATTTATCCGTGTGAATACCGCACACTTCAAATAACTGTGTCTTTAAAAAGCATTCAGAAGTGTTTGACGGATCCGGTCCTGCTGGTGAAATCCCACAGGGGCGGCTTCTCCTGTTCACACAGTGGTGCGAATTCTTGAATACTCCTTCGCCCCACCTTGAACACTTACTTCGGTGTTTCTTGTTCGCGCGTGTGTGCTTCCGCCGCCCCACACACTCTGAAATGGAGAGCAGTTTCTTGTTAAGGGAATGATATGTATTCTTTTCTAGAAATTAAAAATGGAAATAGCCTTTAGGGAGATTTGAAAAAAAAATCAATGTGTGTATTAATTACTGCAATTCATTATTCAAATAAAAGCGGGCTCACCCCCTCGCTGGATACAAATTTCGGGACAGGAAAGTTTGCAAAAGACAAACGCTGCATTCTGATCATGCTATCTGCCGATCAAAGATTCTATGAGCCTGGCGGATGCTCCTCTGGGGATAGGGGAGCTGGGCTCCATCCCAGGCTGGTGGACGCTCCTCCAGGGATAGGGAAGCTGGGCTCCTTCCCAGGCTGGTGGATGCTCCTCCGGGAATAGAGGACCTGGGCTCCATCCCAGGCTGGAGCAGTGAGTTATTACCGTTGAATACAAAAGCTGGTCACATGACTGTCACCTACCAGCAGTGCCAGGAGTCCTCCAGCCTGGGTTTCCTGAGACCTTGCTTTTCTGAGACCTCACTTTTCTATAATTAAATCTGAACCATAAAAGCCATACCTGTCAAATGACCTCCGGCTGCCCTCATAAACAACACTGGGAATTTTGCTGGTAGCAGCCAGGCCTTAGGAAAGAACATTGGAAAATATCCTATTTAGCTGCCGCCAGCCTTCCCTCTCACACTGCTTACCCCCCTTATTTCTTCCCTCACTAAGCTTTACACCCCCCCCCCCCCATTTTGGAATTTAGGTAGAGGACTGGAAAACACAAAGCAAATAAAAAAAAATATATATAATATATTGAAAAGATTGTGCTGTCTTCTCCTGAATTAGCACCCTGTCCTTTTAGGAAGGGGAGAAAAAGGAATGAAGGAATGAAATTTTTCTAACAGCGCTTGGCTGCCTTTCTTTGATCATGTTTTATAACTAGAGGATAAATTACCATGTGACGGTTTCTGCTTAAAACCTGAGCATGCTTCCTGTGCTTTGAATCCTGCCATATTTTGCATAGCTGCCTTTCGCCTGAGCAAGCCTTACTGCAAAGAAGAGCAGCTCGGAGCACGGCACGCATTCGCGAGTTCTTCTCCGCCATTGGAATCTCCTACTATTTTAATTGGATTCTTTCCAAAACTGCAACTAATTAAGAATCAATTCAGGACCATTAGCAAGTGGGACAAGCTAGCTGGTGCTGCATATTTCAAAAGAGTTAGTTTTAATGAGAGGTGTAACTAGACTGGGGGCGGGGAGGACAGATTAAAGATAGTGT
Organism: Microtus ochrogaster; assembly: GCF_000317375.1. Classification (NCBI taxonomy): domain Eukaryota; kingdom Metazoa; phylum Chordata; class Mammalia; order Rodentia; family Cricetidae; genus Microtus; species Microtus ochrogaster. Next base: position 84,894,377 of record NC_022011.1, on the reverse strand, counting down.
AGGGACCTTCTTTGGATACCTGAACCACTAATGGTAGATGAAAAGATGCTGAATTTGTAGTCCTCTGTAATTGCTCTACCTACTGCTCCTAAGGAAACTTTAAAGACACAAACGCAGGCATTTAGGGGTGCGCGGGAGGTTCAATAGCTGTTTATGAATGTTGCAAGTCGTTGGCTGCAGTAGCGCATTGCCCCTCTCAGTGGAGAACCATATGTTGTCTGCTTTCAGTCGCGTTAACCTCGGTCCTGCCAACCCATTTTCTCTTCCCTGGGCTTTGTGCTGGCGCACATCTGCGGATCAGACTGCCTTGTCTGCAGATGGTGTTTTTTAATTTGTTCGAGGGTTAGCCATGCCATATTTTTGACAGCTGCTCTCTAGGTCCTTTACCACAGAGGAAAACTTCGTAGAACCTGGCGCTGGGGAGGGAAAGCTGATTCTCATAAACCTCATTAGTTGCTCCTATTCTTTCTTGGATCTTGGTATCCAGTTTCTCTTTGTTACTCTGGGTTGTGTGCAGGCTGGTGCTCCTCTCTAGAGGCAGAAGGTGGGGAGCTGCTGTGTGGTAAGCCCGCTTTGACCATTACATTATGAATATATGTGGAGTTGCAATGGGTAGCCGAATATTTAATCATCAGGGAGGCCAGGCAATAAATCAAATGTCTGAACTTGGATGCATTATCTGAAATGCCTGATTTCAGACTTAACCTTCTTCATGGACTTCTGTCGTGAGAAATTACCTGGACCAAGCTTCTTCATTTGAAGCAATCATAATCCAACTACGGAGCTCTTATGATTGTAAGATAATAGCAATAAAAAAAGAGATTGTTGGCTTCTCGAAGTGGACATGGACAATAAAAATATATTACTCTATTGAAAAATAATTTTACTCAGTTTGGGTTTGATGACACTTTCGAGGTGGAGTAGAGATTGAAAAGGCAGTTACAAGGACGTTGAAGACTTATGAGCGTAAAGAATTCTTTAAGGTGTGTAGGACTAAGGAGAGTCATGAATGTTTATTGGGAATTGTTTCTGCTCAAAACCGTTATCAAAACAATGGGGTAGCCAGTTGGAACCTATGCTCTGTGGCTTATACTTGGACTCTCAATGTGGAAAATGTTTCTTGTTATTCACCTGTATCCTGTTCACCCGCCATCATCCGCGATTGGCCCTCACGACCCCTTTCTGCATGTACTCAGTCACCGAGATCAGCTCACTTTCCCTCCATGGCTCAGTTGTCATCTTGTCTCACCTCTGTGGCCTGCATAACCTCTTTAAAAAGATTTTTACTTATTCCTTGAGAATTCCATAAGCATACATAATGTATTTTAATCATATCCACATCACACTCCTCCTGGATCCCCCATGATGCATCATTTCTTACCTACGCCCCAGGAACGGCCCTTCCCCTTGCTTCTTCTGCCCACTCTCACTCCCCCAGTCCTTTTCTTAACACACCAGGCTTTAGCTGCTGTCTCAAGTGTCACACTGTCATTTAATCATCAGTCCAGTCAGTGCCCCCTTAGGCCTAGAGCTCTTTAAAGCCAAGAACTTGTATCTCAAGCCCTAGAGATTGCACACAGGAGGAGATCAAGAGAAGCAAACTGATTTACCTCCTACCCTGTTCCAGGCCGTGGGCACATAGCAGAGAGTTGGTCTGCTGAAATTCTGTGTCCTTATGAACCTCAGATTCATGTCAATAGCTATGAAAATGAACAGGTGATCTCAAAAGCTTGTTGTCTGGATGGGAGCCGTGTGGAGCGTTCAGGTCTTGTCCAAGCACATAGGTGCCCATTTGATGGCTACATGGAAAGATCTGAAGTCTGAGGAATGCTGTAGCCCCAACTTCAAAATCAGCTTCACTTCACCTATTTCATCAGGACAAATAATGCCAGGAAGTTGGAGAATGCAATCTCATTGGGCCAAGGCTGTGTGCTTGCTGGTTGCCAGTTGAAGATGTTTCCTTTAGCACTCTTGTTCTAGGTTGACTTTAAGCTTTGAATCTCTGGCTTACTTTGGCCATTGGTTTCATAGGCAATGTGAAATCGCCAGAGACGAGAAAAGCACTCACACACCGGGGCTTGCCCATTTGTGTTGTAGATAGAGCCGTGACTATTGCCATGACATAGAGAAACTTGGGCTGAGGTGCTGGGAGAGGAAAGATCCATAGCTTGGTTACCCTCCTGGCTCTAGCCAACTACAGATAATCTTCTGGATAAGTGAGAAGCCATTGTGGAGTCTCTTGTTCCCAGCTGACCATCCCACTGACCACAGAGGCATGAGCCCAAAGCAGCCAGGGCTGTCTCGGATCAGCAGCAGCGTGGAGCTGACCAATGACTTGTGAACAAAAATAAATGGGTTATTACTTGAGACCACTATGCTTTGGGTGATATGCCACGCAGAAGCAGGTAAGTAATACAAGGCTAACACGTACTGTCTCCCTTCTAGCTGGCCAGACAAGTATACTACATCCACAGTCCCAACTGGAAAAATTCTAAACGTGGAATGGAAAAGTGTTGCAAAAGACACAATTCGTTTTAAGCCTGGTAATGTGTGACATTTTTGATCCTTCATGTAACACGAGGGTACCATCTCAAGGGGCATGGGCGAGGAGTGGTATAACCCAAGATGCGAGGTGCTGGGGTGGAGGCCAGCGAAGAGCTAACTCCTTCCCAGCAGGGCCAGGCGCCTGTCCTCTCTTTCACCTGCCCGTTTTCTCGTCTGGATTTCAGGTCATCAAGGTGGTTCTCTCCCTGCTGCCCAGCACCCTTTCACTGGTCCCTAGCTCCCCGCACTAAATGAGGTAGTTACTTAGAACCCAGGACAGTATATTGGATGACACTCCATTATTATAGTTTTAAAAGAGAAATTGGGGTCAAGACTTCACAAAGCATGCTGGCTAATCACATTAGTTGAGGTTCAGTTACCCAAATAAAGAACCTGCTCTGGCTAGTTTTAGCAGGACAGGGAATTAATTAGCTCACTGAATTATTGGGAAGGTGGAAGAAAATAGATCCGAGTTGAGCTTTCTAAAACCCGCCTGGTTCTCTACTTTTTAAATCAATGTTCCGTAGTGCTTATCCCTCTACTAAAATGTAAGGCCCAAGGGGCAGCAGGCATTGCTTTGTTTGATTTCAAACTCCAGGCACCTAGAACAGTGTGGCACCTGTATGCTCTCAAACACACACTTCAGGTGATAAACTGTAATATCCACGGGGATAACTTTGAAGTGAAAGAGCCCAGAAGGCCTTTTAGCTTATTCCCAAAGAGTTTCACATGCCAAGTTTCAGATGGAAAGAAGACACGGATGCATTATGGGGGACTTGGGAGTGTATTAGAAAAGTTATTAACACCATGAACTGATAGACACGGCAGGGCCTTGGAAAAAGGGGAAACCAGGGCCCATGTGGCAGAAGTTGGCATCTCTTAATCCTTCCCAAGGATGGGGTGGTTTCACAGTACAAGTCCACAGCCAGGCTCTCAGACTCTCTGGCCAGAGAGAGAGAAGTGTGTGGGAGCAGATGTGTGGACAGAAATAGCTTTTTAGGTGTAACTGTGCCTCCTGGACGAGAGGTGTAGGGAGTCTGCTAGCTCGGGTCTCACAGTGGCTCAGTTAGGGTGCCTATGAGAATCTGGGGGTGAGGAAATGTTTGCAACAGATGTTGTCACCTGGGCAGCAGCTGGATGGAGTCTGCCATTACATTCCCTCAGAGATAGAGGTGCTGCTGGGTGACCTTTTTGAATTTGGAAATACTTGACTCTATGCTAGCGAACTTGTAGGAATTTAGCCAAATTGGACCTTACTGTCTACTAAAAGGATTTATTTTTTTATTTTTCAAGACAAGATATCGATACATCAGTATTTAATGGATTCAAGTTTGGCCATCTCCTATCAGAGAGCAGCATGAGTAATGCGTACGTCTGCGTGTGGCTGACAACTTTTAATTAGTGGTTTCATAAATAGAGAACACTGAACTTTCAGGGCTCGAGATAGGGCTGGGCTGATCTAAACATCTGAATCATTTTGGACCAGGCAAATCTCAGATACAGAATCAAAGCCTTGTTAATCACGAGGATTTTCTAGGAGATTTTGGTGTGGATTTGGGCAGATTTGACAGGTAGGTACTACAGGCGAAAAGCCATGCCATCTGGGCTGTGTAGGAGACTCCAGTTTAAAGCCTGGACCTCTAAATTACTACTTTGGTTTGCACTTTTGGGGACAGAGCATGAACATACAGGGGACACTAGAGCATCCTCTGCTACCTAGCGTGCAGCTTCATTCATGCATTTATTTGGTTAACATCGCTGAAGAGCGGTTTGATCTATGGGAAGGAGAGCTGCATACAGCACGCTGTGCCGGTTCCAGGAGCGTCCTGAGTACTTTGGAAAGGTTGGTGAAGCGACAGCAGGCATGTTAGGGACATGGAAAAGCAGGAGAAGGGCCTCGCCCTCTTCCTTCCTCCTTCTGGCCTTTGATTCCCTTCTTTTCTTTTCTTTTTGGTTCTATCCTTTTGTTATTAAAGAAGCTGTATATTCCAATATATCTTTAAATCCAATTAAATTCATTCCTGAAAAAAATTCCATTAAAGGAACATTAAAAAAAATCTACTCTAATTCAATAGGAGTTCCAAGGGACTTGGAATGGGCCTAACACTGAGGCCTTCAATCACTGAATTTCTCTGATAGATTTTACAACAATATCTGTTATTTAGATAACTACATTTATGTTCCCAATAAATCAAGACCACTGTTAGTTCTTTCCTGTGTTTAAATAAAAAGAAAAGCAAAATGCTTTGAAGCTTTTATCGTGTTCAACGAAGGAACAACACTGAATTGAAGGCCAGAGCCTAGGCTGTTGGAGGTGTTTAACCAGTTAGCAAATTCTACCCAAATTGCCTGCTCATGGTGTATCTTATCTTTGTTTAAAAACTGGTCCTTGGACTTCCCACAGGTCAGGGAACCCTGATTACTCTTCAAGCTGATGAGGGAGAGGGACTTGATGGGGGAGGGGGAGGGAAATGGGAGGCAGTGGCGGGGAGGAGGCAGAAATCCTTAATAAATAAATAAATTAAAAAAAAACTGTCTGTGTTTACTCAGCTCTTAAAGGAATGTCTTCAATGAGGCCACACCTACTCCAACGAGGCCACACCTACTCCAACGAGGCCACACCCACTCCAGCGAGGCCACACCCACTCCAGCGAGGCCACACCTCCTAGTACTGCTATTCCCTGTGGGCCCTGCATTCACCCTCCTACTCGCATCACCTTTACCCACCACACAGGTGAGGGAAGAGATGAGTTATCTGATTGACAACACGAGTTCCTACAAAAGGAGATGTATGCTGACCAGACCCGTCAGTTCCCAGGCCTTCAATTCCGCAGGAAGGCCCCAGTTTCCGTTTGCCCAGAGAGTGACGGGATGGAAACACACGCAGGCCTGCAAACACCTTGATGAGTCACAATGGGTTCTGGAATCTACCAGAGGAACCTGGGGGCAGAGAGCTAGTAAATGTCAAAGCAAGTGTTTTTCAGGTTGCACATGATTCTCACTCGTGTGTGTGTGTGTGTGTGTGTGTGCGTGCGCGCGCGCGCGCGCGCGTGCAAGCACGCGTGCGTGCACTCATTTTTATGTGTATGAATGGAGATGCTCACACACCTCGGTACCCATGAGGAAGGACAGCAGCTTGGTTGTTATTCTTCACCTTCCTTCCACCTTATCTGAGACAGGGTTTCTCTTTTGCTGATGGATGCTGTGCATCCCAGGCTCATTGGTCCATGAGCTTCTCTACACCGTTCCCCCACCTTGTTCACTACAGGCATATGCCACCATACCTGGCTTTCATGTGGGTAGTGGGGCCGGGACTTAGGCCCTGCTGTTCATGCAGCAAACTCTTTAGTGACTAATCTATCTGCCCAGACCCTGCATCATTTTGACGACTTTAGCATTTGTTTGCAAACTTTCTTGACATAGAGAGAGAAATCGCTGCACATTTTAAAAAGACTCTTGTCAGTTCTTATAAAAAAACTTTTCTCCAAAGGGAAATTTCAAAAGTTGCGGCTTAAAGTGACATTTGAGTATTGTCAATGATCTAGCAAATCCCTGACTGAAGATTCACCTCCCATAAGTCTTCCGTCATTAATCTGGAGGGAAATTTCCATCTGATCATGCATCTTCATTAATTCCTCTCTCACTATTATCTTATTAACCGCTTAGAGGTCCTCCCTTTCCATTAGATGTATTCTAAACGCACAGTGTCCCTGGGCTTGGGGTACCGTGTGTCTGAATCCACGAGGCTGATAGGGCAGGTTATCTTAGGGGCGCACTCAGGACACTTACAAGGGAGCATTGCTGATGGCAAGGCCCTCTGTGGGATTTGGCAAAGGATGCTTTTCTGAAGTCTCAAAAAATAACAGAGAGAACCAATATCTGACTTATCTGTTGTGGATATTGTTTAATTTTGCATATTTTGTCTTATTAGACATCCATTAATTAAGCTGGAACATGCAGGGAATGAAACTTTATTCCTGCACAGCAAACAGTACATTTTTTTTCTTTCTCAAATTCATTCTTCATGGTGAAGGAAAGGTATTCTTTCTCAAACCAGGGTAAACAGTCAAGTGTTTAAGGGCTGTTGATCACTGATTTATTTTCTAAATTACAAACACCTTGAACTAACCCATTCCTCCCTCCTGAAAAGCCACACTCAGTTCCAGAGAAAAGGATTGTGTGAATTCATAGTTGAAAGGCTAGTTTCTTATTCAGTTTTCTGAGTTAGCTTAAAGTATGGACCAACAATGCGTCTACTGTCACAGCTCAGCTTTGTTGGGCTAAAGACACAGGACAAACAGACAAACAAACAAACAAAACGGCAAAGGTGATCACCATAGTATATTTTGACTTCTGTTTCAAAGATATCGAAAAGAACAATTGAGACCAAAATATAAGGACATGTATATGAAAGATGTCAAAACCCACTGCTACATATGCCACCCTCTAGAATCAATATAAAGTTACCCTAGCCTGGCTGCTTTAGAATTAACAAAGCTTTATGTCCTACAGTCTTAGAGACTCGGATGTCCACAGTCAAGGCTCCAGGAGATTCGCTGTCTGGCAAGGGCTTGTGGTGCCCTTTAGAAGCATCACTTCTGTATCCCCACATGGTAGAGGGTGGACCCGGCAGGGCAAGTCGCTCTCCCTCTCCCTCTCTCTCATTTGTGCAATCTGCTTATGTTTACTTTAAAGCTATGACCACAGGTGCTCATGGGAAGATATGCAGACATGACAGTTGGTAAGCTTTTGCAAGCGAGGTACTTCTTCTGTGTGGGGAGTGACAGTCCCTCATGGGAGGGGGTCGCCCTCAGAACTGGCTTCCTGAAAGTTTCACCTGTTGAAACTAGCGCACTGGGGATCCAGCTGAAACTTATGAATTTGGGGGACACCAGGGGATCCATTGTGACAGCACAATCACTCCAAAACGAGATGAAGTCAATTGTGACATGGAGATCGAGCAGACGCATCGACAAGCAGACGCTGAATCGGAGGACCAAGACTGGAATTGGGGTGCAGCTGTGCTGAGCTTTAGAATGTTCAAGAAATTCTTTGTATTTTGTTTGGTCATGAATTTTTATTGCTCGCCTCATGAGTACTCTCTGTTCAGCTGAATAAGAACTCACTGGGAAGTAAGCATTGTTGGGGCGGTCTTCCTTACCCGAGCCTGAACCACTGAGCAGCAATTGATTAATATTTTAATATTTAGATTCGTGTATGTTAAAGAAGCACATAATCCCTGACATTTGTTAGAGAGAGTGTACTCAAGGAAAGGCCACCATACAGGGATGCCACAAAATCGTTCTGAAGGCTGAAGATTGGGTTCAACTCTAGGATTTTATAGGAAAGGAGACTTATTACCAAGCTGGAGAGCAGTGGACTAAAAATGAAAAAAATCACAATCAGAAATTATGAGGGATAACTTTTTGTTTTGTTTTATTTTCTAAACCAATTTGACAGGATGCTTGTCCCAAGCAGCCCAGTGCACTGAGCTTCTGTGAGGCAGCAATGAGGAAGGGTGGGGGTTCCTTAAACGGACCAAGCAGGAGTCCTGTTTGAACTGGAGTTAGCCTTGAAAGAGAGGACAACCCAAGATTGAGCCTAGTCAAAAAAAGCAAAACAATTTTAATTTTAATTTCCCCCATTATTTCCTCCCCCATGTGTGTGCACATGTGTGTGTGTGTGAGTATATGTGTGTGTACATGTATACTTATGTTCATAGGTCATAAAATTTGAAAGGAAACCATGAGAGGAGAAAAAAGAGATCTCAAGGGAGGTGGAGAGGAAGAAAAGAGTAATAGAATACACATGTTAATAACATGAAAGCTGAGTGGGGTTACTGGACTAGGAATACAACCAGAAACTGGGGGGTCAGTAAAAGAAGGGATGAAATGCTATAACGAAGCCCATTACTTTGTTTTTAGGAAAACATGCTAAAGCTTGGTTAGGGTTGTGAGAGGCAGTCTTTTTCGGGTGCAGACCATGCAGACATAGCAAGCTGCAAACTAAGGTGGAGGGGAGGGTGACATAGCACTCAGATCGTGAATTAAACCCTGGGGTTGTCGCAAGGGTAAGTTCAGTGGTATGAATTTTATCAGAAGGTCCATGAACTGGCTCCTCATTTAGGGACTTCTGACAGCATGTGGTCAATGGCACAGGTCACGCAGATGTGACTTCAAAAAGCTCTGGATTTCAAGACGCTACCTATGATGGGATTCTCCGTCCTCACAGCCTCCCGTAGCCCACACCTGAGCTGTATTGATGGTGCTAGAACTCTCACCTAATTTGTCTTCAGCATGAGCAGTGTCCGAAGCAAGCATCAGTCCGCTGGGATGTGATGGTACTCTTCTCCTTGGTCACACAATACTGCCTCTCTCCCTTACCCATTGCAAGGTTCATGTCTGATGCCCTAGAGTGAAAGACAGGTTGACAAGGGACAGCAGGACTGACTTATTTGAGTTTCGTGTGACACAAGAACCTTTAGCGATGAAGACCCAGAGAACCAGGGAAAACTGATTTTATGGACAGTCTTGTGGAAGTGTGATGACCAGCCAGCTAAAGGAGATAGTCTGCTGGGAGCAAACAGGTACTTAGCAAGGCCATTAATCTTCAAATTCTTGGCCTCCTGGTGTTGGGAAAGACTCTTCTGGAATGAGACTCTTAGGACCTTTATTCAGGGAAAGACAGTCAAAGAATTCTTTCTGATTTGCTTCAGAGGCAGATGGCTGAGAGGCAGGGTGACCCACAATGGGATCTCGCTTCAAAGGTTGTCTCAGTTTCCTTTAGCATAACCTTGACACCCCGAGTACCATATTTTGGAGTAGCCTTTCCTGTATGCCATGTGGTAGCCTAAAAGGGAAAACCAAGCCAGGAATGACCACAGAAAGCCTGTTCCTCTGTTGCAGTTTCCACTGTTGAGATTCCCAGGGGTTGCCTTACTGCTTCTACAAACCTGGCTGCTCCTGGCTGGGGACCCAGGAGACGCTTCTGGATGTAGACGGTGTTTAAAACCTACGGTGGCACTGCAAGCTCCTTGGGCCACTGCTATCCTTTCAGGCAGCCAACTGCCTGCTGTGCACTGTGCCCTCGCCCTTGAACTCTGGCTAAAGCCTGGGAGAACTCAGGTTCATTCTCTGCTTTGCTCCTGGGTATAAAATAGCTTGTGTGCTTTTTCCCAAGGAGGTTCCACTCGCTGCATCAGATCCCCGGGTGGTTTTCATCACAGCCAAATACTTAACCAACAATTTGAAATAGCAGGTATCCCAACACGTGTAGTGTGAAATTCTGATATGGATATCTCCATCAATGGATCCCTTGCTTGTCTCATATTAATACTAACCAAATTTAAGGATAGTTTCCAGATTCTCCTAGTGATTGGCCAGAACATGTATTTAAATCCCTCATGAAATGGCATTTGTTAGAAGAAGTAACTCAGCTTTGGTGGAAACAATAATACCAATAAAGAGTCATTTACATGGGCATGGGCCTTGAACGACTTTTTAATATGCGTGTGTGAGTTCAGGGTGTGGATGGAACAGATTCTCCTGAGAAGTTCTTGGCAGTCTAGAAGTGAAAGTAAATTCTTCCTTGTTAATAAGTCCAGCCTTTGTTACCAATGAAACCCAGGTAATTGCATGATCAACAGCAAGGGGCCATTCTGTCTGTGAGTGAGGCACATTCAATGACTCCAAAGAAGGATTCAGCAGGAGATGTAGGAAATCAGTACAGTTATTTAGCAATAAGCTGTAAAAACACAGTGGTTTTGCTTTTTTAATCAAAGAATGTCTTGGGCTGGGCATGGTGGTACATGCCTTTAATCCCAGAGTTTGGGTGGTTGAGGAAGGATAATAAATTCAAGGCCAGTTTAGGCTACATACGGAGACTTTGTCTCAAGAAAGAAGGTTCTGGACAACTTGAGTAGAAATGCAAATGGCAGGCGATGCCTAGCAACATGGACAGCAACTGTTACACATGCAGACTTCCTAGTAAGTCCGGTGTTTGGATAACAATGGCTAATAGCCTAGATCACTCTTAGGAGAAATGGCTTAGAGGATGGTGGGCCTCGCTTCCCTTCCCACTCAGCACCTCACCCACAAAGGAAGGAAGTCCCATACCCCAATGGGACTAGGTTTGTTTGAGTGGAGGGTGGGAATGGTCGTGGATATAGCAAGTCCTCTTTGAAGCCTTGCTGTTCACTCACTGGCACCATAGCTGCCTTAGGCTGACCCACACATATCTTGAAACCTGGACTCAGAGACTGGGTTTCCACGCAGATGCCTCTCTTGATCTTAACTGCTTTCTTTCTGCGTTGCCAGAGAAGCTCTTGCGAGGGTGTCTGTTCTGTGTTTCCACACTCTAGAACCTCGATACTGACAGCTGGCAGCTGGACCCCCGAGGACATGTTCCCTCCCTTGTGGCTGCTCTGAAGGCTATGGTCTTTCAGATTTGTCTTTTCTTGACTCCCTAGGCTCAGATGCAAACGGGGCTTCTGTTTAAACTATCAGGTGAGGTTCTGAGCCTTTACTCTGCTACATCCAGAGGATTGCCTATGAATCAGGGATGGTGAGTCCCGAAGACCCAGGGCTGTCCTCTGGAAAAGTCCGAGCCTTGTGTTTTGCTGACCTAATATTTTATTATTATTGCATTACTTAAATTATGAGGTGATTAAGATGGGAAAATAGGGGCTTGCTGCAGAGGAGTGAAAGCTTACAATTGTAGAATAAAAAAAAAAGTTAAAGTATTCTGAACCTCTTCAATAACTGTCTCTTATGTGGGTAATATAATTACCAGTGGAAAAATGAATAAAAACTCAAACCCAATAAATCACATTTTCATAGAATTTCTTTGCTTATATTCTAAGGGAACAGGACTTTGGACTGTCAAGTGCTTTTTTGCCACTTTATTTTTTAAGAGCTGAGACATGACATAGTATGCACTTTAGTGGATTCGCTCCTGACCAGTTTCAACAACACTGGGTGGGAATTAGCACCCCATAATTCATGTTGTAGGGTGTCTTATTACAATTATAAAATTTTATTATAAAATGTTTTTTAATATTTATATTGTTAATTAAATGACGATGGATTCCTCATAAATTCAGAACAGAGAATTATTGTTCATTAGTCCCTGTTCAGACTTCTTATTAACCAATCAGAATATTTACTTTCTCTTCCCACATGTGTAGATGGATACTTGATGGCAAAGCCTACAATGTTGCTGCCCTTTGAAATGAGAAACTGGCACTACAGTTTATGCACTGAAGCTGATACAAAGTGCTCATTTTCTTGGGGTGAATTTTGAAGTACCATGTAATTTTTTTTAAAAAAATCTTTCGAATTTTGGTTTCTAAGGAGAATTCTAGACTTTTGCAAACAATGTGCGAGCAGGTGTACCTTCACGTAGAGACTTCTGCTCTCTTTTCTACCCGTCTTCATCTGTCACACGAGTTGTTTCTGAACGTTAAGTGGAGTTATAAAGAACGCATAAGTAGCAACCAAAAGGTAGGGCGATGAGAAGCCCCAAGAGAATGTTCTAGACCGGCACTGTCTATAATGGAGCCTGTAGCCACACATGACTGTTCAGCAGTTGAAATGTGGGTAGTATGAATGAGGAACCAAATTCCAAACGTCATTTACTTTTAAATAATTAACATGTAAGCTTGAAGAACCATTGCATTTTTGAAAGTCACATTCTAGTTGCATTTGTTAGCATGCTGAGTGGGAAGGCCATGTGAATGAACCCACCCCAGCGTCCTGAGCTCGACCGCATGAGCACATTGGGATTAGCTCAGTGCCCGTGGCTTATCCTATAACTGCTTTCTGCTTGTATTATTTCAGTGGGGCGTTGGATTGCTGGTGTTTGATTCATGTGTTTCTATTTGCCCAAATAAATCCATTTTTAAAAATGTGCCTCAGTTTATTTTAGACAATTTCAGTTACTTGTGAGCTGCAAATCTGCCTATGGCTGTTGGATCAAGGACCGAGGGACAGGGCATCCCATTATCCAAGCAAGTCCTGTCAGATGACACTCATCTGCACACCCAAGGGCATGTGAAGAAGATGCCTGTCTTCTCTTTGTTCCATTTAATCCAGACACACTCCTCTGGGGAAATGGGACTCAGAAGGAGAGAAAGGGGAATGTACCCGTAAAACTTAGAATTAAACTTTTTCTGGTGGACAGAGCTAGAGCCAAGACAGTGGGAAGCCAGGAAGACTGATAGTGCCAGAAGGCTCCTTAGGGTTCTGTGCTATGCTGCTGACGATGGGAAGCCTGGCTTTGGTGAAGGCCGTGAGAATAGCTGTTAAAGGGAGGTCACCTTGTTGAAAATTGCGATACATCGGTACTGTGGCCATAGGCACAAATGCTCTCTCTCTTCTTTCTCTCTCATTTTGCCTTCTTCCTGAATGCACAGCCTCACCTCAAGTATCATCTTGTTTATGATTATAAATGTTGCAAACACATCACCTGGGATGCTTCTGAAAACGTGGATCAGATCCAGTGGGTCTCTGGCGCAGGTTCCAGTCTGCATTTCTGAGAAGGCGGTTGAGGACCACACCTAGAGTTTGGAGGCTCTAGAATGTCTAGAAAACACTTGTGTTTAGACCTGCAGTATCAACGCTGCCCTAATTAATGGTTTAAACATAAAAGGTGACCACTCTCCAGAAATCAATACACTTTCAGTTTTAAATTCAGACCGGGAGAATTTGTGTGGCAGCCAGGGAAGGCAGAAGGCTGTTGTGTTTGGAGAAACGAGGCTCGTTACTTGCAAACCAAGACTGGTGTAAATGTGCACCGGTGTGTTCCTATGGCGTTCTGGGGGTGTTTAAAAAGCAAGGAGCAGGAGGCCAGAGAAGAGAATACGGTCACATTTTTATGCAAACAAAACACAGGTATACCTGTATCTCAGTGTTGCTGTGACCACTTTTTATAACACTGTGTTTTGGACAGCAAGCAGCTTCTCTCTGACGCTGTGATTTAGAGCTAGTTGAAGAAGGAATCAATTGTAGGTAGACGCCAGCTATTGATCAGAAAAAGGGAGTAGAAAACTGGAATGTTTCTTAAATAGAGAAAAATTCAGAATTAGGAATCAGGAGGCAGGTGAGCTACTGTTTGTAACAAATACAATGAGAACTGGTTCATGACATCTAGATGCACTCTGGGATGTTTGGCTTTTTGATAAAGATGGAGGCGTTGGGACTACTAAGAAGCAACGAATCCAGAAGGAATAAGATTTGCGTGTCTTGTTAAGTCTTCCAGACAGCAGAGACTGTGCAGCGAGCAAAACTGCCTGAGAGGATCATTGAGCGGCGTGAAGGCTAAGGGCAGTGGATGCCAGGAAGATTTACACGGAAACTAATAGCTCTGCTCGGTTGTTTCTGCTTGCCTGGAGTTGAACCAAGACCACAATGCACAGAACCCTAATGTTCTGGGCGTCCCCACTGCTTCATGCTTTGTTTAGTTGCTTTTTATGTTACATAATTCAATGTTTTGGAATACTAGGGGAAAAGCAATGCGCTCTAGGTTTCCCATTCATTCATTCATTCATTCATCTCTGGGGAAGCTGAGACAGGGTCTTGTTTTATTTTTTGTTTAACACTCAGTCCTGAAATCTTTGTTTACTTGGTGGCAGTCACCTGAAATCACAGAATTATCTCTGGCAGGAAGCCAGCAGTCTCATGGGAATTAGTTTTAAACAAACAAACAAACAAACAAACAAACATCTTTACATGTGAAAAGTAACAGCAAACCTCTCAAAGACTGAAACAACTTACTACTTTACCATTGGGGCAGCAATCTGATTTGCCAGAAAGAAGACGCCAACTGTGGTTAAACCTACCACGGAGCCTAAGAGAAAATCCACTTAAGACCAAGAGGGCTTGCCAGGGTGTGTGAGGGATGAGGGACGTCCCACCTGGCCTTGAGTCTGCCTTGGCTTTGACTCAGCTACTCTTCTGCACCCTGTAACCCCAGGGCTTAGATGGGATCACGTGATTCTACTGGTGCTGAGGTAGCCACATCCTATCAAGTGCAGCTAAGGGAGGTCCTACAGCAACTGCTGGGTTCCCATTGGCCCTCCTTTTGTGTTCTCCTCCCTTCTTTCCCTCCCTTTTCCTCTTCTTCCTCCCTTCCAAAAACACTCAACCTCAGGCTTGTAGCTGTGTCCTCACTTAATACAATGTTTTCAGGAGGACTGTGCATGTAGTGACTGCTCCCACGCCCCAGAATTGTACCCCCATTCATTCCCAGTGCTTTTGGTTTTGCCTTTAAATACATATGTTTATGTATGTATGTATGTATGTATGTATGTATGTATGTATGTATGGTACTTAAGATGTCTCCCAACAGAGTACTTCAAACACAATCTGGATGAAGAGCCATCTTGTCCAGTCAGTAGCTTGCATGCATCCTTACATGTGTCTTGTCATATATAAAACCAGGCACCAGATCCAGATGATCTGTTTTGTCTTCCTCAGTTCTGACAGACTTTCTCTCCTTTGTTCTTATATCATCTACTCTTTCCCACAACTTCTGTTATTTATTTTCACCCTCAGAACACCTCCACCCCCACCCCTAAATTTCTATTCCTATGTCCATCCTGTCGGCTGCTTCCCAATCTCCATTGCTTCCTCGGTGGGAATGTCTTTATTCTTTCCGTAAAGTTTTATGAACCGCTATGGGGCTGATTTTCTCACCAAAACATTTAGTGCCTCTGTGTGACTTCCCATGATGCTTCACTGGGATTAACTCTGAAGGCTTGTCAGTCAGTCCACCTCCTTCTGATGTGAGTTCTTAATACTCTGTCATGACAGTGGGGACAGAAGTTGTCAGTGTCCTACATATTATTAAATTCACAGACGGCTTCCTGGGCTGTGTGTGTCAGGGCCCTGGATTAGACGTTGTTAGTGTCCACCTTCCTGTGCCATGACCACCTTTCCTAGACTTCCTTCCATCCCCTTAGCTCCTATTCTCATCTTTCAAATCTGTATCCATCTAGACCCCCAGCTGAGCTTTAGACATGTACGCACCAGGGCCAACTAGACAGCTCTACTCTGATGTTTTTATTATAAGAGATTTAATGTGTTTTTATTATAAGAGATTTAATGTATCTCAAACTCCATTCCAATCCGGCACCCATCCCTACTCCTCACGGCGCTGTTAATGCCCACAGATTGCCCCTAACTAAAAGCTCTCTTCGTTACCTCCTACATTCAACCAACAACAGCATTCTATCGGTGTCTGCTGCGTCTGACCACCTCATTATCTCTGCTGCCAAGACATCAGTCAAAGTGAAGGTCATCTCTCGATGGAATGTCTGAGAAATCCCTTTAATTGCTTAGGGTAACGTGACTCCGTATTGCCAGACTCTAAGCCATAGTGGCCTCTCACTCCCCAGTGCCACTGCTGATAATCTCTTCCCTATGCTTGCTTGCTCAGCCTACTAAAGCGTTTTGATATTTGATTCAGTTCAGTATCAATTTCCCCGACCTTTGGCCCTGCAGATTTCCTCCCTCTTCTACTCTGCGTCCTCTGCCTGCTTCCTTAGCTTCTTTGCCATTTTAAGATCTCAGTTTGCCACTTGTAAAACTTGTCTCTGACTTCCTAGATCTCCTGCCCCACATTCCTGTCACGTGGTTGTCTCAAGCTACATTACTACACTTTAAAAACTGTCCAACTGCCTCACAAGGTTAAACATGAACAGCGACAAAGTAACATTAGTATCAGTGTGTGTCCCACTACATGACAAGCACATGCTTAGACATAATAGCAACTCCATGTACACATGTTAGATGAAGAGCAGAACAAGTACTCATTTTGGAGTTGGTCATACCAAAACAAGCACAATCACTTTGAAAACAAGATGCTGTTTTTGTCTCTGTGTCTTCATTGCCAGAGAGAAAGTCGGCACACAGTGTGAGCCGGATATGTATCTGTGGAGCGGGAACAGTCTTTTGGGTTTCATGTGTCAGATAATGTACAGCTTTATAGATGGAAACATAGTGCTGGCCGTGAACGCATGGGCACTGAGATTGTTTATGAATGGACCACTGAGGAATAGACACTTTTCAGAATACAGTCAAACTATGTCTACATACTAGATTGAAAATGTTTCCATGACTTTAGAAAAGCCCCAGATATGCGTCCCCCTCCAAGGCACCCGAACAAGTGTTTTCACCCCTCCAGGGCAACTTTCTCCTTCTTCAGAGCCACTGACTTAGAATCACATGTCAGCTTAGCAGATGGGAACCACGGTTTACTAAACAACAAAACAAGACAAAACCAAAGTGCCAAGCTATAACTCAGTTGGCAGAGCACTCGCCAGACAAGTGTGAGGACTGGAGTTTGGATGCCAGCCCCCGTGCAGATGCCAAGCGTGCAGTCCCAGGGCTCAGCAGATGAAAGAGACAATCCCCGGAGCAAGCTGGCTGGCTACAGCAGCCAAATTGTCAGCGAGGGGTTCACGCGAGGGACCCTGGCTCAATATATAAAGTGGAGAGTGATGGACGAAGAGTTCTGACATCAAAATCAGGACTCTACATATACGTACACACATGTGCACATGCATACTCTCACAGGCATGCACTTCCCCCCCCCCACACTACACAAACATACACAATCGCACATGCAGAAAAGAAAGAGGACTTGGGTAAAGCAGGCTGGCCAGTTCTCTGCAAATGCTGATCGTTTCCCCATGACACTTTTTTCAAAACGTAAGTTCCAGGGTTAGCTTTTAAATCTGACATGATGTTCCAAGACTGCATTGCAATTAGCGTGACTCAGAGGACACAGCTTCTTTTTTTTTTAAATTTATTTATTTATTGAGGATTTCCGCCTCCTCCCTGCCACCGCCCCCTACCTCCCCCCCCCCGCCCCCCGATCAAGTCCCTCTCCCCCATCAGCCCGAAGAGCCATCAGGGCTCCCTGACCCGTGGGAAGGAGGACACAGCTTCTTCTGAGGTTGAGGAAAGCATGCAAGGGGTCGGAGTTCAAAGTTCAAATGCCACCTCAGGCCATTGCAAAGAAGAGTTTGGCCAGAGTTGCACCACCAGCAACAGATCTGTTTTCCCAGTGGGGATCCATCCACGTGCAGCAGTGGGAAGAAATGAGAGTACCTGCTGTAGGGATTTCAGAGGGAAATTGTACACATTTAAACACACAAGGGTAAGACAGCAAAACCCTGTCTTCTGCCACGGGGGACTGGAGGGTGGACATGGAGAACTGTGGATTCTCTTTCATCCTGGGAAACCAGTGCATCTTGGGTACAAGCCCCAAAGCTTCCAGACCATGAGAACAACATTAAGTTCAGGGCAAATGTGACGCTGATTCCCGGCTGTGTGGCTTGGCCATTCTGCTTGCCATTTGCTGCCCAGACTGCCTCTTCCGGAGGGAGTTCATCTGCAAGGCTGTGCAGTCTTGGCTCTGGCTCCACTCATTTACTGGTCCTCTGAAGGTGATGGAAAAGCATGCCTGACTAAATCACAGAACGGGGGAACCAGAAACCCCGGGCTTGATGGCCTAAGTGCTTACAGAAGAGGCCAGCAGCCTCAGCACTCCCCAGGAACTTGGGAAACACTCTGTCAGGCTCTTGCCTGACCCCAGACTGGCTGAACCAGAGGCTCAGGAGATGGGCCTCAGCAATATGTGTGTGAAGAAGCCCTCTGGGAGATTGTGGGCACAGCAAGATTTGAGAGCTCCCCGCTTAAAGCACAGAGGGACTTGTTTTCCAAATAGCAAAATGAGTAATAAGAAAACAATAATAATAATAATAATAATAATATATATATAATAAGAATCGATGTATCATTCATGCTGAGAAAGGTGGAGCAGGGGTGAGGAGATCAGATGAGCAGGGCCAACTCCAGCAGTGGCCACAGTTAATATCAGACCAATATGTTAGCCGGGTGTGCAAGAACATTTGGTATCAGTCAGAACACGTCGGTAGCACAGGTAGGGAACATCTTTTTCACCTGCAGGGACAGCGGAGCTTGGCTGGGTGAGCTGTGTGTCTGGTCACCACTCAGTCTTGTTTGGGTTTGTGCTTTTTTTCGTGTGTTGTCATCTGTCTCCTGGGAACCCCAGCTAAGCTAGTCATGTTCTTGTCACGACAGTGGTTCTTTATCAGGCTGCCTGAGCCCAAACAAGAAAGACCACTGGAGGGCTCAGCTCAGAGCTGACTAGTGTTTCTCAACCTATTTGCCACACCGGGGCACAGGTCCACATCCAGATGGCAAATCGATTTGCCCCTCTGAGGGAAGGGTCTGGACATTTGCACGGAGAAGGGAGGGAACATGTTAATTACTTTTCTCGTTGCCACGACAAAATGCCTGACAAAGTCAACTTAAGGATGGGAGTGTTGCTTTTGGCTCACGACTTGAAGGCGTGGAGGTGAGGAGGCAGAGTGTGGGCCAGACAGCCACATCGCCTCTTCAAAGAGCTGGCTGTTGGTGCTCCATTTGCTTGTTCCTAAGACCCAGGCCCATGGGATGGCACTGCCCACATTCAGGTTGGACTTTCACTCCCTGGAAATGCCCTCACAGACACACCCAGAAGTTTGGCCCCTAAATGATTCTAATGAATCAACACTGTCAACAGTGGCTGAGTTTATCTTTACACCAAAAGGGATCTGGGCTTCGAGAAAAAAAGTCGATGTTCATATTCTTTCTACGAGAACCCTCTCCTGAGCTGTGTTGTGTGGTTCTCAGTGAGGACAGGTTCCATCTGATCCGCGGTGCACACAACTAAGTGCAGCGTAAAGGCAAGTCAGAAAGTTGATAACATTGAAGGGCTTTGCTTTTCAGCTGCATATCAAACTGCATCCTTAAAGATAGATGTATAGATAGTAACTTTGTATCCACCATGTCTCACGGGGGACCTGTGAGGGATCATGTGCATTTGAAATGGAATTTCTACGCTTCTAAGCTGGACGTTCTCCCCTTGCCCTGCCACACACACTATTCTAGGGTTGGTTTAAATGACTGCTAACACCACATCTAAATCAGCTGCTAATGCAGGAGTTTGGGGACACAAGAAAGGGCTACCGTCCACTGTGGGCTTTCAGTTACCAGGTTTGACAAGCCCGACCCAGGTGGAGACCACTCTCTGAAATGTATGGCGAGCACCAGCGAGGCTCCTGCCCTGCCCTATTCCTTGCTAACGTTGTAAAGCTACGGAGCCTATAGGAGGATGGCATGTAGCGACTGTTGATTGGATTCAACTTCTAAAGCTGAACCTTCCAGAAGTTGGTGGCCAAGAATACAATTTTATGTATTTATTTACTTATTTTTGCTCTTCATATGTAGTGGAGATAGAACAGTTGATTTTCTCTGTTCTGAGTCTTAGCTGAATAGAAAAGAAACTCAGATAATTCTGAAAACCTCTTGTTTTACTTTTAATGTTTTGAACTGTTAAATTAGTTAATTAATTCTATGGCATGTGTGCAGAGGTCAGAGGACAAGTTGTAGGGGTCATTTCTCTTTTTTCATCACGTGGGTCCTGGGGGGTCAAACTCAGGTCATCAGGCTGACCTGCTAAGCCGTCTTGCTGGCTTCTTTTCTGGTGAAGAGGCAGGACCTAAGGTAGTGACCTAACAAAAGTCACGCAGGTGGAGAACAAGAGCCCGGGTCTTCACTCCATCGGACTCGGCACTGGGAAGGGAGGAACACTCAGGGTTTGGTGAAGCCAGTCCAAGGTGAGCAGCGGGACTTTACAGTCTGAAGACACTCATGGACCGGAACCTGTGACACAGAAGTTAAGTGCGCTTGCCGTTAGGTGATGAGTGTGCCCGCGCCCCTGGACTCTGAGCATGGGGGAACTGCTAGGCATAGAGCCGGAGATGGAACTCAGCTGCTTATCAAACGCTGCAGTTGTTTGTTTGATTAGAAACAGGTTTGCAAAGTCCTTCAGCATTCAATAAGAGCTGGGAGTCGGCGGTCAAGACTTCTTCCACATTCACTGCGAAACACTGGCAGGGCACCCCTCCCGGCACCTTTGTTATAGGTACCGCTAAATGTTTCTGCTTAAAGTTTGCTCAGAATTCATCTCTTCCCTTTCCGTTTTTATGACGCTGAGCAGGAGGATGAAAAGATAAGGGGCTGTGTAGCCTGGCATGCGAGTGCTCCCCACTGCGCGCTGCTGTTCTGTGGAGGAAGCAGCCGCCGCCAACCGCTGTTTTATTAATAATGAGGCATTCACATAAATTCCATGCAAAATTGATTTTTGACTGTTATATAAGAATCAAATACCAGGCTTTAAAAAGTAATTGAGAAATCTATTTGTAATTTACTTTGCCTATAAGAACCCACTGTCCTGCCATAAACAATTTTACAGTATTTCCCCCCTGTTAAACAGCTATTTTTATACATCTGTTTGGCTTCTCTTCTATGACATGCAGTCAGGAGAGGTGATGAAAACAGGTTTGAAACAACATGTGGCCGCAAACTCTCACAGTTCAGCTTTCTAGCGATCTCTTGTAAGTAGTGGCGGCGTTCGCATCCCGGCGCAGGTGAAGACGCTAATGGCTAATTACCCGACACGGGGTGTTGGCTGATGGGTCGTGCACACGCTTCGGGAGCGAGGACAGCATGAGAAATAGCTGAGCACACAGGCAGGAGAGAGGCAAACAAATGACAACAAAAGCCTAAACCCAACTGTTTCCTACTTCATTACTTCTTCAAAGCATAATTGGAATTTATTAGGAAACAATCATAACATAGATTTAAGCATGGCCATTGTTGGGAAGTGGGAGAGGAGAGGGGAGGGAGAGACTGGGAAAAGGGCTGTGTACACTCAATTACATGGGTGTGGCTTCTCAAGACACCTTTTCAACGCCTCCTCGGCTCTGGTCAAACAGTTTTTCTGGGAACCTGTTTGGCATCCTGTAGTTCTGTGTATAGTAAAGGCAGCCAATATTAACGTAAGTACAGTGACATACGAAATTAGGGGGATATTACAAAAGACAAATGATTAGCATCAAGAAGGCAACACGGCAATCTTACATGGTCTGACTTTATTGTTTTTCTGGGGAAGAAATCCAGGGCCTCATGAATATAAGCACAAATCCTCTCCTACTAGGCAACACCCCAGCACTGCCTTCCCATAGGGCTATTTTGCAGTTGAGAACATTCTGTTCTTATCCCAGGATTTTTTTTAAAGGGATCTCAAAACCTTTGTTTCCTTTTTTTAAAAAATTTTTTTGTAAAATCAATCTTCACTGTTTTATTTATATACTCTACATAAGATAAAATTCCCAATGAGTATGCTTAGTTGTGATCATTTTACACAGTTGTGTGAATGTTACGAAGACCAAGCCAGAATATTCTCAACACTGCCCCTCCGTTGCTCCCGAACTCACTGTTCCAGGCTGCTGCCATCTGCTTGCTGTCACTGTGGTTTTGTCTTTTCTGGAATGTCATAGCAACGGACTCACAGCACTCAGCTTTTGTGCTAAGCTTTCTCCACTCAGTGTGCCTTTGGGATTCAGTCGTGTTGCTGGATGTATTAATGTTTGGTTCCCTTTAATGAGGGCTGGATTCCATGGCATGGCTACATAAGTTTGTCTGTCCACATGCTGGCTAACGGACATTTGGCCTGCTTTTAGTTTCTGACTCTTAAGAATAACATGGTTAGGACCCCTCATATTCAAGTTCGTGTGGACGTGCCTTTTAATTTCCCTTGGATCAGTATTGCTGAGATAGATGGCTAGGGCTTGTGTCTGGGGCGGTTTAACTTCTTCTTAAGGAGTTTACCCTAATCTTATACTTTCATATGGGCAAAGTGTGAGTGGCTCACTTCCTTACAAATATTTGTAATGTCAAGTGTGTAGTGGGTAGCTTTTGGGGCTTTGCTAGCATATTTTCATAGTTTTTAAAGGGTAAAGATTTTAATTCTGGAAAAGTCCACTTAGCACATATTTCCTTGTTTTGAGTTGTGCATATTGGGTCCTGTGTGAGAATTTTTTCAACGAGTGTTATTACAAATGATTTATCATGTAATTTCTAGGCTTGAACTTAGTATATAGCTGAGGTGGATCCTAAGCTCCATTTTCCAGAACCTTCCAAGTTCCAGAATTACAGGCGTGCACCACCATACTGGGCTGTAATAAAGACACAGGATTCTGCTTCTTTAACTATCTTCATAACTGAGTAGTGATGTGTTTTCTGAGGTACATCCTAGCTGAGCGCTTGTAAGCCTAGCTTAGGCTTGTAGTTGGATGGTTAGCCGGGAAAGCCGTCTTCAATCAGAAGAAGCACCTCCTGTTGTCCTCTGCTGCACGGAAGTTCCTCTTTGTCTAAGTTAGAACCCTCCTGGTTTGGTCCAGTGACTTGCTAGTGAAGGACAACCCCCTCGCCAGCCCCCAAGCAGAGAACTGTACTGCCCTAAGAGTCTGGGAATAATCCCAGGCACCATGAAGACGACCCAGCTCCTCTTTGTCTGTGAGTAGCTTTGGGGGTTAGTATGCAACTCACTCCTGCCATCGAGACTAAAACACAGCCCACTAAGGATGTTTAAGACATATGTTCCTCCGACTCAGGAGAGGAGCAGAGGAAAGCCCTGGGTCCGATCGACCAGTCCAGCTTCCTATCCCTGGAACCCTGAAGCCTCAGGCAGCCAGCTTCAGAGCAGCCAAGACCATCTCACCCCAGAAATCTGACCAATTCTGGTCCTCCTAATAGCCAACCAGAGAACCTGGGGCTTCAGACTCCTGGGGAATAATGAGTGGGTCTTTGTGGCACAAAGCCATGGAAAGTTGTCAAACACCTGATATGGAATTCGTTTTAAAGACACAAGCATTTCTCACAGCCTTTTACAATTCAGAAGTATAAGCTCATTCGTTTGCTATGTTTTTTTTTGTTTTTTTTTTTTTTTTTTTTTTTTTTTTTGGTTTTTTGAGACAGGGTTTCTCTGTGGTTTTGGAGCCTGTCCTGGAACTAGCTCTTGTAGACCAGGCTGGTCTCGAACTCACAGAGATCCGCCTGCCTCTGCCTCCCGAGTGCTGGGATTAAAGGCGTGCGCCACCACCGCCCAGCTGTTTTTTGTTTTTTTTTTAAATGTAGGCCAGTGTGCTCTCTTTAATTGTGATTGGTGATCTGAGCTTTTATAAACAAACCATATCATCAATTTTGGGGCCATTTGTTGTTAGGTTTGGTTTTGAATTAGAACATTGCAGATGGTACGAGCATAGATGGTGGAGGGTGAGTTAGCAGATCTTGACCTACGGACGATGGGATATTTAACAGGGTCTGTGAACCGAACTGTATTCATAAGAAGATTGGGGCTTTTCACTGTCATTCACTCACAGGAGACAACGGGGTTTCCCAGGGGCTTCTGTGTCTTGAGATTCTGCACTATGGTAATCATAGAAGAAATGCAAGTATCTAGATGCCTTCAGTGATGGTAGACTCGAATTTAAAACACTGCAAGGCAATGCTATGTCTATTTTTTACTTTAGAAAACGTATGTCTGTCATAAAATATGGTGTTAAATTAACATGTAATATGTTGAATATATTTTATTTATTTATTTATTTATTTATTTATTTATTTATTTATTTATTTTGGTTTTTCGAGACAGGGTTTCTCTGTGGCTTTGGAGCCTGTCCTGGAACTAGCTCTGTAGACCAGGCTGGTCTCGAACTCACAGAGATCCGCCTGCCTCTGCCTCCCGAGTGCTGGGATTAAAGGCGTGCGCCACCACCGCCTGGCAATATTTTTATTTTAAAATGCTGTCAAATTTTAATTTGTATGATTTTGCCTGCATATGCGTTTGTGTGATGTATTTGTGCCTGGTACCTATGGAGGCCAGGAGGAGGCGCAGATCCTCTGGAACTGGAGCTACTTTTTGATGCTTATGAGCCACTATATGGTGCTGGGAAGCAAATCAAGGAGGCAGGTGTGCACAGAGTCCAGGAAAGGGTATCAGATTCCTTGGAACTGGAGTTACAGGCGGCTGTAAACCAGTTGAAACAGGTGCTGGTACCCAAACTTGGGTCCTCTGTAAGAACTCTTAACCACAGAACCATCTCTCCAGCCCCATTTGGCACAATCAATATATGCTGATTTAAAAAAAAGGATATGATGACATAAACAAGCAAATCATGAACACATTGTAGAATGACTTAAGTTTAGCCAGTTATTGATGTGGGATTCCTCTCTGTATGCTGTGAATGTTATTGGTTAATAAAGAAGCTGCTTTGGGCCTATTGCAGTGCAGAATAGGGCAAGGAAGGAATTCCAAGCAGATAGAAGGGGAGAGAGTAGGCTGAGTCAGAGAGAAGCCATGTAGCCGCCGCAGGAGACAGATGCCAGAATATTACCCAGTATGCCACAGCGATGTGGCGATACAAATGAATAGAAATGGGTTAAGATATAAGAGCTAGCTATCAATATGCATAAGCTAATAGGCCAAACAGTATTGTAATTAATACAGTTCCTGTGTGATTATTTCGGGTTTGGGTGGCCAGGAAACAAATGAGCGGCCTCCGACCACAAGTTCACATGTGCACTGCTTCAAGCACTGAACTCTTCTGTGGTGAAAAACACTTCAAATCTACTCTTACTCATTTCGGCATGGCGCACTGAGCTTCACTCTAACTGCCATGTTGCAGCAGAGATCTCTTGCATATCCTTTTTGTCTTTTGACCAAAATCTTCCCAATCCTCCCCTTTATTCCAATGCCACAATTCTATTCTCTGCTTCTGTTGGTGACATTTTTAGATCCCATGTATCATACAGGAGATCCTGTAGATCTATCTTCTGTGTCTGTGTTTCTACTAACAGAGTCCTTAGGTTCATCTGTATTGCTGCAAATGGCAGGTGCTGCTGCAGTTTAGGGGTGAACCACAGTCAAATGTGGTGCAAGCCTCTTCATCCACCCGTCTGTTGACGGACACGGGCAGTGTCCATCTCCTGGGAGCTGTTGACAGGGCAGGGCATTTTCTCTGTTACACATGGATTCCTTTGGATGTGCATGCAGAGAGGACCTTTTTAGGTCAGGCAGGCCTGTTTGAGACGTCTGAGGCTCCTCTGTTGTTTTTCCACAGTGGCTGCACTAGTTTATACCCCATGGGTAGTGTGGCAGGATGCGCCTTTCTTTCTGTCTTCACCAGTAAATTCACTTTTATGTCCCCTTTCTTTTTTCTTTCTCCCCTCACAATGCTGGAGATAAATGCCATCATTTTGTTTCCCATTTATTTACGTTATCACTGATAAAATTTATCATTCTTTCAGAGTATACCCTTACTTATTCTGGTACTATTCTTAGACTTAATGAAAGATGTGAATTTACTTCTGAATGGAACCTTGGCATCCTTCCGCAATTTTTATTTGTGTCGTCAATTATGTTATTTCTTTGTTTATTTAAAACCCAGTCTCTAACTGAAGATTTAATTTCCTTTGTAACTTACTTTGAAGCAGTTCTTTTCGAGTTCCTTTATTTTTTTGAGATTAAATTACATTCATTTCTGCCTTCCCTTTCCCCTCTCCAAACTCTTCTATATATCCCTATATATCCCTTCTTTCAAATTCATGGCCTCCTTTCTCATTAATTGTTATTACATACATACAATGTATATGTTTATACATATATCCCTAAATATAACTGCTCAGTCTGTATAACACTATTTGTATGAATGTTTTCAGGGCTGACCGTTTGTTATGGGATAACCAGTAGGTGTGCTCCTCTCTGAGAAAGAAATCTTTCTCCCTCTCTCAGCATTTCTTAGCTGCCTGTTGTTCTTTGTGTGCGGTTGTAGCCTGGTGGGCTTTCTCCCATCTGCTTTACCATGTTTATGGTTGTCCTTGTTCAGCTCGTATTTAGGCAGCTATGTTGGTGAGCCTTTATGAGTATAGCTTCCGACGTTCCTAGGAGACATCCTCACAGCAAACTCCCTAACCCTTTGGCTCCTGCAATCTTTCCACCCCCTCTTCTGCAATGGTCCCTGAGCCTTAGGTGTGTGTTTTGTAGGTGTACCCGCTGGGGTTGGGATCCACAGCTCTGCATTTTGGTTGGTTGTGGTTTTCTGTAATGGTCTCCATCTGTTGCGAAGAGAAGTTTCCGTGATGAGGAGCGAGAGCTACACTTACATCTGAAGACCTGGAGCCAAGCTAGTCATTGTTTTGTTTATTTATTAGCTTGTTGAAACATGCAATAATAACGGTTGGTTTGATTGAATTGTGGTTGGAAATATGCGCCCTTTATAATTTCTGCTGTAGGGAATTACCTCTTAAAATGTTTTTATGACCTAATTCATGGCCATTGCTTCTGAGCATCGGTGCTCTCTGGTGCACAAACTGCTCGTGGCCATTTCCCCTTTATGTGGACCAGACCTTTTATCAGCATGGAATGACATCAGAGGCCTGCTGGTTGCCTTTTGGCTTGTTCGAAGGTCTGCAAACACACCTTCTGCACAGTTACCAGACACACATTTACCCACCGTGTACTTCTTACCGTTCTGAGTTGCTTAGATTCTAGCTTCGTTTTAAACAACGTAGAGATGACCGCTATTTTGGAAGGCAACTTGAAAACATCAGCCTTAACTGGGCTGGTTTAACCCGTTTTCAGTATTTCTTATAACTCAGGTTCCCTCCTCTTTCGTGGGCTTTGCTGTCTCCTTGTTCCTTTCTCATTTGCTCTGTGAAGTGTGTTTTACTTCTGTTGCTCCGAGGTGGTCCTGAAAGATGACCTCACTGCTTTGAACATACTGTTGAGTTTCCCCCAAATCACTCGTGATATTCTCTAGTGCTCTCTGGATTTTAAGACTTAGACCAGAAACTTAAAAAGTTCACACACTCTTATCCTCTCTCCCTGGTCACGGTCCCAATTTTGCTAACTTGGACGTATGGCGGCTGTTACATTTTATACAGCACCTTTGCTTTATGGGCAGTTCTGACATGGGTTTTCTGGTCTCAAGAAATTTTGAAACAATTGCTTAACGTGATATTAAAATGAACAGCTTCTTTTGTGTTGCTCCTTGCTAGTTCTTCAGAAGCAGAATGGCTTGATGTGTGTGTGGTTTAGTTTAAGTCCCCTGTCAGGAGAAGCATGCTTATTTATTTACCTTGATTTATGGAAGTGGATTCTTTACTCTTGCCTTTCTTCTTTTGCTCATCTGTCCAGACCTGGTCTCTCCAGCAGGTCCTGCATTTTGTCCATGGAATGCTGGTTGGATTGCCTTTACAGAGCTACATCTGAAAGGTAAATTGATGCCCAGAGCACTTCTCTAATTTCTGGAGTTTGACCTGCTTTCTCTCCTTAAGTGCGCCTGTGATATCAGCTCTTTCCTGCCTTCACTTCACTGGCCAGCAAGCTGGAGTCTCGAGCAGATATATTGCCAGGGGATTTCTGTTCTTTCTTTCCTCCAACATGTTTTCTTCGGAACATGCCTTCCTGATGATCACGAGGCACTCCAAAGCCTGCCTGCTATTCCTGATTGCTGATAAAGTCTTTTCTTAGTAGCTGTACAGTATGACTTTATAAACAACACCACCACAAACAATAACAACAATACAGTCACACCTCCACCAGCATACCACCACGACCTCCACCACCACCACAACCACTACCACCATCACCACAACCACCACCACCATCACCACCACCACCTCTACCACCACCACCACCAAACTACTGAAAGATTGGCTATAGAAGGAAAGTACCACTCAGACTTAGAAAGCAGCACTTGCATGGAGGAAGAATGAGTGTCTAATTTAAGGAGTCACACGGCAGTAGTAGGGATGGAATAACAAGCCTTTCTTCCTTCAGACAGGTGGGCTTTCTCTAGGACTGTTGGCAGGCACTGGTGGGCCATTAACTGCTTTTTAAAAAAAATAGTCTAGGTCCATTGGACTTACAGTAGGGTCAACTCTCAATTTAAAATTTTTGTGGCAATGGTGGGGGGGGGAAGAAGAGAGAGAGAGAGAGAGAGAGAAAGAGAGAGAGAGAGAGAGAGAGAGAGAGAGAGAGAGAGAGATTGAGATAGATAGAGAGAGAGAGAAAAGAGAGAGAAAAGAGAGAGAGAGAGAATTTATTTTGGTGGAAAAGACTTTCAGGACTGTTAACCAGAAGCAATTTAAACTGGAACTCCTTAGGAAGTTGTCATTTTAAAAACTATTTGCCAGGTTGCCTTTATCAGCTCCAAGCATACATGTGGCATGTATGGAGATGCAGCTTCACAGACGCCCGTGGAACAGAGGAAGAAGGCAGGCTTGAGAGCGGTGCCTCGTCTCTGGCTGGTGCTCTCTCATGCTCCCTCTCGCACCCCCAGACCCCGGGACTTCTTAGGATCGCTCCTCAGGGCTTCCTTTCCTCGGGCCTGGACCCTGGCTTAAGCTCTGTCTCGCATCCATTCTCTCCCATGTGCTAGGTCCAGGCCCGGTGTTCACTTTATTGCCCACCGACAGCTGCGGTTTTACTCATCAGACCTCTCTGGGCCACCACGGTCCTGACCTCAGTCCTCGAGGAAACGCTACCTCCTGGAGCGGTCTCACCTTCTCCTTCCGAGAGGCACAGCCTGCCAGTGGGCGCCTCATTTAGGAGGTGGCCGTAGGCAACAGATGGAGGAATGTCTGCATTGCTGCCTAACAGCTTGCAGATTCGAGATCGACCCGGGCCCCAACATGTTCATGGGCAAAGCATTTAAAACTTGGCATCGTGCCGTTCCTCGGACACGCTCTGAGGCTGCTCCTCAAGCATGGCTCTTCGTAGGAGGGGGAGGGAAGCGGGTCGAGGAACAGTTTCTATTCCCATGTGAAGTTGGGATGGATTACCTAGCAACACAGATTTCAAATGTTTATATCTTATGGATTACGTACTGACAAACTGATTTAACCAAGCAAATCAAGAAAATACGTAAAAAGGCCCAAGACAACAAAACTCAAATCTTAGGAAAGGCTCAGATCACCATGAAAATTCCTCTGTGGTTCTGATGTTGAGGTTTACAGTGACAGTCATATTTTGAGGGTGTTAAGGGTTTAATGTTCTGGGGCCTGTAGATAAATCCCATATTTAATCTCTCTTCTTTTACATTTCTGTATTTTTTACAGCTGTTGCTAGCCTGAATATTCTCTATAAAAGCAGAGTCACTCCAAGACTATCGTAAAGACTGTGTACTTCACCTTTTATTGGGTTGTTTTGTTATGCCAGGTAAAGAGGCACTGGTATATTTCCTGTTTTTCACCAGAGCAATGACTGGGAGCGTATCAAAATGTCAAGTCATTTTTTTTTTTCAGATAATCTTTTGCCTTTCATGGTCTTCAAAGACAAGACCCCTAAATTCTCAGTACCTTAACCATGTTATTTCCCTAATGATACTTACTGTTTTTGTTTTTTGTTTTTTTTGTTTTTTTCTTCAAAAGTAACACTAATGGAAGCATTCTGCAGTATGAGGATCCAACAGCGAACATCCGATCCTCAAGGCTCCTAAGGTAAGATATAAAAACAATACCAAACAGCCAGGCCACGCCGTTCAGTTTTAGACATGTTGGATAATTACAGAGCGGCTAAGTGTGAGTAGCGTTCCTGATGTGCCTCATCTGCCTCTGCACAAGGTCTCCACGTACCTATGTTAAAACTGTCTGAGACTGTTGGAGGGAGGAGAGTAGTCAGCCATGAGAATACCAGGTCCTATAATTTATTCAGTGATGCGTTGATCTTCCCTGTCTGTGACAGCCACAGGCAGGGGAACCATACACTGGGCACCCAGGCTGAAGAAGGGAGTGCACACTCCTAAGACAGGCAGCCCGGGAGGTCTGGGAGGAGCCTGCTGCTTCCCATTGATTGCTTACCAGTAGCAGCAACGCTGGTGGTTGGTTGTATTTATCAAAACAGTGGGGTATTTGAGAGACATTTACGTGTTGATTTGATTGCTCTATGGCTGTAGAAATGGCTTTTGAAGCAGAGATACCTGGATTGCTATCCCAGTAGAGAGCTGCCAATCTCCTAAAAATGAACTAGTCAGTTGGAAATTCCGAGGGCGCAGAGAGTCCCAGTCTCTCTAAATCCACACGATGTATGGCGCCCTTTCAGACACACAGGGAAGGAAGTAGCTGTTCATGACAAAGACAAACGTAATTCTCAAAGCAAGCTGTGTTTTCTGAGTGTTAGAGAATGGTATGGGGGAGGTGGCAGTGAAATTTTCCTTTCTGGTTGAAGAATTTGAGGCTTAGGAAACGTAACTTTTCCCCCCTCTTTTCTTTCTTGTTTGAGATTAACTCAGAGCTCTGTGTATACCATGCTGGGTAAGCATTTCACCCCTAAACTTCGCTCTCAGCCCCTGACCGACTTTCTTAGAGCCACAGGGTTCCTAATCAGTGGAGATGAGGCCAGACTCCAGATTTTCTCATTTCTAGCTGTACAGTCTTCCCTTTGCCCTAACATGATGTTATTAATATTAATAAAATTTGCCATGTAATGTTTATTGAACCAGACATAATTTACTCCTCACAACCCCATTTTTGCCTCAAAATAGGCCTATAAAGTAAATGATATGGATATTATGTTCAATGGCTGAAGGAGCCGAAGGGCAGCGTCCACTGCGAAGGACTCAGCAGGGCATTGCAGGGCATTCTGAGGCAAAGACAAGACACGGCGGTGGCTCTCGAGATATTTATAATCAGATGAGGACAAGAAATTCTGAACATGAAACAGATAAAAGTGATGGCGACGTGTCTGGGTAATAGCTTGAGATCAGAGAAGCATGGCAGAACTGTTCCAGATTAGAAAAGGACTTCCACTGGGGTGGCGGGTGGGGTGGGGTCGATCTAAATAGTCTAAGAGTTCAGGAGGAGGAAGGCTCCTGATACGCAGAAAACCAAGGGAACTTAGAGAACTCATTAAGTTCAGGATGTTACAAGACTCTTGAGGGCCCCCTCTGAGAGGGAGGGAGATGATTGCTGCGGAGAGGAGACCTCCCCCTCCTCTTCAGCAGAGTTCCCTGAGCCTTGAGGGGAAGGAATGGATGGAGACATCCTACTTCAGACTGAGTGTTCTGAGGTCGCTCATTCTCTGCACATTGTCTGGCTGTTGGCTTTGTATTAGTTCCTGTCTAATGCAGGAGGAAGCTTGTCTGATGACGGCTGAGTGAGACTGTTCCATGGATATTGCAGAATGTTGTTCGGCGGCGGTTCATTGCTACGTTCCTTTAGTAGAACATTAGTATTTGGTTTTCCCTTAGGTCCCTGGACTATCTGGTCTAGGTTCTTGGCTATATTGAGCATTCATTGCCAGGGATGAGCTTTATCTCGTGGAGTGGAGGTTACATCCAATCAGATACTGGCTGGTTACTTCCGCTAGCTTTGTGCTGTTATTGTATTAGCACATTTTGCCGGCAGGTCACTATTGTAGACAGAAGAGTTTGTAGCTGGGTTGGTGTCTACTTTTCCCCTGTGGCAGCATGCAGAGTACCTTCCAGGAGCATGGAGATTAGCCAGTAGGGATGAAGACTCTAGGTAGGCACCAGTCAGACTTCTCCACATTCCGTGAACTGTGTAAGTGTTATCTTCAGCAACAGGGCCTTATCACCAGTTTACAGAGAACACCAATAACATTGGCAATAGTCTGGGATGTTTGGGGGTTCCCTTTGGCCAAAAAATCTTGATTAGATATATAACACATTCCCAAAACTGAAGAGTTCATTTGGTGACAAGAGATGGCCAGTTGGGGCTCTGTCTCCCATTATTTGGGGATTCCATTTAGATCACCTTAATATAAGTGTATATTTTAGGAAGCTTCTACTGTATAAATGTTGTGTGATTTTCCTTTACACTTTGTGAAGATGTATCACTGTGATTGGTTTAATAAAGAGCTGAATGGCCAATAGCTAAGCAGGAAGAATTTAGGAAGAAGTTCTGGGGACAGAGAGATCTCGGGGAAGAGAAGAAGAACAGGAGGAGAGGTAAAGCCATGAGCCATGTATGTATGTAGAGTAACAGAAATGGATTCGTTTAAGTTATAAGAGCGAGTCAAAAACAAGCCTAAGCTGAGGCGGAGTTTTCATAATTAGTAAGAAGTCTCCATGTTGTTATTTGGGAGATGGTTGGTGGGACAGAAAAGACTCATTCCACTGGAGGGTTCGTTTGGTGACAAGAGATATCCAGTTGGGGGTTCCATTTAGATCACATTCATAAAAGTACATATTTTAGGACACTTCTATTGTATTAGGTTTCCTTATATCATGTAAAATGGCCCTTAATTTTAGCTTTCCCTCCCCATCTTTCTCTTACCCTCCTCTTCCCTCCATCTTTCTGTTTGATCCCCCAGTTCCAGTTAGACAGATTTACAATGAGCCATCTCTACCATTGTGGTTCATGAAAAAAAATCATTCATTGTTATGGGAAACAAAGAGATGCAACAACTTTAGAGGACAGGAAGGTTGTTTCTTGCAAAATGGAACAGACTCTCATCATGAAACCCAGCCGTCACGTTTGATGTTTACATAATGGAGCCTGATGTTTTCATAAGGGAGCCGGCAACTACAAAACCCTGCAGTTGGATATTTCCTCGGACTTCAATGTATTTTTTTTTTAATGGGCCATGGAAATCTTCTACTTTAGACTGAACCCTGGCCACAATCTGCCATGATCTGTCCTTTGTTCACTGGCCACTTTGAGCTTTGGGTCCCAAGGAAAGAACACGAAGGCCGTGATCTTTCTTAGGTTCCAGGCAGTGACACAAACCTGATCGTCTTAAGGGTGTCACGTAGAGGAACAAAGCAGAGTGCCATTTTGTTAATGTCAGATATAAATATCTTTATGAACCTTATATGTCTGGATTCATTAGCCATTTAATGAAACTGATGAACAGATGTTCAGGAAATTAGTAGCGACTGACTTCATTGGGAAATTATAGGGAGCTTGGTGCCATCCAAGATATCAAAACCATGCTGTGCCTACAATCTGCCAGGAACCCAGGTACAGTAATGGTCTCTGTGTTATATGTAAGCTCACTATTAACACTCAATAAATGTTAATTGTATAATAGTAAAATATATTGGACCTGTGAGATGACTCGGCGGGTAAAGGCACTTGCTGCCAAGGCTGACGGCTTGAGTTCAGTCCCTGGGACCTACACAGTGGAAGGATAAGACGGACTCCTGCAAGTTGTCTCAAGACATCCAACACACATGCGCGTGCCCCTCCCCCACGGTATGTGGGAAAAGGGCAAACAGATATTGAGTATGACCCTCCCCAGTGGCGATGTGGTTGCCTCTGCTTCCAGACGATAGCTTTCCTTTGGATTTACTTTATAACCACCTTGTACAAAGTAAGAGGTGAGAAAGGGTTAATTGCTACCGTAGGCTAAGGTTATTAATTTTGAGATACATGAACAGAATTTGGCTTGTAGACTTTTTCATCAGAATGACTATTAAATGCTTCAGTTTGCCCTGGGCACACAGGAAAAGTGTGAAAAAAAAACCTGGCAGAATCAAGACAAACAGTGCCCAGAGTCCCAAATGATACTGGGGAAGCCCACACCAAGTATGACGTCACACACCAGGGGATCTTGTCTGTTTTATTGCAAAATTGTCACAAGATAAGCTTTGGAAATGGTACATAGGGAAAGAATGTCTTGAATAATTCTGTGATACTCAGAAATGTTTTTCCTTTGAAGCAGCATATGGTGGTTTTTATTTTAATTATGTTAATGGTTGTTTTGCTTGCATGTATGTCTGTGCACCGTGTGCACTGCCCATGGAGGCCAGAGAGGGGGGCAGGTCCTGTAGAACTGGGGTTATAGACTGTTGTAAGCTGCTATGTAGGTGGTGGGAGCTGTAACCCGGTCCTCTGGAAGAGCAACAAGTGCTCTTAACTGCTGAGCTATCTTTCTAGCCTCATAGTAGCACATTGGTAAATGTTTAAAAACCTCTCTCTCAATAGACAAATGATAGATAGATGATCGATAGGTAGGTAGGTAGATAGATAGATAGATAGATAGATAGATAGATAGAAGATAGATAAGTTCCTGTTTATAGTGCTTGACAATTTCTGTGGTGTAAATACTCCAATCATGGCTAATTTTAAACTGCCAACATGGCAACAAACAACTTTCTATCTTCCTCAAGTTTATCAGTTAGCGCTTACGGTTGGTAGATGCTGCCTCAATAGAGATGTTTCTCAGTGCTCAGTAGCTGTGGTGATAGAAACCAGTCACGACTGATCAACAGCTGGGCTGGAGGATGGCTCAGCAGCTAAAAGCACTTACTGCTCTCGCATAGGTCCTAGGTTCTGTTCCCAACACCCACATCTGGCAGCTTGCCGCAGCCTGTAACTCCAGCTTCAAGGATCCCATGCTTCTGACCTTTGCCTGCACGCACCTCATTTACACATCACCCCCCATACAGATACACACACATAATTAAAAATACCCCCCCCGAAAGAAGTGGGTGATGATCAGAAAAACTCCGGGGAAGGTAAAACTTAGAGTCTTGGTTTTCTCAGCAGCCAAAGGGAAGTAGTGTTCATCACAATGTTGATAGGAGGGTAAAGGAAATTCTAATCATTGGGAGTTCAGTAAGGTTCTTGGTATGTGAGTGCTCAAAGTTGCTATTTCTACTGTTATGTCTTGAGATTAAACATATCAGTCTTTAAATCCATGTAGAAATACTGTGATTATCATGGAGCATAAAATATTCAAGGTATCAACTGGCCCTGAGTTATGTGAAATTCATACCTTAATATGGCCAGAGATTTATTAGGGTATGCTCATATGCATAGATGGGAAAGTGCCTCCTATGTAGCTTTGCAAAGGGAGGTCATGGACTTGCCTTCTGGGAAGATGTAAATGGCCTGTATATTATTTTAAAGGCCGTGCTTCGGATGTGTAGAATGCAGTGTGGCTTCTTTCTTGGTGACGGCTATGTACATCCTCAACACACCACACCCCCTTCTCACTGACACAACAGCCGGATGAAGGGGAGTTCAGAGGGAGGCAGACTTCTCACCCAAGGGAATGATGGAAATCCGGGTTCATTTCCCAGCACCTCTTTCTCAGCCACCTCAATGATGACCGACCTGGCTGTCATACCTTCCCCACACCTCTACGCTGTGTTGAAATCCCTTGAATGACAATTGAGGAAGAACGCAAATGTGTAACTTTATAAAACAGGAAGAGAAAGCGAGGGGAAGAAATTCCGAGGTCTTCATTAAATACATCTAAATCCTGCCATATACCGTAATAATTCCTTGACTCCTGCCATTATCTGGGAAAGCCTGTCTGCTGCCCCCGAATTCTAACACAAAGTGCCCAGAGTCCTGGTTTTCTTCTCGTTGCCGTTACTGTGATCTCACTAATCCTAATTTGACTTGGAATCAGAGAGCTCTTTCTCTTCATAGCCCGAAAGCATCTGTCAGCCATTAGCCTCGCCGGTAGGGATCATGAACAATCACACACAAAGAAACTGCAAATGAGAGCTTATCTTCCCTATATCTTCCGGTGGCTGACTGAAGGAAGACAACTCCACAAACCATGCATTTTAAAGAACATTTGTGCCGTGAATATATTACAAATATGGCCAGGAAGTGGGCTGCAGTATATCTTCCTAAGTGACTGATTTAAACCCAAACTTAATGTATTTTGGAGGCCAGCAATAATTTGACTTGCTGAGTGGATGGAATTTATGGGCATGATGCAGAGCAAATAAAAACATCCTCTTTCAGTAATAAAGGTGTTCGCTGTGTCCACACTGGGAAATACAGCTTTTCTTACCTCTGACTTCTGCAGAGAGCTCCTGGGAATAGCTAAGTCAGACGCGGGGTCTTTCTTTGTGGCCTTATGGAAATACCGAGTTTTATCTTTGTATTAAAGGGGGTTTATAGTGACATCCTTGAACCTGGGTCTCTGCTTTTTTGTTTGGGAACGAAATAAATAACAGGAAACCCAGCATCGCTCTGCGAGCAGTCAGCCAGTTTTCTAATGAGAAGGCCTGGATCTGAGTAAAGGAAAAGCCGGGAGCAGGATGAGGGTTTGGACACAGAATGCTCCCATCTCTTCCTCACAAGTAGGGCCAATAAGAGACCTTGGTTTAATTCATGCGTGCATACGACATACACCTACTGTACTGTGCATAGCACTCTGCACTATTCTGCATATGCGCTATCTTACTGGGCAGGGTTCTTTAGAGAAACCGAACCCTCGGCTATCTGCTTATTGAGGAGGCTGAGGGCGCTGTAGCTGCTCGGCTCATGGAACTGGATGCCTCTGCTCTCTCAGTCTGGTGTTGATGGTTTGGAAGATTCCAGGCTAGTCTGTGATGTTCAGTCCATGTGGGAAGAGAAACAGGAGTCTGAGGTCAGCAGGGGAAACAAGAGCATGAGGAACAGACCCATTGAGCAGGACGAGAAGGCAGGTAAAATGCTCCCCCCCCCTCTGTCTGAACCACCCACTGGATGATGCCGCTGGCCACTCTGGGGGAGGGTCTTCCCTTTGGCATGCTTCACACTGTGCCTTCTGGCTATCTGCAGATCCCATCAAGCTGACAGTCAAGCTAAATCATCACGCATTTTGCACCGTGCACACATACTGTGTGCGCTTTGTATGCTATACTACATCCACCGTCAAGTGACGTATGACGTGTGTCTTTGGGGGCTTCCTGTCTTACCTCTGTGATTCTGATGTGCAACCTTGAGAAGGAACCCGTCACGGTGCACATAGAACCCAATGTTCACGACGCCTTGACTTTGAGGTTGGGATATAGGAAGTATTGAATGTCTCTGGGGAAGTCATCATGAGTTGACACAAAGCCCGGATGCTTCCTTTTCTGTACCTCTCTGTTGGAGAAAAGTCCCAGATCTACCTCTAAAGTCTCATCCCTGCCCCTCACTCCCGGTATCTCTCCTTACCACACACACACTGTGTTGTTGGTTGTTTGTGTTACTCTTTGGGGTCCTGCCACCCAGCTCCAAATAAGTCACACGTGGAAGCTCTTTCTTTCTTATGAATGTGTGGTGTTAGCTTGGCTTGTTGCTAGCCAGCTTTTCTTAAATTATCTCATTTACCTTTTGCTTCTGGGCTTTTATCTTTCTCTAGTCTGTATATGTTTTCTTTCCTTCTTATTCCATGTCTGGGTGTTTAGCTGGGTGGCTGGCCCCTTCTTTTCTCATTCCATTTCCCTCTTCTCCCAGATTTCTCCTCCCATTTATACTCTCTGCCTGCCAGCCCCACCTATTCTTTCTCCTGCCTTGCTATTGGCCGTTCAGCTCTTTTTTAGACAGGCAAAGCAACACAGCTTCACAGAGTTAAACAAATGTTAACATAAAAGAATGCAACACATCTTTGCATCATTAAAACAAATGTTCCACAGCATAAACTAGTCTAACACATCTTAAAATAATATTCCACAACAGTACACAGGGTGGCTCAGTCCTCGCCCACAGGCTCCTAGCCTTCCAGTTCTCTAAGGAGGAGCCTGGAAGCATTTAGCCAGCTAAGGCTATTGGTTCGTTCCCACCCTTTCCTTCCCTTGCTGTGCCAAACTTTGGTTAATCAAAGCCAGCAAGATTTTTGCTCTTGCTAACCAGAAATCCTTTAAACCTTATCTAGGATGAATTCAATTTTTTCCCCCAGACTGGCCTCAGGCCTCAGATTTTCTATATAACTGAAGACCATGGGTCAGAGGTCAGAGGTCAGGTGACTTGTGAGAAGCAGAAGTAGGGCTTGAATACGGGTCTTACTTCATCTTACCATATAGCCTCATTCACTGAAAAAATGGGGTGCTGTGAAAATTGGCGAGGCATTTACACATGTGAGTTCAACTGTCCAGTTGTCATGTTCTGATTGGAAAGTAAGAGTTAATAGCAAAAGCATAGCCCCAATTTTTACGAGCTATATATTGAAGATAAAACAAGCTCAAGTATTTTTAAAATCCAGAACCTAGAAGTATTTTATAGATACAAACCCAGTGGAAAGCTGTCTCAGGCTGGCCTGCCTTATCACACAGGGTTCAACAATCCGTTACAAGACCTTGGATGATATCTTCATAATGTCAATTACTGCACACCATTTTAAAAACAAGAATTTTAAAAATGCTCACTTTACAGAAAATGAAAATTTTATGCAGACACATACATACCTCAGATAATGCTTTAACTGTATTATGAATGAAAACAAGGTGAAAACAGTTAAATTATAATATTGTTCAGCACGTTTAGGCTTAAAAAGGATCACACCTATAATTAAATCATCAGGTACTTGCAGACATATGGAGAATGTTCAGAGGCTCAGGACCTTTGAATTTAGACCAGAGAGGAATGGCGCTTTGGTGACTCATGGCTGGAAGTGGCCCTGCCATGTTCAATATGATGAATACCTATGAGCAAATTGTGTTTTTAAAGCAAGTTCTAAGCCAAACAAAGCTCAGCTTCCCTCCATTTTCACAGCAGTTGAATTCCTAGGAAATGTCGTTGCCATTGGAAACACGCAACACACAATGCGTGGTAATGCGTAGGCTGGAGATGGGTCAGAGGGTAAAACGGCTTCAGTGTGCGTTCTGTCCTGACGCTCACTTGAGTTCCAGGGGACATCCTGAATGATGCGGGGTGTGTCTTTGGTGCACAGAGCTGCCTCACAGTTGGCAGGATGCCTGGCACCCCTGCACCTGTTGACTGCCTGTTGTCACTTCTCTCGTTCACAGTAATGACAACGATAAAAATACATTTCATCTCAAGGTGTCTCCAAAAAACGGAACAATGATTCTACCGTGTGACCCAGGTAGCCCACTTCTCTTTACCCAAAAGTCTGTGAGTCAGCATTTCACAGGGGCTGGCACATCATTGTTTACTGGACTGTTAGTGGCTAAGTTCCTGGGAGTCCCGCGGCAGAGCAGTGGATGAAAACTGTGGTTTACATACACAATGGAGTGTTTCTAGATATAAAGAGGAGGAACTTACACTGTTTGTAGGAAGACAGACAGACATAACAGGAGACATTTGCAATGATTTAATTTAGTCAGTCTCAGGACAACACATATTGGATTTTTTCCCCCTCATTTGTGGTTCCTAAATTTTTATTGAGATGACTAAAAACATACATGCATATATGACATGAAATATAGGCTCACAACCAGAAAGAGGAAGATAGAGAGGTAGAGAGAGCTATTCACAATGTACACTGATTACCTGTATGAAAATGTCATTATGTAACACAGTATCATGTTCAATGAAATTATGTTTAAAATTTCCAGGATGCTCGTAAGCAGTTCCTCCACAGAGAACCATTCAAAACGGCTCAGGAATTCTTTGAAGCCAGCTGCTCAGGCCTTTCTATCTCCCAGCTGGCAAAGGTACTAGCGACTTAGCTTTTACAACATTTTACACAAAGTCCCAACCTTTTTTTGACTCAGCAAATGGCCTCCTTGGGACATCGTCCCACTGGGTGTGGTCAGCAGCTGGGTGCTGTAGTGGGACCTGAGCTATGTAGGACTCTTCAGATCCTATTCTTTTTTTTTTTTGGATATTTTCGAGACAAGGTTTCTCCGTAGCTTTTGGCTCCTGTCCTGGAACTAGCTCTTGTAGACCAGGCTGGCCTCGAACTCACAGAGATCCGCCTGCCTCTGCCTCCCGAGTGCTGGGATTAAAGGCGTGCGCCACCACCGCCCGGCTTCAGATCCTATTCCTATCTTAGGCATGCTACCCGGACGTCCTATCACGAGCTCTACCTAACACTGACTCGTACTGTCTTCTCCCTTCTCTGTTGCTTTGTCTAATGGTCTGAGCTAATTTTTTTCTTGGAGAACTAATTTAAATGTATCAGCAATGAGGGTACATGTACATCTCACTGGTGAAGACAAACGAATGATTCCAAACCACGAAAAAGGGGAGCAGAAGTCTGGGGCTACAGTGGTTCACCATAAGGAG
Source organism: Microtus ochrogaster (assembly GCF_000317375.1). NCBI lineage: Eukaryota > Metazoa > Chordata > Mammalia > Rodentia > Cricetidae > Microtus > Microtus ochrogaster. The sequence goes on along the minus strand of NC_022011.1, from coordinate 84,853,995 downwards.
AGGAAGCAGGTGGCCTTCGTAATAGGTCCATAAGATGAAAACAGCCAGGACTCCCAGGAATAGTGTGCCATCTGTTGCTTGAACATATTCCAACCCCAGACAGGGGCAAACACCTTGAGAATAAAAGAACCAATGAAGGAAAGAAAAGGCTCCCCAATCAATTCTGAAATTTTGGACTAAACCGTCCATATAAAGCCTAGAGGGGAGGAGACATCTTCTGTAGTGGTAGCCCTGCAGCTGTACAGTGAGCCCTAGCCCAGATGCTGCCTCGATTTCAGAAAGGTGGTGTCCGAGAGCCGCAGGTGAGAAGGCTGAACCAGTGTCCAAGTCCCCTCGTGGTTCTGACATTCTTAGTTCTAAGGACATCGGCGCTAAAGACGGCATTCCATAGACCTATCTTGGATGCAGGAAGTGATGTCAGGATTAGAGGAAGTTAACCATAATGCCAGCAGATGAGTAAGCACTCATTTGTTTCAGGTGTTTAATTCCTTCATGTCTTGCTTCACTATTGAATTTATCTTGTATAATTAATAGACGAATGCATTTACAAGTATCCAATGAGTAACTATTGCTATTCTGATGAAGCAGTTTGGAACAGAGATTAAACAACCTAATCTTATAAACATCTCATTGCTGCCTGGTGAGATAAATGCCTTTGTTGCAGAGACTTGATAGCTTCCTCTAGATGGCAGCACTGGGACCAGGGGGCTGGCTTGAGGTGGTACAGACAGGTTCCCAGAGGACGCACCTTGAGAATTCAGCAGTATTGAAGTCCTGAAACTGTACTCTCCCATTTGATCACAGCCACTTTGTGGGCTATTTTCCTGGGCCACCTCTGTGCCTAGTATAATCTTCAGCGTGATGGTTACTTACAGTGTCCTTTCCGTTTTCTCTGCTTCCCCCCCCCCCCCCAATAAGGCGAGTCCTCCATTGTTTCTTTACCAGCCTCTGTAGCAACAAGAGCATCTTTAGGAAGAAAGGTTTCCGATGCGAGCTGTCTAAAAGTGGAAATTAAGTGCTCCTATATGGGCCCGTTTCTTTGTGATTCTTAGTTTTGGCTGCTCTGGGTCCTACAACTACAGGATTTGTTCTTAAGTGGGACCAGCGCAACAGGAATCTCAAAAGCTTCCCAAAGCATTCTGGACTGTTGTTACAGATGAGTTCCACTGTCAAATCACCCTACGGCAGTGACCGCCTATATAGTTCATCATTGCAGCAAGCCCAGAACCACTCCCCACAAGCCATGTTCCTTTACTTAGTTTTAAGTCTGTTCTATCCTACCCGGTTCCTAATTCCTTATACACTGAAATGTGTGGAGGCCCAAAGTGTTCCAACAAACAGTTCCTAAAATCCAATGTTTGCTTCTTTCGGAGAAAGAAGGAATAAAAGCAAAATAAAAAGCAAGCAGACATTATCTTTAGGATATTGACCCTGGTAAGTTGACCATGTACCAGTGGATAACCCTTTACCCAGGCATCCATCCGGGCAGCACGATTGGACTCAGTAGATTATTTTTTATAAAGAGAATGTGAAGTTGGGAGAGCAGTATGTGTGTGTGCATGACCACGTGCGTGTGCATGCACGTGTGTGTACATGTAAGTGAATATGTGGTCTGGGAAGAGCTGGAGTGGGGAAGTTGGGAGAATAAATATAATTGAAATACATTGTATGCATATACAAAATCCTCAATGAATAAATACAAATAGAAAAATAATTGATTGGCAGGCATAACAAGTGGGAAGGAACTGAGACACAGCCTGCCTTACCTCCATACGGTCCCCTCAGCTGATGTCAGCTCTTTATTCCTTCACAGTCAATGCAGGAGAAAGTGACAGAATCTCACCAGCTGACTGTAGGGTGGCAAAGGTCATAGCAGAAGTCATATGAGGTTCTTTCCTGATTTGTAAGATGGTAAATTCAAAAGCCAAGAATCCAAGACTGGGGTGTAGCTCAGGGAAGGAGCACTTACCTAAAATATGATAAAAGAGACATGGGGGGAAGCATTCCATGTGAGAACAGGTATGCTTTCTCTCCAGAACTTTCTGTTCAGCATGGCAAATATTCTCATTACCTACTAGAATAGGCCTGTGAGACCCAAGACCTGTGTCCCAGTGTTCAGAACAGTACCTAGCATTTAGTGGTCACTCAATAAATGGCTTCTTCATGCATTTTCTTCAGTATGAAGATGGTGTTTTTCTAAAAAGACAGTCCTAGTTGACAAAAAAATTGATGGATTTTGACATTTTAGAATTATTTTAGTTTTTTCTTTTTTCCTGAACTGATTTTTCAGATTGTATTTACTTTTGAGCTATCTGGATAAGGATTTTAGAAATCAATCCTTCACTCACAAGAAAATCCTTTTCCTTTTATGAGTAAGGGCTTCCTTCAAGCAGGTGGGGGAGTCTGTTATTACCTGACAAAAATCGTCCTCCAAGTCTTAATTTTCAATTACTGTAATAAAAACTTAGCACTCTTGTGTGCATACTGAAACAGGTCACATTCACAGACAGGCCCCTGACTCGGCCTGTGACCACGCTGTCATGTGACTCCTGAGGATTCACAACCGCAGCTCCACTGTCCCAGACCTAACTCTGCCATGGTCAATGTCACTGCGGCAAACAGTACAACTCATGACTCAAAGGGGAAGAAGTAAATAATTTTCTAACATTGGTTGACTGAAGTTATTGAAAAATCAATTTAAGGATAGAAATAATTGTTGTATATTTTCATCCAGATAAGCAACATTAATAAATTATGATTTTTTCCAATATAACATCATATATATGAGTACATCTATAAGATATATAAATTTGTCATCTATCTATTGATCGATCTATTTATCTAAACTTGTCTAATCCTGTTTCTTTGAGGAGAGGTTATGATTCACAAAATCTTTATGCAGATTCTTTCCAAAAAAGATTGAAAAATATTTACATAGACAATGGGCATGTTGAGAGAATGAAGAACATATACATAGACAATGGGCATGTCGCAGAGAAGGAAGAACATACACATAGACAATGGGCATGTCGCAGAGAATGAAGGACTTTGCAGAACAATCCTTCTGGGTGTTGCTTTGATTTCCACTATTCCTTCAATCAAGGCTGGAAGATTGAATCTTCAGTAGAGATGGGAAGCTGGGCCCCTATTTTTCATAGAATTATTCTTTGCTTTTGTGTCTTCCGTGGTTCAGAGTGAACCTTCTTATCAGCTGGGCCAATAAGATCATTAATGGAAAACAGTGTTGTGCACCGGCAGATCTTTATACCTTGATCAATAGTTATTTACTTCTGAGGGGTCACAGCTTGGTTAATATAGCTGAATAATTTTATTGATAGATAACATAACAATGAAAAATAAAGTTTAAAATAGAAGATGAATGAATACAGCACTTTCTCCAGGCATGAATATTATTATTTGAAAATCCGTAATCGCTGCAGGAATGTTGAAAGGGCAGACAACAAAAGCATTGAATAATTGTTCTAGGACTATAATCAGACTTCCATTATTGACCTCTGTTAATATTCTACTGTAACTGTCTGCTAAATTGGTTCCTTGGGGCTTGAAATATACAGTGATGTTATGAGTTCCTATCGTAAATTGCCACACAGTAAAGTAGCAAGTCTCTGAAATAGTGTTGGCCCTCGTGTGATCAATACTCAATTCAAAGCAGTGCAATGGGCAACTGTTTCCATAGAAACATTGATGTCACAGAGGTTGAACAGCGGCTGTTACAGCAAATCATTTCCTTTGAGCAGCTGTAATTGACTATATGTACAGTTTGCTGTCACTTGAGACCATTTACATCAAGCAAGTACCAGAACCACATTAGTTATTCCAGGAGTAAGAGGGTTAGCTCTTCCCTTTGTGACCTTACAAATACCTAGGAGGATGTTGCCATAGAAACTAGCAGAATAACTGATGAACACGGGGGTTCAAAGCTACCTGGATGCGGTAGCCTTCTTTGGGGAGCTAAAAGGTAGTCTGAGGTTTCCCAGTTGTTACATTAACACAGGCTCTTGCTACCCGCAGCAGTGGTTTGCATTCTCACGAATAACACCAGGACTGCAGACATCCCAATCCCATTTGCGCTTCATTTCCTGCCCCTCACATTTAATTTTCCACGGGCGTCTGGCTTCTAAGGCAGCACATGTACACACTGAGTGAAATCTCAGCTGCTCGCTAGCTTGGCCCTGGGGAAGCACTCACGTCTGCAACTGAGAAGACGAGAGAGAGGGAACTTTGACAAAGCCTTCCATAGTTCACTTTCATCTAAATAATCCCTAGGCTTTAAAGACATGAAAGAAACAAAATGCTGGCTTGATTTGCCTTTGTTGTGCTCCCCAGACTAAAATCAGCACCTGAACTGAGTTTCCCTGTCTAGAATGCCTCTTGTTATTTGACCATCTGATCGTGGTTCGCCTGGGATGGCTGTAGCCAGTGGGATGTTTTGAAATATCGCATACACACACCTGGGAAATGGAGAGGTGTCCTTTGGTAGACGCACGGGCAGACAATGACATTGATGTGTTATCAAATTCCCCATCAAATCAAAGAAGACTATAGGCCAGCGGGGGTATTTCTAGACCCGTACAGAGTAAATGTGCCCAGACAGAAAAATCGGGATTCCTGCAGGTCTTGAGCTTTAAATAGCAGCGGAGTAAGAGTGAAGAGTTGGAACAGCAGTAACACTGTGTTTGTAGTTATGACAGGGGTGGAGGGAGCAGCTGGGTGCACCAGGATCTGAACAAGCATTTGCAGTCACAATCCAGGAGACCCAGCTTTGCAGGTTGGGGGCAAATCCCTTGTTTTGTGGCAGCTGCAGGTATGACTGGCAGCAGTGAGATCTTGGCATCTTTGGGAAAGAAAAAAATACGATCCTCCATGAAGGGAGATGGGCTCACTGCAGTGTTTGCTTGCAAAGGGTTTTCCAATATAGACCCATGGTGATCGACCTATAGATTTTTTTTTTTTTAACCAGTCTGCCCGATTTCCCCGGGTGAATTCTCAGAGGTAATAAAATTGAATTGCAATCAGTATTCTTTGATACTAGTCTGCCTCTGCCAGTTATTCACCTTGAACTAGAGAACAACCGTTTATAAGATAGTTTAGAAGCACAAATCCTGTAAATTGCTCTGTTTGGCCTTAGAAGAATGTTTGACTTGAAGCATAGAAATGGCTGTAAATCCTGCAGGAATAATTTATAAGGTAGCCTAGCGAGCAGTGATTTTCTGGCTAAAATGGGTAAAGAAAGAAGGTTTGAAAAGAAAAGAATGTTTCCCACCCCCAGCCCCAGGCTGAGGTCAGTGAACTCTTCCAGGGCCCGACACACAGGAAATTTAGTCATGGCACCTGGATGTCCTGAGAGAGAAGGGAAACAGCTGCCCGTTGTACATATGCCCTTTCCTGAAGCAATTCTTTTCCCAGAGCGAGCCATCTTCCCTCTGACAGCATGGCTGGACCATGGAGGAGACATGCCTGAGTACCAAGAGAGATCTGTCAATCAAGTGTTAGTCAACAAGTAACCTCTCACAAAGATCCTAGGAAGAATGGCTGGGGTGTGTGTGCACACGTGTGCATGTGTGTGCACGTGCATGTGTGTGTGCCTGTGTAAGGAGTATATAAAAGGTAGCTAGTCACTTCCAATCACATTGATAAACACTTTATTTGAGTCTTATTTTGTGAAAATATTAATTTATTAGCATACAGTATTAGAGAAACACAACTTTATTAGCAAGTTCAGAGCTGAGTAGATAGAAAAATAATATACAAAGGAATAAAGGGGAAAAAGGGAGGAATCAGAAGAAATTAGTTGTATCTTTGACACCTCTGCTTCTTAATTTAATATCTGTGCTCCAGTTGATACTTGTAAAATGGGGGTGTCTTTTTCCAGCGTTCTCTGATTTAGCTGTGCTGATTTGCCAATAGTTTAAGGGCACAAATATCTCAAGAGGATCCCAGCACCTAAATTATAGATTGAACATCCATTCAGTTTATATCTGAGCCTAGGGGAATACAAGAAAGCACCCCACAGCTCTCTCTTCTTTTTTCTACTCTGTTTCTCAATAATTTAAAAAGAGTTATATAAAAGAAATGGGTTATCTCAAGAATGCATCCTCAAACCATGTTAGGTAGTTTCTTCATAAGTGTCTTAGTTTTTTGATTTGTGAAACTCAAAAGAAAAGCAAATTTATCATCTAAAAAAAAAAGCCAAACAGATTTGCTTTTAGACGATCTATCTCCAAAGATCGCTTCATTTGAATCTGATTAGCTAACTCTAACAAGGCAATACCTACCTTGGCCCTGTTATCTTGATCGAGTGAAATAGAGCTGCTCGGAACCTAAGATTCTGTTAAGGGAAGTGTCTGGGAATAAGTAAGTATTTCTTTGGTGGTTGTGGATCTTCTCTGTCAGGACCATTATCCTAAACATCAGTTTGTGTTTTGTGTGGCTGGAAAAGATAGGGGAGTGGAGCTGAATCTCTAGAGAGCTCATATTTCTTTGTTGACTAAATTGCTAAACATTTTTTCCTTTTTTGACCATTTCCCTCTCCGCTAGAGACAGAGGGTATTTGAATAAAACCTGGTGCAGGAGTACACACAGCTGGAGGTGTGCTGGGACATATGCTGGCACCAGATACTGTCAGGTGCAGTTGCATGCCCCTGAGTGTTGTGTCCAGCTGGCAGTGAGGCAGAGGAATAGCACGGAGTGTAGTTGGAAGACTACAGCAGTGACTTTTCGGCTTCTGCACAGT
>NC_022011.1:84844103-84846642 GCF_000317375.1 Microtus ochrogaster | reverse complement strand
TTTTTTTTTTTTTTGAGACAAGGTCTCATTCTGTAGGCCAGGTTGGCATAGAACATTGATCTACCTGTCTCCACCTATCAAGTACTATGTGTGCACCATTAATCCTGGCCTCACGTTTGCCGTCTTGATGGTCTTACTTTTCTCTTTTGCTATCTCAAGGGCCACACCCAGGGCCTTGTACAGGTAAGTACTGTACCACCGAGCTACATCTTCAGTGCTCCATTCCCATCTTTAACACTTGCATACTATGTTTATTGAAGCACTCTTTGAAACGGCCAAGATATGGAAACAACATTGGTGTCCACCAAGAGATAAACAGGTAAAGAAAACATAGCATTGATGCCCAATAGAATTCAAAATAAATGGAATCTGAACACTTTCAACAACATAGATGCGTTGGAGGACATCATGTTAAAGGAAATAAGTCCATCCACATAGAGAACCACCCAACAGGATCTTATTTACACCTAGGCTCTAGAAATTCCATTTCAGAGAGACTGGCACAAAGTGGGAATGAGTAGACCGGGCAGATATTCGCCTAAAGACGCGAAGTTTCCACAGTGGAAATCAGCTGCAGAGATCTATTTGACAGAGGGTGGTAACAGCAGTTAGTAACGGTGTGTTGTGGACTTAAAACTGTCCAACAGTGTCATAGCTCAGAAGGTAGCATTAGGGAGGAAGCCAGAGGGGTTAAAGAGCAACTTTCCAGATATCCCTAGCAACAGCAGCCCTCTGCCTGAGCATCCTGCCCCTCCCCCCAGATCCCAGGACCTTACAAAGACGGCTGACATCAGATCTTCTTCCCGTGACATCACCAGGTCTCCGTCAACAAGGCCATTGTTTTCCGCAGGAAGAAAGTCGATTTTCTGGACAAAGTCAAATGATCCTGACAAAAACATCCAATGCCACTGACCAGCTTTCCAGTTCCCTTCGTACCATTTGTGACTCCATCAGGGCAGATGCCAGATTCTCAGGAGAGAGAATATGATTGTGCTGTCACCAAAGGCTCACCCCGGAGGGCGAGGCAGGCAGTTCCTGCTGTCACCAAAGGCTCACCCCGGAGGGCGAGGCAGGCAGTTCCTGCTATCACCAAAGGCTCACCCCGGAGGGCGAGGCAGGCAGTTCCTATACAAGGGTGTATTTCCAGGTCAAAACACGTATTTCAAAGGCCTCGTTGGTGTCTGAACAAGTTAAATATATAAACAATAGCATTTACATGCAAGCCATGGATGCACAAAGTGTCTATAGACTGAGCGCATGTCATTTTGTACAGTAGTGCTAATTGACAATATTTTTAAAATGTATTTAAGTTATCAGACACGTGGATCTAATACTAAAACGGTGTGTGACTTCGGGCAGGTCACCTAAATTCACCGTTAGTGTGATTGATGCTAATGGTTCTGGAGGACAAGAACCTGAGTATAATGGACTTTGAGTTTGATCTGTGGTGTTTTGTCGTCAGCCCAGGTAGCCTTGTTAAAGCGCAAGGCAAATGATCTGATTGGAAACAGAATCTAGAATTCTGCTGAAGTCTCTAGCTAACAGAGGGTAGCCTCAAGCTTGCTGGGTGGTGGAGGGGATGGGGTAATGGCACACTTGAGGGATTTTCAATTACTCTTGTTTCTATTATTGTCACCATACTTATGATACAGATTCCTAAATGATGAAAATGCTTGGGACAGGAAGCAAATTTTTGCAAATTGAGATTTATCATATCCAGTTTTGTTTTGTGCATGGATTTTTATTTGAAGCAAAACTTGTAATCATGATTGTATAGTAATACATCCCCCATGAAACTAACTGGAATTGAAGAATGGCCTGACAATCTGACTTAAGCATAAACATTATTTTACAGCCTAGCCGTAAGAATGAGATGTCCTTTTGTCCCTGTGTGCGGCATCTCTCAGGTAGAAGCTGGGTAATCTTCCTAGGGTAAAATGAACCTTCTCAGGCTCTGTATCATCTTTGCGACCCTGGGATAAACCAAGAAGATGCATGCCAAAGGAAATGTGTCATTTCAACGGAACCATATTTCAAGTTGGGATACTCGGGGCCATAAAAAGAGGGACATTATGGGGTGGGGTCACAGAGGAGAATCCCTCCCACCCCTGATTTTGGCTACACGACTGTAGAGCTAGCTCTGTGATTTCTAATTCATTGTGAGCTTAGGTATGAGACCTATCTTTGAGGGTTCATGTTCTGGATTGGCTATGACTTGAATCTAATATTTCTTCGAGGCAATAGGAGCAAATACTCACTAATATGTACACACACACACACACATACACACACACATACACACACACACATACACACACATACACACACATACACGTACACACACATACACACACACACGTACACACACATACACGCACACACATACACACACATACACACACACACATACACGCACACACACATACACACACATACATACACACACATACACACACATACACGCACACACACATACACACACAGACACACACATACACACATACACACACATACACACACATACACACACATACACACA
>NC_022011.1:84822826-84843733 GCF_000317375.1 Microtus ochrogaster | reverse complement strand
CACATACACACACATACACACACATACACACACATACACACACACATACACACACACATACACACACACATACACACACACATACACACACACACACACACACACACTGTGTTGACTCAGTCCTCAAAACAGCGTTGCGCAGTAGACATATTTTCTACTTAGAAAGAAGAAAGCTGAGAGAGGCTGAGCCAACTGTTTGAGGCTGTACCAGGGCTAAGGGTTTGGAACTAGTAGTCAAATTGCAGGTTTTACCAGAGCTGCAGCAAATCCTAGGAACCACTTTGACTCTGGGAAAGTTGATTAACCTTTATGTCCAATCCCTTTGTTTTTCAAAGGGCCATTACAGCACTTCCTGCCTCCCTAGCTCCGAGAAGTGCTCGGAGATTAATGGCAGTGTGTGTCCACTGCGCCCGGTGGGTCTCCCCCTTTGTGCAACAAGCTCCCTTTGAAGTCAGTAAAAGGCTGATGTGTGTGTGAAGGGAAGCAGGGTCCTTGGCCAGCGAGGAGATGTGTAGATACTGAGGAAACGTGCGTAAATCACTTTTATTTTCTTGGAAAAATGACCTATACAGGCATCAAGTAGCACAAACTGTTTGGAATTTTGTATTTGAAGAGAGCGTTCTCCCAAATGTGAGGTTCTTATTTCGAATTCACAAGCCATGAAAAAAATTCCCTCAGGGAATAAGTCATTCTATATCTCTAGTGCTTGCTCCTCAGGTGACCCAGGAGCTCTCCGTGCAGAACCCAGGCCTTAGTCATCTTTATTTTAGCCATTCATTCTCTTCCCACCCCATCCTCGTTTGTTTTGCTTGTGCCTTGGTACTTAATAGCACCGTATACAGTGGAGCTTGGCTGGGGAATGGAAGCTGAGACAATTCCTTGTGAGGAAGGCTACCTGAAAGGTTAAAGGTGTTTTTGAGGGTGGGGCAAGGGATTTTGCCAAGAGCATTTAAAATACGTAAAAGAACAAGAATGTAAGCCGTCGAGGCTGAAGGCTAGGAAGTGTTTCTTGAGTGGGAGGATTGTCAAAACCTGGAGAGAGTCTGTCAGAGGCATGGCGGCCATGTTTCTTTATAGGTTTTAAGTTAGACAGAATTTTCCTAGCATGTAGGGGAAGGCTGGGAGTCCTCCTCTGGGCGGACTTGTTAGATTTTCTAGCTGGAGCACAGCAAACAAGGATGTGTTCACCATCTAGAAGGCCAAGGAGCATCCTGGCACCCTTTCTACAGTGGTCTGGTAGACATGACCTGGATCACAGGAAACTGTTCACAGGCAGAATGCTGTCCCCAAGGTGGCACAGAAGGCCTGTTCCTCTGGTGTTCAACTACCCAGTGTATCCAGCTATCCCGGTGTGAACTGAATCGGCCACCTTTATGACTGCTGTTGTTCCCAGTTTGTTTAGATGCTCACAGGACGGAATCGGGCACCTTTCTGACTGCTGTTGTTCCCAGTTTGTTTAGATGCTCACGGGACAGAGGAATTCAGGACTGTGTGGAAGACCGTGTGTTCTCCCGTAGGGAACGTGCCACTCCAAACATACTACTCGAGACTATTTCATCCCTAGAATTCACCATTTCTGAAATGGATGAATTCGATTCTTTAGTTTCTTTGTTTTTCCTCAGGAGTACAAAATGACCACAGTGGTTTCAAGTTTGAACGGGTATGGAGATGAGCAGTTTTCAGATTCATTTTCTAATCAGTCAATTAGCAGATCCACTCTACTCTACGAAGGTTGTCATACTACAGTTAAATGCAGCCTTTAAAGAATAACTTAGAGAACGCGCGTGAAGAACACAGGCAGGGCTAATCTCAGCAATATCAACAGAACAAAGAAAAAAGTGAGTCTGGTGAGGCAGAAAATCATTTGACAAAAATCAATGTTCAATCTTAACACAAATCTCTGGTAGTGAGAATATATGGTACTGATTTGAAACAATAAAAAGCCGTCTATCTGAAGACAATGGTCAAAGGAATTCGCAAACATGTAAGAAATGAAACAACCTCTGTGCTTGTCATTATTCAGTGTTTTTGGTCAAAGGAAGCAAACAAGGAAAGGAAAGAAAAGACACAAGTATGGCGGATAATGGTACTTTATTTTTCATATTAGAATAAAACTAAAGACTACTATGGAATAAAACTAAAGAACACTATATTAGAATAAAACTAAAGCCAGAAAAGTGGGTGGCAATAACAGTCAATCAAAATAGAACAATCTCTTGAATGACCCTTTTTTTTTAAATTTAGAGCTAAGAGAATCCAATGGAATGTGAAATCTCATTAATAATGTGATCAGATAAATATTTGTAGAGCTAAACAATGAGAAAAATTGGGCTGGAGAGGTGGTTCAGTGGTTAAGAGCTTGGCTGCTCTTCTGGAGAACCTGGGCTCAATTCTCAGCACCCCATATGGTGGCTCACATCTGTAACTCCAGTTCCAGGGAATCCAGTGCCCTCTTCTGGCCTCTGTGCGCTGTTTACACATGGTGCTCAGACATACAAGCAGCCCAAATACACACACACCTAAAATAAAAGGAAACATTCACCCCAAAGTAAAAGTGTAAGTCCTAAATTATGAAAAAATACATAAAGCCTAACTACAAGAAAAAAGAGAGAGGAGTTTGGCAAATGGAGATAAAATTAAAGGTATATAAATATAAATAAAGACAAACATGCCATGTTCACCAATCTGTGAGGTAAAAATGGAAAGCAGTCCAAATTCTTAGGGGTGGTTTTCTGAAATTGTGCAATTCATTTGAAATAGAAATAGCGTCATTGAGAGGAAAACATCAACGGCCACGAGAAGGATGCCGTAGGAGAGATAATCACACACTCTGAAGACCGACTAATTAGAACAAGATACTGGCCATAAAAATTAGAGCTAAATTAATGGGCTAGCATGGAAATCTGCGAGTAGCCATCAGAATTTAGAACGTTGTGGAGACAAAGCGGAATGACAGTTTGTGCACACAAGAGATCAGGAAGCTTAACATCTGGGAGAAAGTCGAGATCCTTGGTTTTCATTTTATATCAGAGAAAGATTTCTGCGTGACATCACTGGAAGAAAACACGAACACTTTCATAATCATGCCCATTAAATCCGTGATGGGGATATGATGCATCCCGCTTTCTGGAACCAGGGACTGATGTCACCAGCATCCCCCTTCTCTGTTCCCGGTCCTCTCTTCTTGCGGCATGTCAGTACCACCCTCTCCTACAGACCACGGGTGGGGACTGAGGGCCAGCAACTATTTGGTGCCCATCTTTAGTCTCACTGCCAGAGAAACACCAGGGTGTGAAGCACTCTCTCATGTCAAGACAGAAATGGTCCATAAAGCATGTGACGAAACTGCTGGGTTAGCTGCCCTCCCTACACTGGCCAGGCCACAGCATTTGTAGAGTAGTGGCAAAATATCCATCCTGTGCCTGGTCCTTCCCATGCCTATGCTAGGAGCAAGTGGTCTCTTCCAACATGGCTGCTTGAATCATGCACCAGAAGGAGTAATTCCCAGAGAAGTGAAGTGTATTGTGTAGGCAAGGATTAGATTCCGTGGCTTTGAGCCTCTTCCCTGAGTTTAATTTAACTTTTAGAAAGCTCCTCCCTTGGAAACAACAAGAAACTGGATCTCTCTAGAGCCTAAAGAAAGCCTATATTATTTTTCAACGACCCTAGAGATTTGGGGGTACCGAGATGTTTTGTCTTCTCACACACGTGTGTCCCTCTAGCTTAACCTCAAAGCGTTGTCAGTGACTGACAATGAACACTCTGAAATCCTTTTAATTTTTTTAATAACATATATATGTAAAATTTTGGAAACCATAAAGAAAAAAATGTGTTCATTTTTTAAGTTTAGTCTCCCAAATACCTATTGTAATCTTGAACTTAGTGAACACTGATCCCGCACTCTCTGTCTGACTGCGATCCCTTTCCATCTCCCAAATCATAATACACAACCTATTTTCTCAGTAGCTACACTTGCTAGATGACCTACTGTGCAATTTGCAGGTTTGAGGAAGGTTTGCTTCTGGCTGTAGAGAGGAGAGAGGGCCACAGCCTTCTTACTCTGGGATCTTTAGAAATCAGAGAGTCTGAGTCCCCGGTGAAGCTACGGATCCAGTCATGAAATCAATCCCCACTGCAGAGACTGGGGACCTAACTGAAGCCCGTGAATGAGCCAGGAAGGAAATGAACACACACATGTCATCTCGCTCCTGGGCCATAGTGATGATGGTCAACCAGGGTGTTTAGTGCTTGCTCCTGTCATCATGGTCTGTTAAACAAATACAGGCTATGTGTGGGAGCGTTCGAAAGCCATCTCAGTACCAGCAAAGCGACTTTCCAGGTCAGGAGACAGCCAGGTGTTAGGACTAAGTTAAGGCTAGTAGCTGGGGATTCTGGGAGTTTGAACGCAGCTCGAGGGAAGGTATTTCTTATGCTTCGTCTGTACAACAATAAATGGTCTAAAAGGACCTGCAAAGGGGATGTATTTTATTCAGCTATAGAAGTGGCAAGTGCTCTCTCTCTCCACCCCCTATGTCCCCCCCCATCTGTGTGTGAGATGGGGTAGTTAAGATGAAGGAATTCTGGTTTTATGGACATGGTGAAAGCCTGAGGAGTCTGGCGGTGTTGGTTGATCTTGTGCCCGACGGAGGCCCTCAGGCTGTTTTGCAGGAACCACTGTGGCAGGGCAGGATTTGAGCCTCTCCCCTGACTTTGAAAACAGGGACAGTTCCAGGCCAGGGATGTCAGTGTATATAGTTAACTGTTATGGATCTTACAATAAAAATTTGTTGAAGGTCATTAAACACTCATATCTCTATGTTTATTACGTTGGTCTTTTATTTGTTGGTAGACATGGATCGTTTGATGTCAATTACCACCACACTTGGCATTTTATGCAGTAAAGGTCCTTACGGTTCCTGATGGGTAAATAAACAAGCCAGGGAGAAGCTGCAGTGCAGGGGCCTGTGCGTTTCTGTTGGTTTAGGGCCTGAAGCAAGGGGGCAGAGGCCTCTGCCGCTGTATCTCCTGTGAGTGCTACCCGGTGCAGGGTTCCACAACCAGGCCCTGCTTCTCTCTGCACCAGCACGCATTTCCCGCAAATGCTTCGGTGACCTTGGCGATGCTGCGGGAGTCCAGCATAGCTGCTCTTCTCTTTCCTTTCCCATTTAAAATTCTCTGTGTAGAATGTTGCTTCTTCGGCACAAATCACAGAGAGAAATTTATCCTCTCGTTCAGGGCAGCAATCTTTTCTCATCTAAGGATTGTGGTAGGGTATTTTGTTTTGATAAGTCATTTAATTCAGAGTGAACCATTTTGTATCAGACCCAGTTGAAGATGCTGGCGCTCAGCATCTCTCCACACACATGACGAGATGTTTTCTCATCTTCTCACTATGGTCAAGAACCCTAAAACAACATGCAAGTTACTCTCTGGGGGTGCACCCCTCAAGTCTTTGTGTGAAATCTCTGTCTTCGTGATAGCATGCTAGCGCAGTACCCATCATACAGATGGGGAGACAGAAGTAATCAGCTTGAAGTTACACAGTTCATTAGAAGTAGCAGTGGATTCCAAGACAAATCGATCAAACTCTCCAGAGAAGCCCTTTCTGAACAACTTGATGCTCTGATTTCCATGCTCCATGTGTTAGTTGCTCAGGACACAGTATTAAATTGGGTATAAAACTCAGGCAGTCTTCAAATGACAACAAGACATGGTTAACTCTAACCACAACTTATTCTTGACTTAGTTTTATATGAGACACTGCAGAATTGTACTCCATCATGGCATCGTCATTATGAAAGATCAAGTATCCTTGTCTTGTTCATATTGAAGGGTATTGATGTTAGAAATTTTGGTTTTTAAAAAGCTCAGATATACCCCAGCAAACATGGCGTACAATGGGATGCTGACTCTCTTAAAGCTATGAAACTGGAGAGGGGAAGGGTTAGATCAGTCTTGAATCCTAAGTTTAGAAGTGGGTGTAATGAGCTAAGCATGGAGGATTAGGGAGCCTGCCCATGCTGCACGAGCATTGATTTTTCTCTCATTGGTTATGTTTGGAACCCCATCAGACAGTGATGTTTATTCTTCGGACACTCAATCATGTGACAGTCAGAACACAATTACGTGAATCATTAATATTGGCTTCGAAAGGAAAAGTCCAGAAACCAATCATACTTACTCATTCCTTTGATTTATTAACTACCTACTAGCTAAAAGCTGACGATAATCTATGTTCTCAAATAAATAGATGATTTTGAAATAGCACCTAGCAGAGAAAACATATATACTTTTATAAGGGAAAAATGACTGTGACCCCATAAGCCTAGGACCTAGCTCCAGACAGTAGGCCTTACTCAGGAACGCTCCGATACACACTTGGTGACTTCCTCTTGGATTTAACGTCAGTTTTCAGGCAGCAGTTGTGATCCCACCACACAGGCTCACCCATCTCCAGGCCTGGGATCTCTCCCCTGCAGACAGTGGTCTCTCTGGGTCGCTATTACCGGCCTCTGCAGCACTCAAGGTACTTAGAGGAGATTGAATTCAGAGAGTTATAAGGTGCCGAGTAACAGGCTAGCCTGTTATTTACAGGCACATTTGGCATATTTATTGGAACTGGCCATTTCGTGAAAACATTTTGCCTCTAACATTAAGTATAAAATGTTATTTGTCAACAGGTGATGAATTAATCATCGTATTTAAATTCCCTTTGTGCATTTAGGCATATTAACATGTCTAATGCATTTCGATTTGAAGTGTAAATTCTTTGGTGCAGTATTCTGTTACTCAATACAACACTCTTAACCTTTCCTATATTCACACAAAGCTCATTCATAATAAATAATTATTTTCTTTTCTAAAACAGTAAATGAAGACAATGTAGCATTTGCTATACAGGCTACTTCCCAATATTCTGAACAGACTGAAGCCAAAGCTTTTTCTAACATCGACTATAATAATATTTATGTGCTACTATAAAATATCAAAACCAAGAAATTATCTACAATATCAATGACTATACATTGTTCAGTTGAGATTGCCTCGCTGGTAAAGGACTTGCTGTGCCAGCATAAGAACTTGAGTTTGGTCCCCAGAACCCAGGTACAAAACCAGGTGGGGCTTCATGTGCCTGTAATCCCAGCATTGGAGCCGATGGGGAGGCAGGAGCAGATTGGGGATTGTTGGCTGGGTGGTGGTGGGGGAGGCAGGAGCAGATTGGGGATTTTTGGCTGGGTGGTGGGGGGAGGTAGGAGCAGATTGGGGATTGTTGGCTGGGTGGTTGGGGGTGGGGAGGTGGTGGCAGGAGCAGATTGGGGATTGTTGTCTGGGTAGTGGTGGAGGGGAGGCAGGAGCAGATCGGGGATTGTTGGCTGGGTGGTTGGGGGTGGGGAGGTGGTGGCAGGAGCAGATTGGGGATTGTTGGCTGGGTGGTCCAGCTGGACTGGTGAGCATCAGGAACAGTGAGAGATGTTAAGGTGGAGAGTGATTCAGAGGGAAACACTACCTGCCTCTGTCCTCCACAAATACATTGATGTGCGTCTGCACGCGCTTGTGCACACACATGTACACCCCCCCACATCTTTGTGTGCTTGTCTGAAACCTATCATTTTATCATTCCTCAGATAAACTGCTCTTTACACACCCTAATTTCTTGGTAATGTGATTGCATATCCATAACAAAGGATACCATTAAAATATTTAAAAGATTGAAGTGTGTGTGCACGTGTGTGTGTGCATGCGTGTGTGTGTGTGTGTTGTGTGTGTGTGAATAGAGTGCTCCTGCAGGCCAGAAGAAGGCATCAGATTCCTGGGAGCTGGAGAACAGGTTGTGAGCCACCTGACAAGGGTGTCCCAGGAAGCACTCTTAACTACTAAACCATTTCTATAGCTTCTGTTTAACATCTTAACAGGCAAATGGTTAACAGCAAATTCTAACTAGAATGTGTGTTCTACTTGTCTACTGGATGTATCCTCGGAGAGCTGAGAATCTGCTGAGCACTAGAGATCCTTGACAGTACAGAAGTCTACCCTTTTCACGGCACTGTTCTAGAAGTTGGAATTTATGGTGGATTTTCATAAATACAAAGGTTAAAAAATTTAATAGTTATTGAAATGAAGGCATTCTCACTGAATTTTAAATCCTAGATGTCAAAGGGGCAGGTATGTGCCACTCAAATTTTATACCAAGTTTTGTCGCTATCCTATAGACTCATTTATACAAAGAGAGGAAGATCTTTGTGTTAAATAACATAAACCTACTTTTATAGACAGGGAAGTGTTGAAAGATTTACTCATGTTCAAATACATAAAAAGCAGAGGAGCCAGACTAAACTCAGCTGCGTCATTTTATAAAAAAATGCCTATTCATTCTACCATATAACACCCATGGCTAAATAGTTCATCCACACTCAAATGAAGTGGGAAGATGTCACCCTCTTTTGCTTGGTGTCCTTGGATGGAAAATGTCAATACAGCAATGACTTTCAGCTCAGAGAACCAACTGGATGTCCCAATTATATTCTGGGAATATTCAACAAATATCGAAAGACATAGAAAAGACACTTCTTTCTTTAAGAATGTATGAAGTGGAAAGTTTAGATTCCTCCCACAACACCAGAACTCATGGTTTATAATCTATTAGTACTGTTATAAAATACTTTAAATAATATGAGGAGGCATGTAAACTATAAAGAAATAATAAAATTATTCTTCTTTTAAAGTGTAATGTGTAAGAAAAAAGACTAGCATGTGGATGGAGCCTCTGACAGGTGAAGTGAGTTGGGCAGAGGCTGGTATTAAGGTGTGCACTTATATGCTCACCTGCATTATGTTCATATCTGCATCCAGGCAGTGACACACTCACCTACATCATCTCCACATCTGCATCCAGGCAGTGGCATGCTCACCTCTATCATCTCCACATCTGCATCCAGGCAGTGGCATGCTCTCTTGCATCATCTCCACATCTGCATCCAGGCAGTGGCATGCTCTCTTGCATCATCTCCACATCTGCATCCAGGCAGTGACATGTTCACCTGCATCATCTCCACATCTGCATTCAGGCAGTAGTATTCAGCAAAGCTTTGCTTCTCTTTTAATTCTCTCAAAACATTAATGTGTCCCCTGAAAAGACTCCACACATTTAACCACAAAGAATCATATGCCAACATTGTTGTTACTTATTAAAATAAATTGCTGTTTAACATACTGATAACATAGATGAAAAATTTCAGGACAGAAAGCAAAAGTTAAGTGCATTCTGTAGACACGAACTATTTAACTATCAAACAGATAACAAACTTGTGTCTTTTCAGACTGTGGGAGATGCTATGTCTGTTGCTTCCTATGTGATGTGGGATTCCCCTCTGTATGCTGTGAATATGTTTTATTATCATTGGTGAATAAAGAAGCTGCTTTGGCCTATAGCAGGGCAGAGTAGAGCAAGGCAGGAATTACAAGCAGAGATAGAGGAGGAAAAACAGTGAAGTCACAGAGACGCCATGTAGCTGCTGAAGGAGGACACCAAAACCTTACTGGTAGGCCACAGCCTCATGGTGATATACAGATTAATGGAAATGAGTTAATTTAAGATGTAAGAGCTAGCTAGAAATATGCCTAAGCTATTGGCCAAGCAGTGTTGTAATTAATATAGTTTCTTTGTGATTATTTGGGTCTAGGTGGCTGGGAATGAAAGAGCAGTCTCCATTTACACCTATGTGTCTTCAGCTCTACAGCACCACCACCAATCAATAAGTCTTACCACATGCTGGACACATTCATTGTGACCTTTGCTCCACACAAAACTCTAGTGATCAGCTTGGGCATTATCAATTTATTAAGTAACAAATTCTGGTTCTTGGTAAAACAAATTAAGCATATGTCACCTTGTTGATCCTAATGTGAGAAACGACAAAACCTGTCTAAAATGTGGGCACCAGTTATGGAAGACTTACAAGCACAGGGATGTTAACTGAGAAGTAAAACCAGGATCTGAAGTGTCAGTATTTGTGGCGCTGTTTTTCCTTTAGCAAGAAGGCAACCCCATGTCAAGTTCAGAAATAGACTGTGCTTCAGAGTGGACACCAACAGAAACCCTCTTCTTCTGGATGTAAAACCAGAGAGAACTCTGAACACACAGAGACTGTGTGGGGTGATCACCTGTTTCTCTTTTTAAAAGACTCTCTATTCCCTTGAACCCTAATCCTCCAGTAATTTTTGTGATTGAAGGGTAGGCATGAGAGCCCATGTTCAAACAGGTCAACTTTCCTCTAATGTGCAGAGATGTGGTCCCAGAAGAATTAGCCCAAGAGGGAAATTCCCCATTCTATGCTGCAGACTGGGACAACCGAAGCCCCAACCGCTTAGCTGGAGGACAGGACTGTGTTCTTAGGAGCACCCAGGGCAAGAACTAACAGAACGATTGGGTAGGAAAGGTAACGCTTATAGAGTATTTATACACTTCAGGGTTTGCTTTAGGCTGTGCATGCATGGATCATGTCTTAATCAGCATTTCAGATACTTGGAAGATGAAGCATGCAGTCCAAGTTCCCGGTGGTGTATATATGAGATGGATCAGAATAGCATTGAAAAGGCTTCAAAGCTAAGGTGATGTCAAAGTTTGTGAAGGAACCAATTTAGTTAATAAAAATGCCACATTGACTGAGTAACAATTTAGAACTTGAAGCCTGAGCTAAACCAGGTTGATTTGCCTAGTAAATAAAAATACCAGCATCTGCCATAAAGTGTAACAAGTCTCAGAGCTTAATAGTTTAATAATAAAAATATTCAGGGGGCGTTCAATCTTGTTTGGCATTCAAAGAAGCACTAGGGTGGGGATGGCAGGGAAAAAAACCTTAAGACCTGGAGAACAGAATAAAGTGAATGATAGCCATGGTGGGTTCATAATCTGACCAGAACATATTTTAGAATTAAAAAATGCAATGACTAAAATAAAATCTCTGAGTGGGATGACTACCCGAATGAGGACAACAGATTGAAAAGTCAGTGAACTTAAAGACAGGTCAATAGAAATTATCCAAACTCATCCATGGGCAGTAGTCATGGGCATGTGCAGGGGGTCCTTCAGTTTCATTTGCAACATTTAAAAAGTTTAGAATCACGAATTCTGTTCTAATAAGAAGAAAAAGAAACTAGGAATGCAAAAATTGATGACTTTTTTTGGGCTTCCTCTGTCCCGTCTCCAAACCAAGGTCATGGGACTAAACACTATCCTGAAATCTAGACCTACATCCAGAAAGATATACCCTGCAGAGTCTTCATCAAATGGGATAATGTAAATAGGAACCTTCAAGGTGAAAGAAGTATGGAGGCTCTCGGAAACAAAACACAGGATGTGGCCTTGAAAAAGTTTTAAAAGTTCCCCAGACAGAAGAAAGAATGTATATGCCAGAAATTCAAGGAAAAGAAAAAATGTCAGGAAAATATGGAATAAAGATAAATAAATCTTTAACTTTTTATCCAGAACATAACTGTTTACATAAATAATAATGATGCATTGAAAATCACAACATATGGAGGAGTAAAATGAGTAACAGCAATGTCACAAAAATCAGAGATAATGAAGGATTATAAGACAAATTCACTGCACATAAAGGGAGTATTTAATATTTGTGTTAGCAGCATCTCAGATGAGAAAAGGAAAAAAGTTACTAAAAAAGTTCTTTGAAGAAGAAATAATGGCTTGAAACTTCCTAAATTTGACAAAAGACAAAAATCTTCCATCAGGATTAAAAATCAAAAGATAATGCTTAGATATGTCATAGTCAACTAACGAAGGACAAAGAAAAATCTTTGAAACAGCTGGAGGAAAACCATGCACTTCTTGTGAGAAATGGTGAGAAGGAGCGGGTGTTGCTCATCAGAAACCACTATGGCCAGTACCGGGAAGAAGAGAAACTTGGTTCTCTTGTGTTACTCTACTTCTGCTCTTTGTTGAGCTCATCTAGTCTGTTCCCACTGTTGCTAATCATAGAATCAACTTCTTCAGATCGACTGAAGACGAATCAGAATCCCCCAGGCCTTTGGTGGGAGATTGTGTCTATTGAGCCCTCCAGCTGCACGGAGGTCCAGGTTCTTTGCCCCTCTGGTGTGAGGCAGCCGGTGCTGTTATTGGACTACTTTGACTTTTGTAAGCAAATCTAATAAATCTTCTTCCAGTGTATACTCTATTGGTTCTGTTTCTCTAAGAAACTCTCCGACTTCTCTCTGGGTCCTCTTACCTGTAGTGTTGTAGAACTGTGCCATCTGTCTCCATGCACCCAGCCCCATCTAGCTCCATCCGCCACAGTCTGCCAGACATATCTTTCTAGAGTGGGTTTTGGCATGCCCCTGCTTCTGGGATGAGCTTCTTCACATCGGGCATCAGACCTTTCGTGACCGGCTTCTACAGACATCTTGAGCAATATTTAATACCTCTCCTGTTTGTACAATATGTCCTGTCCTTATTGAACATTCCAGTGCATGAGGCCCATATGTGGTCTCCTACTATAGTTTAAAAACCCGTGGAAGGAAAGAGCAGTCTTATGAGACCATGCTCTCAATCTGTGGGTCTACAGATAGAAAATGTCAACATTGAATTGAATTACGGACTGGATACTGTGGAGAGAAACCTCATATTTTGGTGAAATGTGGTGAAGGTTTGCTTATTGCTGACTGCATAAGAAACAAACAGCAGATGGCCTCTGTTACTGTCTAAGGCTTCCAGGAAGGAAGCAGAGCTGTTGTCCTGGGTCCAGTGCATCCCGCACATGCTGTGCCCTGGTCCTCCCCATGCTGTGCCCTGGTCCTCCCCATGCTGTGCCCTGGTCCTCCCCGTAGCATACTCCAGCTTCAGTCTGTGCTCTTTTCTGTCTGCTTTATTTGTCTTTGGGTTGCCTGGGAACAGGCTATTATTTCATTTAATATTCCCAGCCCCCCCACATGTAATAGGAACTCAATATTTAGTTAATGAAATTACAATAAAGCTACCTCAGTTATTTTGAAGTAGACAGAGAATGCATGGAGACATAAATATAAGCAAAAGACTGTTATATCAATGCTTTATATTTTCTAGAGTAACCAAAATACTTCTGTGGCAAGAATAGCTCCCGTGTAGGAGAGTTTGGAAAAGCTGCTGACTTCATAATAAACGGCATTTGGGAAATTAAGGCAGTAAGGAAAAGGCATCTGTGGCAATTTAGTCAATATCAGATTTTGAAATTTTAATCCATCTGAATGGGTGTGCAATGGTGCTCAGTCATTTCAATTTGCATTTTCTAACAACTAATTATCTTAAGCATGTTTTCAAAGGCTTATCTGCCATCTGAACATCTTCTCTGTTGTGGAGGCTCCAAAATGTGAGCCTATTCTACCTTGTCTAAAGGTCAGAGAGTTTGAGGGTGCTCACAGTTGCTGACCTCAACTGTGGCTACACACCTTGACCTAGGGTGTGGTTACTTGGTGTTTTGGACTTTAAGATGGCCCATAGAGGTGTGTCCTCTCCACCCTGACCGAAGGTCAGAGAATTCAAGTACACTTCTGCTCCTTCTTTTGAAACAGGAGGTTTGACCTTGGGAGTGGCTGCCTTCAGGATACTTGGTACACCTAGTGTGGGTTCACTGCCTAAACAATAGAATCCTTTTTTCATGAACTAATGGCTCGATGGCTCAAAGTATTGAAGCAAGTAATTGTTGTAGTTGTCCTTTGTAGTCTTTTGCCTTCTCCCCTGTTGTATTGGAGTATACAAATGTATGCAAAATTAAGTACAGGGGAACTCAGGACTCAGAACTCAAAACTCAGTATACAAGAGGCACTGAGCAGCCCTCCTGATATTCTCCTCTGTCTCTGTGTTGCTTTTTGTGTCTGTTCCTCCTATCTAACATTTCTAATTCTCACACCCCTACCCTGGAACGTGCAAATCTGCTGTGGCTAGGACCATAGCAGAAGTCACCCCAAAAAGGTGGCTCCCTACATATAGCAGACCAACGTAGGGTGGACCCCGACACTTATGTCATTTCAAAACTTCTGCTTTCTTGCTCATTTTATTTTTAAGTTTTGGAAGTTCTTTATGTATTCTATTTATGTATATTTTTCTTAATGGCCATATGGTTTTCCTTCATGTCGATTAACACACTGTAGCTGTTTGAATTAGAATGCCCCCATGGGCTCATCTATTTGAATACTTGGTCTACAGTTCCTGGAACTGTTTGGAAAGGATTGGGAGGTGTGGTCTTGTTGGAGAAGGTGGGTCCCTGATGGTGAGCTTGAAGTTTCAACGTATTTACCCCATTTCCAATATGGTCTCTGTCTGTCTGTCTGTGTCTCTGTGTCTCTCTGTCTTTTTTCCTCTACATTGAAGATCAAGATGTGAGCCTCAACTTTTCCTGCCTCCATGTTTTTGCTCCATTAGCATGGACTCAAACCCTCTGAAACGGTTAAATCCAATCAAATGCTTTCTTTTATGAGTTATCTTGGTCATGGTGCTTTTTCACAGCAATAGAAAGTAACTAAGACATACACTGAATCATTTTAATTGAGTTTTGAATGTTGAATGAGCCTAGATAGTCAAATTTTGTTGTGATGTATTATTATTTTTATTATGTACTTCTAACATTAGAATTTATAATATTTTACTGATAGTTTTTTGTGTTCCTGGCTATTAGGGTTTTTGTAAGACTGGTTAATTTTAAAGTAAAATGTGTTCTAAGATACAATGGATTATTTATATCTAGTTTTTATTATTTCCTATTTGTGGATGAGAAATCGGGACCAGAGAAGCTAAATAATTTGACCAGAACTGGCAAATGGCAGAGCCATCCTTTGAAGTTGGAGCATGTGCTCCTGTGTCCTTAACCACTGAGACATGCTGCCTCTGGGAGATGCCAGTTAAAGATGATGCTCTGTCACTGGTCACTTTGAGTGACCACCTCAGCAGCAGTAATGGATGATGGAGGAGGGTCATCTTTCTATCTGTTGTTTCATTGGTTAAGTAATAAAGAAACTGCTTGGCCTCTGATAGGACAGAAAATTAGGTAGGCGGAGTAGACATAACAGAATGCTGGGAGAAAGAAGCTGAGTCAAGGAGTTGCCATGGTTCTCCCACTCCAGACAGATGCAGGTTAAGATCTTCCCTGGTAAGCCACCTTGTGGGCTACACAGATTATTAGAAATGGGTTAGATCAATATGTAAGAGCTAGCCAATAAGAGGCTGGAACTAATGGGCCAAGCAGTGTTTAAAAGAATACAGTTTCCGTGTAATTATTTCGGGTATAAACCTAGCCGGGTGGCAGGACACAGCCCGCCGCAGCTCCAATTCAACAAATGGAAATCACAAATTAGTACAAAAGAAGGATGTTACTATTGTGGAACACGGATTGAACCCCAGCTTTGCCAGTTCCTGGCTGTGTGAGCTTCTAACATGTTATTCCATTCCTCTCCCATGAAATGTGATGTTCCTGCTCTGGTATCACGTGATCGCTTGTGATAGCTTGAGAAGGTTGAGATGATGTATCCAGAACAGGGCTAGGCGTGCTTCTGATAGTAACAAATCTAGCAAGAGCTTGATGATACTGTATTGGGGCATGTTTATCCTGAGTACATCCTTGATGACTAACTGGCTATGTGAAGACATACTGAAGCTAACTTGTGTGTCTTGTGTCTGAAGGTGCATTTCTCAAACCTTCTAAAGATGTCTCACAAATAGAGACAATGCATGGGTAAGATAAGGCAGTTATGGATAACTTGAAAATTAAATGATGCATGCTTTTTTTTTTGATGCATGCTTTTGCGATGTTGACCTGCCATTGTATGCATGGACCGCAACTTGGGCGAGCTAAGGCAGATGTTACCCAGGCTCCTTCTATTCCTAGGGATAGGTTTAGGCCAGTATTTGTAGGCTGGCCACCTCTGAATCCCCTCAGCCATACAATATGGAGGCTCCATTCTGTATGTACATTAGGGAATATGATCCTTCCTTTAACCTTTGACCCAAAGAGAGGCTTTCAAAGTCATGCACTCAATACACCTACCTGAGGCTTCTGTAAACACAGTTTGTATTTTACATTACTTGAAGAGAACAGCTCTAAGCCAGTGGTTCTCACCCTTCCTAATGGTGCAACCCTTTAATACAGTTCCTCATGTTGTGGTGACCCCCAACCATAGAATTATTTCGTTGCTACTTCATAACTGTAATTTTGCTTCTGTTATGAATCATAATATCAAATATCTAATGTGCAGGATGTCTGATATGTGACCCCTGTGAAAGGGTCGTTCATCCCCCAAAGGGATCATAACCCACAGGTTGAGAAGTGCTTCTCTAAACTGAATTACACCTTTCCTTTGGAGTCACCCCTTCCACTCATGCCATATTGCCTCATGGGCTTTGCTCAGTCCCTTCATCTCTGGGCATGTGTCACGCTACCTTAGGTTTCTGGACCCCTTTGATTTCCTTTCTCCCCAACTTGAAAGACCAGCTTAACTCTATCACTATCTCAACTCCTGTGAACCCTGATTCACTGGCTGTTCTATCTTCCCCTCAAAGTTTAGCCAAGTATAAGATGACCAACACTCTCAAAGGAATGCTGTTCTGGCTGCCAAGATCCTTCTCATTCCTCCCAAACTACAATCCTTATGAAATGTTCTGAGATCCTTGTAAGTTTGTTTGATGAGCGTTTTATTATTTTGACCCATTACAAGAATTACAGGCTACAAATATAGCCTCTCCGCTAAGTTCCACACCAATATAAATATAACTTTGGGCTGGAGAGTACGGTACCTGTCTGCCGGCAAGCACAAGGCTCTGTATTTGATTCTTTGGTGTCACAAAAACACAGGAAAGTCCCAGCATAGTTTGCCAGATAATGCCTGACAGGTCAAAGAAGGAAAACATGAAAATGGATCCAATATCCAGAAAACAGAAAAGGAAGGATTGTTTTTAAAAGATGGGCCATTCTCTCTGGGGTTTTAAGGCTCCTCCCGCTCTTGGCAGAGGACCATAGAGTCGCCCCTACTCGGCCATTTCTTCTTGGTGACAGGCCTGCTGTTGGTTCTCTCCCTTTCCCCGTGCCTTCTGAGAGCTCCCTGTTTGAAAGTGGGTCAACGACTTGTTTAAAAGGTCAAAGAGAAGTGGACCAGAAACGCAACGGAGATGAGGAACGGCTGTTCCTGCGATCAGAGCTTCGGGGACGGACAAGTTGACATTGGACAGGAGAGGGCAGATCTGTTTAGTTCAAGGTGCCGGAAGAGGAGGAGTGAATTATAGCAGGAAAAGATGAGGGTTGTGGCTTAGGATAAACCCCTTTATTGGGGAAGGAAGGAGGTCTTGCCTCTGAAGCTGGGGCCTTCCAGAAGTCAAGAAACAAAGGATGGTGGAACCAGGGTTTGTCCTCTTTTCCAAACAACTCTTACTTTGATGTTTCTCTTTCTCCCCTTCCTGGCTTTTCAGGGTTGTCCACACAGTGTTGTTTCATTTAAAGCCAGGCTCTGGATATTGTAGAGGCAACTAAGTTTCTATTCCTGCTCTTGGAAAATCATATGGTTGGCCCAGAAAGGGAGGGGCGGAGTACACAGGCCTTACCTGCACAGGTCCTACGTGTGGAAGCTGAAGGCCTTCCTCAGCATAACTTTAGAGGGCTTGATTTTCTTCCCCCGGAGCCACCAACACTTAGACCCAGCCCCAGGCAAAACTTTACAAAGGTTGCTATTGCCTTAATGTACACAGTCTGCTTCCTTTGCTGCTAGAAATGTCTCGGAACACACTGCTTAATAATCACGTGACGACTTTGTACGGTTTGGGTCAGTACACAAAGTTCTGAGAAAGGAAGCACCACGTGGTGTCCACTTCTGTGGTAACTATAGCACAGCATAAGTAGTTGAGGCCGCTGGATGCACAGCTAAATGGCGATGCTTCCTAGCAACACCCTAGTATCTTTGCTTCTGTTGTATGGTTAATTTTGAGTTACCACGCAGTGGTGAGTTTTATTATGGCTTTTTCACATATTATTTCATTATAATTTTTTTCCTAGTCATCTCCTCCCTTTACCCCCAGCTCCCTCTTGTTGGTTCCTTTCTTCCCTCCCCGCTTCTCTCCCTCCCCCACCCAGGTCGTCTCCGTCTTTTCTGCTTCCATGTCCTGAGTTGTCTTGTTGGACACCAGATCAAATGCTTGCCATGACCTAAATATGGACAGGGAAGAAGGGGGCGAGAGCTCTGCCGTGCACCTTGGCGGGCTCCGCCCAGCTCACACTCACATGCCTTTCTTTTTCTCAGCGTCTCATCACACAGCCTTCCCTGGACGCTGTCATCTTCGCTTGTTGCTCCTCAGTCTCGCTCTCTGTCTGCTCTGGGACGCATCTACTAGGCTCCCAGGCCATTGAGTGCAGGATCTCTTTGCCTCCACCTCCCCAGCCCTAGGATTACAAGGACATTCATTCTGCTTCTTAAAACAAAACAAAACAAAGCAAAACAAGACAAACTCATTTTTTCAACATATAGTCTTGTGATCAACCACAGTTCCTCTCGTGTGTATCCCAGGCATTTTACTAGCTGAGCCATCTTTTGTCTGTGGGGTCTTCCCTTAAGAGGTGTTTGTTTAGCTCATTTGCCCATTTTTCAATAGGGTTATTGGTTTTTGCTTTGGCACCTTCAGCTGTTGAACTGTATAACTCTCTGATGTTCCGGATGAAATCCCTTGTCGAGAGATCAGATATCCTCTCCCCTGCTGCTCCTTGTTTCTTCGCTCTGTTTATAGTTTCTTCTGTGAGCAGACACTCTTTGGCTTGATGCAATTTAGTTTGTCCATCTTTTCTGTCTTTTTCTTTTTTTGCCTGGGCTTTTTAAATTCTTATGCCCCCCCCAAAAAAACCCTCCCAGCTCCGTTCACGTCATGAAACCTTTCCTTTTTGTTTTAGAAGTTTTATGGTCTGGGGTTTTACATTTCCACTTTCTTATTTTCGCAGACCGGGGTTATGTTTGATTTCGCCAGCCCCTTAAAAGTCAATGACGATGCACACCTGTATTCTGGCCACTCATAGGGTGGACACAGAAGGATTTTGAGGGTGAATTCAGGGCTACATAATTAGACCCTATCTCAAAAAAGAAAATACTAAAAAGGAGATGGCCCAGTGGTTAAAACCACTACTTTTGCCGGGGCCTCACAGTAGCCTGTAAGTCCAGTTCCAGGCATCCAATATACTCTGGCCTCGGAGGGCACCTGGATATCTATAGTACACATAAACACACACACGTACACATGCCTCTAATGCCTTTTAAAAAAGAAAGGGAGATTTGAGCTGAGAGACTTTAAGAATATAAGGCTACCAAAAATGCCCAATGTGAAGAATATAGCAACAGCTCATTTTGAAATCAGACAAAAATTTCAATGTTGATATGGTAATAACTAGGCAGATTCAGACTCATGAAAGAGCTGTTTCTGTGCAGACTGTTGAGGTATCCCAGTGGCTCTGCCAGTAACAGAGGAAAGCATCATCTTCTTTTTCTTCCTTTGTGGCTGCTGGGACAGCTTGTTTGGAGCTCTTTTGTCTGGACTCTAGAGACAGTGTTACTAGATGGTCCCTTACAAGAGAAGTCAGAATGGAGCAGCTCGAAGCAACCGTCTCTTTTAGTACTTTAAGCCTTATCTGGACTAGAATCTTTGAGTATCACAAAAGCTATACAGTTGAACCCATAAATACTCGAGCATGTATGAACGCACAATGTTTGCACTGTTTGGGCTACAGAGGGTTCATGAACAATATCAGACCTAGCAGTGGGTCCTCCTGGGGACCCAGGGACCACAGACCGAGAATCAAAGAGAGTCACTGAGCCCAATATAAACGGGTTGTTGTTTGGCACCCCTACTTCGCTTCTTGTTCTTGTTTTTTCTTTGCTATTTACTTGATAGGTGTGCACAAAAGTTGTTTCTTTACTGGGTGGGGATCAGGAAGCCTGCTTGTCATCCTCTCTGCCTCCTGTAATTGATGTGGCACCATAGACTCCATCAAAGGGCCAGTATAATAGATCTGCTTATTACAATGGAAGTCTGCATGGTGTTAAACAGTGCCAACAAATCTGCAGATGCTATAGTTAAGGAAAATCACGAAATGTCCTGGGGGCTTTGTGGGGCAAAGGTCACCCTCAGCTCTCCTCTGTTCCCCTAATGAGTGGCTATAATCTAGGAAAACTCTGAGGTGACTTGACCCTTGATTTGGAAACTGTTGTCACACCCAACCCCTTATTACTATAACACCCTTTTATTCACATTGCTGTTAGAAGAGTATACACTTTGATCAAAGACTTCCCCATCCTCCCCTTGTTCAGTAATGAGTGACAATATAAGTGGCATGTTAGCAATCTCCTAATGGCAGTGCCAGACAAGCTGGGAACTTAGGAACGAACACCCAGACTTCTCAAAGAATTTTTGCCTAAAGAGGAAATTTCAAGAATCCTACACTTGATTTCTTTATAACTCAGAATAATAGTATGTCCTTGAAATAATGAACCTTGAAAGTGTTGTTTCTAGTCAATCATTTTATTATAACATCCATCCTCTGGTCCCATTTGAGATGTAACTATAGCTTTGTTCTCTAGTGGAGTTTTATTTTTTGGAGGGGAAGGATCATTTCATTCTAGGTCCTCCTAAAATCTTTCTCAAAAAACAAACAGTACATTTTTCAAGTCTTGGTAAAATGCTTCTAAGCAAATAATAGTCATTTGGGCTCACATATTATCTGTCTGTCTATCTATCTATCTTTCTATCTATCTTGATCGATCTATCTGTCTGTCTATCTATCTATCTATCTATCTATCTATCTATCTATCATCTATCTACCTATCATCTGTCTATCTATCTATCTATCTATCTATCTATCTATCTATCTATCTATCTATCTATCTATCATCTATCTATCT
>NC_022011.1:84806690-84822726 GCF_000317375.1 Microtus ochrogaster | reverse complement strand
TATCATCTGTCTATCTATCTATCTATCTATCTATCTATCTATCTATCTATCTATCTATCTATCTATCATCTATCTATCTACCTATCTATCTATCTTTGCTCCCTGGGGTTGATATTCGTGAGGGTAAGAGGAGTGGGAGAAAGATGAGGTCTCATGAGATGTGCGGGTAACAACCTCAAGGGAATTTTAACCCCAGCGTGGCCTCATGGTCGCTCCTTGAGCACCCACCTTTAAAGATTTTTCCTTTAAAACATAAGACCAGCCAAAAGCAATTCACTAAGGAGGCCAAGTAAAGAAGCTGCCATTTGTGAACAATACCCACAAAATGACAGGACTTTTGGCTTCTGCCGAAAAGCTCTGCACCATTCAAATCACCAGGCTAGTGTTGCCATCTGAAATACCTCTGGGTGTCAGGCTCACACCTGTGATCTGCTGGCAACCGAGCCAAGGAAGCAGCTCCCCCTCCATCCTGCTTGCTGCTCTCCGTTCTGGTGCAGTAAACCAGGCACACCATTCCAGAAGTGCCAAGACAGTGTGGGAGTGAGTTAAGGTTACCAGAAAGTGAGTTTCTTTTCCAGAAAGCTAAGGGCAGGGAGAGCGGGGGACTGAACTTTCAGGGTGTGTAGTTAACCATGCAAGGGTAGACAGAGGGTCTGGGGGAGACAATAAGTAGAAATAGCACTTGGAAAGCTATTCAGCAGCTCCGTTTAAAAACGAGAGTAAATGGTGCATGCTAGGAAGAGCAAGCAATGGGAGCCGTCGTCTTTAAATGCTTAAGCCGCGGCATGGCCGTTGGAATAATAATGTCCTGGAAAGCAATATTTAAATGTATCCATCATCATTTAGGTTTTAGACACACAGTTAAATATTATTGATCATTTGCAATTGTGTGCATCCGTGTGTACATGTATTAAACTGAAAAGCAGCAGTGGCATGAAAAGTGGGAGAGATGAAGTGCAAAAATAGTACTTGAGTTCCTAATTACCAGTTTTTAATTAAGAAAGCCACAAGCAAATTATAAACATCCAGTTTATAGCATTGCAATCTTAGAGGCTCACACTCATGAATATGGTAATTTTTTATTTTATGCCCTCTTGAGATGTCTTGTTAAAAACATTTTATTGGGGATCCTAAAATTCAGTAAATTTGAAGCCCTTGGCACCTTGTAGATAGTTAAAGTTCTTCAAAAAAATGTCAGCAATAAATATTTGGCAAATATAAAGAATATGCACATTTTCCCAAGTGGGTGATTTTTTTTTTTTTTTTTTTTTTTATTTTTAAAACTGATTTTTTTTTTTTTTTTTTTTTTTTGGTTCTTATAGTCAGTGATGACACTGCAGTTCAGAGTGTGAATGCATATTGATGTTTTCTTCCAGAAACTGCACGGGTTGCTGGGAGAACAGCGCTCCCACAGAGTTATTTTTATGTGGGCACCTGGAAGTGGTGGCATGCTTGCTCTGGCTTGCAGAGCTGTTTTGGACAGTCAGGTGTACATATGAGCAAGTGGTCTTTATTTAGAGCAATTAAAATCCTACCGCTCTCCTCTCTTGACACGCAATTACCAGGGCTCTGCTGTCTGCACTAATTGCTCTTGCTGGGGACATTGGTGAGAAGCCAATGATTTTGATGGGTAGTGGGTTATCATTTTTACTTTGCTACCTGAGAAAAAAAATCATTTGCAAAATCCCATGTGTAATTAGCAAGACTCATGATTAATTGTCCTGCAAAATTAGCTTCACTGTTGCTTTTATTTTACGGCTTCAAATATTAATTAATGTTAACGCCTTCCTTCAGTCCCAGCTTTTGAATATTCAACATGGCTTTGAAAAATTATCCAGGTTTCTACTTGCATTAGCATGCTTGAGCTTTGATTTCAGGAATAAGTATTCTGATTTAAAAGATCACACTTGGGTCATAAATAATTTTTGTAGGAGGACAAACAAAGCATCAGAGCATCATGGGAAGGCATTCATGCACTAACCGAAAGTAAATTGTTTCAATAATGATTCATTTCTGCATGCTTCTTTTGGGGGTAGGGGGAATGTCAGCAAAAATGCAAAACGCTACATTGTGTGGGGGTGAAAACCAACACTCCCAGTGGCCGGTTGTCTACACATGCCATTTTCTATCTGGACAGATGTGGTAGGTGAGACTCGGAACCTTGGTAGGAGATCACAGCATTCCTGATCAAAGGGATCAAAAATGCCATCCCGTGTGAAGATTACCAATTCTCCAAAGCCCTAGGATCTCTGAATTACTGATTCTTTAAGTGTTGTTCCCAGCCTGGTGGACCTCCCTACCCAGCACAGGCGTACCAAGATGCGTTCTTTGAAAGTTGCCCAGGAGACCATGGTGAATGACTAGGTTGGTCTAGCTGAAGTATCTGGATGCCTGAATTCCCTTGGCCACATCTGGACCAAGCGGTGCTTGAACACCTCTCGGGTCAGAGAACTCATTTTATCCATGATAATAGCTCTCACCTGCATTTCCCGCCCATGTTTATCCCTTTTTGATAACTGCAGGTGGTTAATTTAGCGGCTCAAGACTGCAGATACCCTCTGCTCACAGATGTAAAAGCAAAGCTCCCTCATAATCTTGGGGTTGAACTGAAGACACACTGCCCTGATAAGGGTTACACACTGTATCTGGACACCTGAGAAAGACCCTCCATGAAAGCCCTTTAGAAACCTCACCACTGGGTGCTGCCTGGTGCAATGGGGATGCTGTAATCCCAGGGGCCCTGGTGGTTGACTGTTGACATGGTGGGGAGCCCTCCGGGCTCTTCCTGCCTGCTCTGTGTGTCCAGTCATTCAGGCTTGAAACAGTGGCTCCTGTGGTTCTTGGGGAGTGGTTCCGCTTGGCATCTCTTGAAGCTTTTATTACTGGCTCTTGTTTTTCCCTGAGAACTGTTATGGTAAACAACTCTCCTCCTGAAAGTGTCAAATCTAGAAAGCCTGGAGACCCGAATCAGCTGGGCCTCCTCCTGTGGCTTTAGGAAATAAATCTTCAGGTGTCTGTGTTACACACTTTTTCCTCCTCCAGGCACTGAGCAGAGTTCCCCAGGATACAAGTTCCTAGTCAGAGCCTTCCCACAGGCATCAGAGAAGCTGGAGCTTTGACAATGGGAATGGACCATCCAAGGGGTCAGTCTCAGGACTTTCCTGGCAAGCCACGCCCAGACAGCTTTGGGAAGCTCCTCCCTGCTGTGAGACCGCAAGGAAGTGACTTAGGATATCAATGTTTAGTTTTCTTGTTTATAAACATGGACAATAGAGAAACCCCCTTGTAGCGAACCCGTGAAGCTGTAGTAACTTAAGGCCACTGATAATAGTCTCTGGCAAGTGAGGCAGAAAACATGGGTTGCTGAGTGAATAAACTAATTGCTACCTTGCCATCTACGTAATGGACAAATACATCTGGAATCCCCAATCATGACTTCTCAGGTTTTAGGGACAGCATTTATAAAGAAATGGTAACTGGATGTGAGACCCACACAATTCCCTCACTGCCTGTATGTGGAAGTGGTTGACAAACACACTTAGATTCATCTATTACCCGGAAAGGTTCAAAGGATATAAGTAGAAACCATACCCGGGCCTAGACAACTCAATGTCCCTTTTTAGAAAATGCGCGTTCAAAGCTCTTTTATCCTCCTGCGGTTGGCCTTGTGAACTGAAGGTTGTGTCTGTGTGGCTGCTCTGAGAAGAGCGTTGGTCCTTGTCAGTGCAGTTTCGGGTTTCTTTTTCTGGACACTCACCCACTCCACTACTTAGTTGTCCCTTGACTGAGACTCAGAAAAGAGAGAAAGGCCCTGTCAGCACCGCCCATGGCTAGATTCCCAGCCGCTGGGAACTGGGAAAGGTTTGCCGAGTGCCTAAGGGAAGGTCGTGGTGAGGCAGTGTAAAGCCTGGCTGAACAACGTCTGCTAACCACAGTTGTGTAGGGAACCACTTATCCCTGACAGAAGACTCCATGTTAGTTTTCCTGTGTAGTTTCTCCCTGGGAAATGCCCATTTATACCAGAGCCTGGCCAGTGTTTTTCCATCAGTCTCGTTAGCTGATGCTTCAAGCGGGTGGCGAGTAAGTACCTGGGATCCTTCCAGAGTAACTCAGAATTTCCAAGAAGTGGCTCTGTACATAAAGCTTCAAAGAGATGAATCTGGACTGGGCTGGCGCCTGTCCTGGCCAGATCTGAAGGAGCAGCACAACCATGATTAACATGCATGTGGCCTCACACACCCGCGGCTAACGCGCATGCGGCCCCACGGGGCGCTTTGACTTACCAGCCTGGCTTCCAAGTAATTGCAATAAGACATAAAACAGAAGTCCTGGCTATCTGGGGTCATTAAAACAGCTCAAGCCCCCCTCTCTGCAACCAGAGAGTGAGCTCAGGTGTTCTGGTTGGGCTGCAACTGAATTAAGGGTCTCCTTTCCGTTACCACATCCCTCCGCCCACCCAGCATGGAGCCACATAGGTTTCTGGGAGCCTGTCGGGGGGGCCTGTGGCCCATGGAAGAAGGCTAGACAGGAAGTTAAGAAAAACCGCAGTGACTCCTATAGGGCTGGGAAGCTTCCAGATTAAGTTTTTACATATCTTGGTTCATGACATTCCTGAGAAAACTGAGGCTTATCTCTCTATCTGGTGATGGTGACAGAGCCCAGGTCCCCCTTCCTCTAAGCCTCTGTCTCAGGGACACTTCTTGCCGCTACCTCTCAACCCCAAAGGAGAGGTTCAGGTTGACACTGGATCACCCAAGTCGTTTTTAGTTTTGAAAGCAGAGTGAGACAATGTCTTCTACCGTTCTCTAAAGTTAAGCTTAGTTTTTTAAAAATTAGCTTAACTTCGCTTCTTCACGCTGAGTTTCATCGACAAGATGATGCCACAGAGCACTGGCAAATATCTGGAATGGCAGAATGCAGGGTACAGGGCTCAACACAGTGTGATTGTCCAGGTTTTTGCTCATCGCCTTTGGGAGAGGAATCGAATATACCACAGGTTTGGATTTTGATTAAAGGTACCTTCTGACTGCTTTTGTTCTTATTTTTGAACTCTATGAACTAACTCTGAGATGGATTACTTATGAAGAGCAGACAGAACAAAACAAAAACCAGAAAATTCTCAAACCTAGAAAAGAACCCAAACTTATTTTGACTCTTCTGTAGCAATGTTGAACCACAGAAACATTTACTATTGCTGTTTCTGATTAATAACAACACGCACACACGCACACACACACACACACACACACTCATGTGCACACACACGCGCATGCCCACACACA
This sequence comes from Microtus ochrogaster, assembly GCF_000317375.1. Classification (NCBI taxonomy): domain Eukaryota; kingdom Metazoa; phylum Chordata; class Mammalia; order Rodentia; family Cricetidae; genus Microtus; species Microtus ochrogaster. The sequence continues at coordinate 84,817,444 of NC_022011.1, read as the reverse complement.
CACACACACCTCAAACAGTGACTCTGGTCCTTTTCCCATATGCTCGAAGAGTAACCTTGACCCAGAAAATCCGACAGATGAAGTATTTTCAGATAAACCATTTAGTATTAAAATGCTTCTGACAGCATATTTACTGCTAGATTTGAGTCTTCTAGAACAGTTGTTAGTATGAAAATACAGCAGGGAGATTGCTCTAATACAACACTAACGGGAAGGTAAGGCCTGGAGAGGAGCCGCATAAATAGCGCTCTTGTATTATGTTAATCCTTACAAGAACGCACAGCGACATTTCATCCCGACACTCTATGGACCCCAGTGAAGTTGTAGGTGGCTTCGTCAGGCACAGAGTTATATTCTTCTTGCCTGTGGATGCCAAAGTAAATAGAAATCAACGGAAGACAGCAAAAGTGCTGAAGTCATTCCAATAAGGGAAGTGCCTGTTAATTTAAATTTTGCACTTGACATTGGTAAGAACTAATAGTGGGGAATAATGTCCTAGACTGACTTCTGAAGTCATTTTGGTCATCACTTATCTCATATTTCTTTGTTGCTGTAAAATAGTGTTATAAATAATAACACTAATTGTCTAATTGTGATTCAGCTTTTAAGTAGGAAGGGAAACAGAAGTTGTGTGTGTCTGAGGGTTAAGTCTTGGGAATTTTTGGCTATCAAGGATCTTATCATATTGTGCTTGGCTCAAAGTGACCTGTGTGTGTGTGTGTGTGTGTGTATGTGTGTGTGAAAGAGAGAGACAGAGAGAGCGTACACACTCAGGCTTGCACTCCGACATGTATATGTATTTCAGAAAGTTCAAACGGTGCCTCCTGCTGTTTTCAAAACCAGGCAAATATGTCTGAGGCCTGTTGGTAATTTAAAAGAGGAAGATAGACGCAAAGCCTAAGGTGGTCGCAGGAAATTAGAAAAGTCTTGACTTCACCGGGCAAAATGAATGGGACATTGTATCACTAAAGTCATTGGAGGGGTGGGTCTGTGCTGTTGATGCTAAGCAGGTGTCCATAAATCAGCATAGATGTCAGTAATTAATCGCTGTTAGTGCTAATAAGAAAGGGTTTTCAATAAGCTAACTGGCTTCTCCTTCAGCTCAGCCTCTTTGAGTTCATAGCTTATCGTTTCAACCCTGAATGGGTGGAGAAGCTATTCTTTGGGGCTTCACTGGGTGTCACAACCTCAGATGCGCCACTCCACGTCTCCCCTCGATGGCACGCCCATACTTAGCCCACAGTGACTCACTCCTGGTCGAGCTGTGGTGTCCCACTCAGCAGAAACACTCACTTCGAAGCAACCTTTTCTTTTGAGAGGAGGCACACGGTTGGTCAGCTCTTGATGTGAACATGTGAGGTGACTTTGTTAGGTCAGGATAGCTGGGTCTGTGGAGAACCTGTCTCAGGGAGGTCAGCTGCATGCCGCGGGCCCAGAGCGTCTGTTCTCTCTCCTTCCCTTCAGGGAAGAATGTTAAATAATCATAGTCTCTTGATTCATTTGTCAGATGTGTGGGAAAGTCTGAGTCACACAGTTTGGTTGCTCCATACTTTGCAAGCCTGAGGCCGAGGGCTGCTATTGTTTAATCCAAATGTTTCTATAAAGGAGCAGTGGTTTAAGGACCCTGTCGGATGCTGAGGAAATGATACAGCGGGAAGGGACTGGGCCGGTACTGAGATCTCTGCAGTCTTTCTGGACAGCAATCAGGACCAAGGAGAGAGAGACCAGGAGGAGGAGGGGGAGCCCTTCCGGAGATGAAGTTGCTATCTGAAATATGTGCCGAGATTGTTGGTATGAGATGACCTGGAAGAGAGCACTAAGGTCTAGCAAAAACAAGGTGGTGTTTATCCCAAACCCATAGTAGGAAAAAGTACTTTTGAGAATATTTTACAGGAGATCAAGGTAACTGTAAGAGCCCATACCATAGCCAGTCTGGATCTAGGTCAGGAGAATAGGTCAGATAGAAGAAGCAATGCAGGTGTATGGTCTGGACCGGTCCTGCTTATGATGCACCCTCCCCCCACATACACACCCTTGTAGGCCACACTTGTCATGGTCTTCGAAGATTCCAGGGAGACTAGACCACAGCACATCGGGTGGGCATCTGATTGGTACACAGGCATAGTCATAGCAGGGCTCTCCAAGGTCGGCTCAACATGACTGGCATGCAGAAGAGGGTACGGTTTTGAGCACCAAACTGACTCCACTCCTCTTACATGCTTTAGAGATGATCTCAACGATGGAAAAGAGAGAGGAAAGGAAACTCACTCAACTTGCCAAAGGGCTGTGGCTGGGCTAGCTTGGATGCAGGGCAGGAAGACCCTGAGAGACCGTGACACGTTTTCTCTTTTGAAAATGAGCTTCCTCTGAAGTGAAGGAATGATGTGTTATGGTAAGAATAACTGAGTATCTCTAGAATGAGAAGCAGCAAGGCTCCAGCCGGCAGCTCGGTTGGCAAGGTAACCACTTTAGATGAGCATGCTTGCAGATTCCACGGGAGGGGAGTCTTTCTTTCTCCCTGACCTGACCTCTCTGAGTGTGGTAGAATCCTAGGAAGTCCCTGATAGAGAACACACTGACTTAACGTCAGACGCTGGCCACCCATCAGGCTGGGTGTGGATCTCTACCTTGGCTTCCTTCTGCTTTGTGATAAAGAATTTTCCAGTAGTGAAAACTACCTCTCTGGAAAGATTTGGGAGAGTGAGCTGCCACACCACCAACTTCTGACAATATAGTTGTCTGTTGTTGGACCCAGAGCTTAAGCAGGAAGAACGCGGGGAGTTTGACTTCAGTGTCATCTCTCACAGGGACATCTCTAGTATGTCTCATTTCCTCTCTGGTATAAATCCCCAGCCCAAACCCCAGACAGACTTTCCCTTTGCTGTCAGACTCTCATACGGATATGCTTTTGTTCTCACCTTCCTATAGACCAGGGCAGGTAGAGGCAAGTCAGAGAATGCTGACATTGCACCAGAGGGTTAAAAATCACAGGTCAAAGATACAGCAAGAAAGCACGACAAACTTTTCATCTCAAGCTGTATCAGTTGAGGGAAATATTTGGGGCAACTTTTTTCATTCATCTGCCTGGTATTACATGAGCACAGCTCAATGTCTCTTTGCTTCGAAGCCGTGACGTGTGCTCCTTAAGGAAGTACTAGGGTTCCTTACCTCCGTTTCATCGCGAGATTCACATTTCCTCTTGGTCTCCCTTTCTCAATACCCAGTCTGCCCCCTTTCTATATGTTTTTGCTTCTCAGTATATCATATGACTTCAGCCATGGCTTGATGAAATGGCCACAAAAAAAAATATATAGAACTTGTTTCATGAGTATCAATGAGTGTTTTTTTGTCTTCTTTATTCCTGGCATTTGTGGGTGGGAACAAGCAAAGAAGTATGAGGTGGCTCCTGTTCTCAAAGGAGAAACAAGATATCGCTATGCTGCAGATGGAAAGCCGCTCGTTGTCAATATGGCTACAGTGCAGCTGAGACATGAGGACATTTGAAATAAAAGTATTTGGGAGCTGGAGCTGTGGCTTAGAGGCTCAGAACTCTGACAGCTCTTCCCGAGGACCAGGGTTTGATGCCCAGCACCCATGTGGTAACTCATAACTGTCTGTATCTCTAACTCTGGCCACCATGGGCTTAAGGCATGACCACGGTGCACAGACATATATCCAGACAAAACACTGATGCAGGTAAAATAATAATGATTTTAAATTTTTTTCAAAAAGAAAAGTATGAACTTCTGGCCCCAGTTGCAAAAGAGAATAAAGGAATTCCTTTTGGAAACCAGGATAATAAACCTTTCAGTAGAGAATAAAGGGAAATGCGTTTCAAATGAGGGAATATTTGGTCATACAGGGAATGGGTGTGGAGAGAAGAAGCTGAGTGTTGGAGCTAAGAGCTGTAAGGAATCCGGGGCTAACTGAGTTTGCTCACTTCCATCACCTGGGAAGCTCTTTTCCCAGAATTCTTTGCAGTATTCTCTAGACTGTTATCTCTGCGCACTAGGCTCACAGGAAGCTCCCTATTTCCTGAGAAGAATCATGCCATTCGGGCTGGAGAGAATGGCTCAGCGATTAAGAGCACTGACTGCTCTTCCAGAGGTCCTGAGTTCAATTCCCAGCAACCACATGGTGGCTCACAACCACCTATATTGAGCTCTGGTGCCTTTTTCTGGCCTGTAGGCAGGATACTGTATAAAGAAATAAATCTTTAAAAATAAAAAAAAGAATCATGACATTCAATGGCAACTTTACTAGTTAGAAGTCTCTACTTTGTATTGATCTTATTTTTTTCTAACACTATTATTTTTTTAATTCATCTCCCTTCTGATATCCCTGGCTAACAGTGAGACTGGCAGCTTATGAAAACTGTAATTCAGCTGCCAGGCTGAGGATCTGAACGCCAGTCTGGGAGCAGTGCGTCCAGGGAGAGTGAGCAGGTGTCCTGTTCTAAGGGGACCCTTGGAGCTCTTGAGGCTATGCGAGTCATTTCAGGAGTGAGTGCGATTGACGTCACACCATGATAGGAAAGAAAGCTGGCCAGGACATTTTGGAGACAAAAAGAGAGAGTGGAAGGAAGCTGGAAGACTGCAAAGTGAATGCTAACCTGAACAAATTCCCCTTACACACAAGACGGTTTTCTCATCTCACAAATGAGCTAGGTGCTGGGCGGTGGTGGCACACCTCTTTAATCCAGCATTTGGTAGGCAGAGGCAGGTGGATCTCTGTGAGTTTGAGGCCAGCACTGTTCACATAGGGGCTTTCAAGCCAGCCAGGGCTGTGTAGGGAGACCCTGTCTAGCTGTGGAATAATCCTTCTGTACACTATGAATATGTGCTACTCTTGCTGGTTAATGAAAAGCTGACAGGCCAGTAGCCAGGCCGGAAGTATAGGTAGGTGGGACAGTCAGACACAGAGGACTCTGGGAGGAGGAAGGGTGGAGTCAGGAGAGACACCTGTCAGCTCCACAGGGAGCAAGAGATGCTGGAGGACAGGTAAAGCCACAAGCCACATGGCAATGCATAGATTAATAGAAATGGATTAATTTAAATGTAAGAGTTAACTATTAACAAGCCTGAACTATTGACCGATCTTTTATAATTCATATTCAGCCTTTGAGTTGGTTGCTTGGGACCAGAGTGTTGGGACAGGAAGCTCCACCTACGCTGTCTCTAAACAAAACAAAAAAAAATAAACAAACAAAAAACAAAACAAAACAAAAAACCAACCAACCAAGCAAACAAATAAATGGAAAAAAGATGGAGCTAATCTCAAAAGAATCTTTCCACTTTACTGCTTTGTGGTTCTATGGCTTTGGAACTAAGAGAGACGTTGTGAGGAAAAGGCATAGGGGCCCAGAATGCGCATGGAGAAATTATTGAATCCGAGAGCCTGGAGTGGACTCAAAGGCCAAGATGATGTCTTCATTCTTGAGACAAAGAAAAAACAAGATTAATTTAACCCAATTTTTGGGCCTGGGGCTTGGATCAAGCATGGATTTCAGATTTAAAGAAAACTTTTGTTCAGTAAAACTAGTTTTCTTCAGAATACGAGGAGGCTTGACATGTGGAATTTAGGAACATTTTAAACATGAATGGGAAGCTGGCCTAAGAGGTGCAGGTAGCTAAGAGACAGGTTTTGCTGGGTGTCTCAGGAGAGCTGGGGCTTCTCAGGTAGGAAGGATTAAACCAGGAAGATGTGTGAGAAGAGCCTGCTGCAAAGGGAAGAGAAAGAGCTGTCAGTCAGCTGTCAGTCAGAACAAGAGGGTCTTCACAGAAGAAGGAAGCGGGTTCAGAAGGATGCACTGGGGGAAGTGGAGGGAGCAGCAAGACACTGAGACTAGAGTTGTCTCTGGAAATGACTGAAAGTCCCTTCAGTGAGGTAGCAGGGCTGGAACCCCCTGTGTAACGAATTTAGGAGGCAGTCATTCATTCAACAGAAAATTATTCACCACGTCTTAGGGGTTCAGTATTAAGAAGCCACTTGAAATAGGCAAAGAAGTTAGGTTGAGAATTACCGTGGAGGGATGTGATGAGTGCCTGGGTCCTTTGGATCAGATGGCTGGCGTGTGGAAAGTCCTGCCAGCAAAGACACCAGCCAGGACAGGCCCTGGCGTGGGAGAAGACAGAGATGGGTGAAGAACACATCAGAGGGCAGAGGCATTTTCTGAGAAGACTCTACTTAACGCCAGAGAGCTTTTCAGAAAAGACCAGGGTAAGAAATTTGAACTGTATCCCAGGTGTGTTCCTAGGTATGTTGGGAAAGAATGGGCTTAAAGTGTGTGTGGGCGGTGTTGGCAGGATGTAATTTGTTTAAAGGCTTGTCCTGTCTATCTCTTGGGAAATGACTACATTGGAAGGTGGATGGAAGCAGGGACCAATGTGGAGGCTGCTCCATAGTCCAAAAAAAAAGCTGGTGGTGGTTTAGAGCAGGTGGTGGTAGTGGAGATGAAGGAGAGAGAATAGAGTTGAGATGTAGTTCTCAGGTAAAGGTCATAGAATTTATCGATGGCTTAGATGGAGAAAAAGAAATATACTATATTTATTTAATTTTATTTACTTTTAAATGGGCTCTCACTATGTCATGCGGGCTGGCCTGGAACTCACTATGTAGACCAGACTGGCCTTTAACAGAGGCTATATTTCTGCCTCTGTTCCACACACCCAGTTCAGATTCCTCCTTTTCCTTCTAGATTAAGTCTGAAAGTCATGTACACTGGTCCATCAAAATTAACAAGACAAACAGGAATCCCATTTCCAACTTGATCCTATGTAACTACTGCCCTACAGTGTGGAAGCCATAGTTCCAGCCTTACTCACTTAGTAAGCATGTTGTGGACATCCACTATGTCCCTAGTATTGTACTAGATTATAAAGTCACAAATAATCTCTTCCTCCTTGACTTTGGGTTTGACTGGCATAGGTTATTACTTATATATTTATTACACAGTTCATGCAGGAATACGTAGGATGAGAAAGGCTAACAAAGATACGTGCACGATGGTGAGAAGCAAAATGGCAGGCAGACATAATTTGCGGAACCAGGAAGCTCCCCTTCAGGATGTGCTATCTGAGATACTTGAGGAATGATGCCAGAAACAATCACTATCTCGTGGTAGGAAAACAGACACCGAGACCCAAGGAACATAAAAATGTCAGTGTTAATGGAGCCAGGGGAAGAAGAAACGATACTAGAGAGGGGTGGTCAGTCAGTGGTTGACCAGATGGTCAGCCCCTCACTATTCTTCATAGAGATCTTGGTCTTTAGTCTAAGGGTAATAGAAAATAAATGATGTAGTTAGACTTCAAACAATGTTTCTGATTGTAGAAGTAAGAATGGTCTTGACCGTCACCTTTAGGGACTCTGGTGGAAAGCATGGGTGGGCTACAGCCTGAATCATGAGCTGCCTCGGCAGAGCACGGAGAGAGCAAAGTCCGTGATGGACAGGAGCCACACAGTAACCACAGTTACCCTTTCAGATCTGTACATTTCAGAAAGAACACATATTTCTTTCTAGTGGCCTCAATCAACTGAATTGATAGGCCATGCCTTAAGGCTCCCCTTCTCTTTAAAGGCGCCCAACTCAGTTTTCACTATGGCAAACAATATTTTTCTGGGGTATCTCTGAACATTTATCTTAGCTCTCAAAAGATAGAGGAGTAAAAATTCCGGGTTAAAGTACATGAACTTTTTTTTTTTACATTTTATTAGATTATGAAAAATTTTATTGAAAAGATATGCTGCCAATTTTGAGGAGTATCTGAAGGAAGCATTTGAGCTGGTGTGTAATACTGGATCCAAGTGTGTAGCATCGTGACATCCAATAAGAAGCTAGAACAGTGATGTTTTGGTAAGCTCCTGGGTTCCTCACCTCCCTGATGGGATCCCTTGGAGTTTGCCTTGAAACCAGAATTTCCCATAAACCTCAGAGAGGTAGCACTGGTCTTTTGACTTGCAGATTCATCTGACCAGTCACCACCTGAGTTTCTATGGCAATCACCATAGGCAGACTTCTGAGATGCTGGTGACCAGAGATTAGAATCCCAAGTGGGTTCTCCTTGGTTAGCCTCTTCCTGTCCCTCAAGAATCCCAGCAGTGTGCACACTGGGATAGCAGTTCAACGCTAGAGCTCTTGCTTGGCAGGCCGAAAGCCCTGGGTTCTGGCTCCAACACTGAAAATCCAATCAAGTCAGACCTTCCAACCTGCCAAACATGAGTGTTCTCCTGAAGTCTAGAGGAACACACCCTGCTTCCCTTCTCCGTCCTGAACCAAACCATGAACTTCTTGCCCTTTGTCATCCTTCCAATGCAGGTGTTTCTCAACTTTGGTCCTGGTCCCTCTGATCCATTTTCAGACTCTTTCCTTGGTGGTTTTATTTTTCCCCGTGGGCAGTGACTTTTATCCAGAATCTCGTGACTTAGAATCACCAGCCCAAGCATCTCCCAAGTTTCAGTCTCGTTCCTGTAACTTGTTTGTCCCAGAGAGGTCAATTTCCACTTCCAATTTGTGCCCTCCCTCCGACCCATTTCTCCTGTATTGGTGAAAGATACTTCTATACCCCTGACTGGTGACAGGGAGAACCTCAGGGTGGCCTGGAATTTTTCAATTTCCTCACCTTCTCAGTACAGCCTGCCAACAGGCTTAGTCAACTCCATGTCCTCCAGCGTTTGAATCCGTCCATTTTCTTCTCCCCTCCCTCTCCCCTCGTCCAAGCAATCTCTCACCATTCACCATATTCGCATGTAACAACCTCTCTCATCCACTCACCACACAACAAATGGAGAATTTTTTTTTTAAATGAAATGCAAAGCAGACCATTTTACTCTTTCGGTTAAATCTATTCAACACTTCCTGTTTGGACCTTGGAAATAAATATGGGGCAAAGCACCTTGCCATATACAAGGCCTTCATCGACCTCCTGCCCTCTGCACCCTCGGCTGGTTTCAACAGGATTGGTTCTACACTCCCTTTCAACTCCTTGGTCCTGTCCAGCCTCTGCCCATTGTAGGGCAATGGTGTGCTCGCGTCTCTGCCTGGAACTTCTTCCCCATTATCTTTGTGTAGCCAGCCTTTATGACAGCCTTAACTGTGACTGGGTGTCACTCCTCAGGAAGCCGCCCGTATAGCTCTACAGAACATGGCTCTACAGAACAGCTTCTCTGATTTTGTCCTGGATTGTAACTCTCCATTTCCCCCCTCCACTTCTTTGCCTTCCTGGGGTCACAATGGAACATTCATGAAACATGGCCTATGGTTCACATGGATTCTGCACTGTTAGTAGGACTTGATTATATATATATATATATATATATATATATATATATATATATATATTAGTGTTTTTCTGATAAACAAGTGTCACTTCCCTGCACGATAAATAATAACCGATAGTGTGATTCATTGTTATTTACCAAACCTACCATAGTAGGTTCACACATGGGGCCTGTGAGCTCCCTAACTACAAGTTTGTGGCCAGATTACAGCATCATGTGTTTTCTGTTGTTGAACAGGCCTTAATAACAATTATAAACTGGTTGGTTACCCCCTAACACTCATGCCACTAATGTCTCCATGGGTATATCTTGCCATGTGGGTCATTATTGTAGTTCACAGAGTTCACAGATGGGTAGGACTGTTGGTGACTCTCCCACCCCACCCCAGCACCTTACATAACGCCTTCCAGTACCGTGAAGGCCATCCAGTAGCACGGGAACTAACTTGACTGGGTCGTGTTCTGTGACCAGTATGCATGCTATCTTCAGCAATTGGTTCTTACCATCGAGTTCTGGTGAGCCACCAAGAGCAATGCCAATATCCTGTATTGTTTGGAAGGGGGTTCTGGGGCACTTCTGATCAACAGTTCAGGGGAAGATATCTTCTTCTTGGCTCTGAGCTTTTTATTTGGCAATGAATTGCTCCTGAATGAGCAATTAACCAAACCACATTTCAGATGTGCTGTGTCCTTTATTAATGTGCATGGAAGTGTATTTTTCTTGGTTCTGAAAACATTGTTTGGTTAGCTCTATAAAGCTGTACAAGACCTTTGGAGGCTTGTTGTGAGAGACGGGCTGTTTGCTTTGGGTAGTGGTTCTCACAGGGAGGTCTCCGGGGATTGAAAGTGGTCTCTGTTTAGGCTCCACATACTCCCTCCCTAGGAGCAAGAACATTTCTCTCTCATCTGAGTGCAGATCAGGACAGACTGCTGCTATCCTTCCCACACAGTAAACATTAACGAGGCGTCATGTATCTGATGAATTACTCGGTTATTGGCTCTTTGAAGAATTTAAATTGCTGAATTTATAAGTCAGCAAGCCAACACATAAGAAGAGTTCTATGATTTGTGATCTGACCCCCTCCCACTTCTGGACCCTCCAATCTTAATCTGTAAACCCAAATCTTCCATGCATTTGATTCTCTAGTCTTTCTGCCTCAACCCATGTGGATCAAGAAGGAGGAAGAGACGAGGAGAATGGAAAAATTAAAAAAAACACACACAAACTTCAAGAAGTTCTTGTTTTTTACTGCTGAGTAGTACTCTAATATGTATATATTCCATACTTTCTTCTATCTCTTGTATTCTATTGATTATGCTTGTTTCTGTAGACTCTGCTCGTTGACATAGCGGACAATGAGGACTACAGAGAACTCAAGAACAAGGGCAAGGGGTTCTTGATCCTACTGCACGTGCTGGCTTTGGGGGGGCCTGGGCGGTTTGGATGCTCAACTTACTAAACCTGGATGGAGGTGG
>NC_022011.1:84792088-84806570 GCF_000317375.1 Microtus ochrogaster | reverse complement strand
AAAAAAAAAAAAAAAAAACACACAAAAAACTCCCGTGACCTGAAATGACACCATGGACACTGTGCTTATAGAAGAAAGAACTTCATAAACCTTTTCTAAACAAAGGAAATCTAGCCTTTAAACGCTAGCAGGACGACGCGGACTCCCACCCCAGTTCCCAGTCTGCCAAACGTCCATTCTTGTTTGGACATGGGAAGGCTCTGGGTTTTACTGCACTCAGAAGAAACTCTAAAACAAATTTGCCTTAACGACGGCCTGACATATCAGAAGGCTCGAGTTATCGAGACAATGTGGTGTGGAGTGAGACCAGATACATGGACTAGTCAGACAGACGAGGACACAGAACCACACCGACACTAAAATGTGCTTCGTGTCAGAGATGCAAATCATGAATAAACAAAAAGTTAGAAAGTGGACCGATTCCATTGTGGAAAAAATAAGATCCTTATCTTATGGCCTATGCAAACATAAATTTCAGGCCACTAAAGACCAAAATGTAAATAAGGTGATTCTGAACATATGAGAAGAAATACGTAAATATGTTTGGTGCGTGAAAGGATTTTATTTTTAAAAAGACACAAATCCATACACTACCGAGTAAAAGGGACTGAAATTTGATATGGTAAAATTTAGTTTCTGTGGAAAACATTGAAACTGAAACAAACTCCTAAACCTACTACGAACATGAACAGCTGAAAGGGGCAGATGATTCTTTCCTTCTTTAATAAATAAACGGTGAGAAAAGGAGAATGGACGCTATTAGGAACTACAAGGGACTTGGGAACCACGGCCACTGAAAGGAACACACAGATCTTATTCAGATTCTGACCCCAAAGTATGGACAGAGTGCCATAGGTCATGACGTTAGGGAAGTTTGCATATAGGGTGGCCATATGTGATTGCAGAAAATCATTGTCGATGTTCAAGGGTTCATAATGCCATTCTGTTGTTTTTTGTTTTCAATTCCTGGAATTGCAGAGTCATGACTCACCTACTTGTGAACAAACTTTTACGATGCCTGACCCCTGCTTCACAGGAACCAGCGGCTGTATGGGAAAGGCGGAGGGTGTGTGTTTCTGTCTCATATCCTTGCAACTTACGGTCTTAGTTATCGGAGCTGGGTGCAGGCAGCGAGTAAGTTCATGATATCATTTTATTTTACTGGTGGGATTTTTTAAAAAAAAATACAGGCAGTAGATTTAAAACAATGCTCGGCATGTAGCAAATATGGACCCATTGTTGCCTGTCATTGCATTAATGTGTAGAACGGGAGGAGGCACATACATTGCAGGTGGGACTGGATTCGGCGCAGCCTCTAGAGGTCATGATCTAATAACACCTACTTTTAAAAAGACTTACCGTCATCAATCCAGTTCCTCCACTTTAAGAATTTCTCCTAGAGACACTGGCACATGTATGAAATAATATGAATAGTTGTTAAAACATGATTTTTAGTAACAGAAAATTGGAAGCAACCAAATCTAATTTCCAGTTACTAAGAAACTGTTGAAACACATTCTGGATCATAACTTTAAAAAGTGGCCCTACAGTCAATAAAAAAGATTAAAAAGAAATAATTCCATGGTACTAGGGAGATAGCTCGGCCAGTGAAGTCCTGCATTAGCAGAAGGGCTGAGTCTGAGCCGCGTCACTCGTCACTCAAGGGGCTCATGCTTATAATCCCAGCATTGGGGAAATGGCTGGGACTCGCTGGCCAGCCAGTCCAGTCTAACCTGTGAACCCTGGGTCCTGAGGGTCAATAAATTCTCTACATGTCTATGCAGTGTGTACATGCTCCCCGTACATGAATGCTCGCACACATGTGCACACACAAACATGGCTGTCTATAAACTGATAAGGAATTACATTTTGGGTATATTGAAGTCCAGGAAGCACAATGAAGAGCGAATACCCAGTGTGCTATCTTTTACACTTATAAAGAGGGACTATAGAGGAACACGGAGACTACTCTTACACGCACGGAGGACTTTTGGAGCATACGCTGGAGCATGGGCTCTTTTTATTTTTTCTCCAAGAAAAGAAACTGAATGGGGCAGAGGGAGAATGGATGCGAAGGACAGACTTGTCACTGCGTTCTTTGTGTTGAGTGCAATCTTTGCAAAAGCAAGAAAATTTACTTGCAATGTTACTATTACAAGGATTAATATCTAAGATATGCATAGAATTCTGGCAAATGGATAGTAAAGCACAGGACTCCGATAGAAAAATAATAAAAAGATGCAATAAAAGAGAATCACTATGTCAAAAACCCGTGCTGGGGAAGTGGAAATTAAAACCAATGCTTACAAGGTTTTTGTTTGTTTGTTTGTTTTTTAGTGAGGATTGAACCCAGGGCCTCGCTTATGCTAGGAAAGACTCTACCACTGAGCCAAATCCCAGCCCTATTATTATTATTGCTATTATTAATTGTGCATGTGTGAATACGCATAAGGTGTGTTCACAATGTATAGACTGTGGAGGCCAGAGGCTAACATCTAACATCTGGTATCTTTCTGTATTGCTCACTACTTTATTTTTGAGGCAGTGAGCCTCGAATTCACTGTTGGCGCTAGGCTGGTTGTGCCGTGAGCCCTCTGACACCTTTCCATTCCCTCGGTGCGGGAGTGACCGATGGATTCCCCGGAACCTGGCTTTACAGGACTGCTGAAGGCTGAAACTCAAGTCCTCATGCTACACACCAAGTGCTTGACCCACCGGTAAATTCCTTCAGTATCTAGTATTTTAATCATCTAGTTGGAGGAAAATCATCAACTAATAATGCCCTACTATGGACAGCACGAGAGGAGAATGGTCCCATTGTTTTATGCTGAAGTATAATTGGAAAATTGGAAAAAATTGTCAGTACCTCAACAAAATAAAACTCTGTATGCCTTAGGCCCACAGACTCTACTGCTTAGGTTATTGTATGCAGAATCACCTCTCTCTCTCTCTGTCTCTCTCTCTGTCTCTGTCTCTCTCTGTCTCTCTCTCTCTCTCTGTGTGTGTGTGTGTATACAAAGAGACCATCATGAGATTGTTTGTTGTAGATCATATACTTTGATTAGAATGGAATAAGATTAGAAAATAAGGATAATAGAAGTATAGCTAAAAGAGAGAAGAAGTTGATAAACTTCTGAGAAACTGAGAAAACCTTTTATTGATGACTTAGTATGCAGCTAACATTAATGGTTGAGAAAATACAAAGTGATGTTTCTCCTCAAATGTACCATTGCTTTCTGAAAGAGAAGGAAAGAGATGTTCTGAGAATAGGCAATGCTCCTGAATTAAAAAGAAAAATCTGTAGGGTTATTTTGTTGTTGTTGTTTGTTTTTTGAAAAATATTGAGAAATTCTCCAGATGAAAACCTTTTTTCCAACCATGTGTTAACTCTGTCATTGCACACACACACAGTGACGGAAGGCCTTGCCCTTCCACAGGCTCCTTCTGCTCTACCTGTGAATAAGGCTGACTCCCAGCAGTGGGAAAAGGACACTCACAAAATGCAAGGGGATAAGTGTGGAAACCAGGCGGGTGTGAGGGTGGAAAGCCACTGTCTGTCTCTGTCGCCGCTACTGCGCTTAAGCCCAGGTGTGCTGAGGAGAGCACAGTCTCACACTAGGGCAGTCAGAAGTCCTTTCCATGAGTCCACGTAACCTTGGCGCTCATGACACCAGGTGGCTGCCATCAAACTCGCCTGTCATCATCGGATGACATGGTGGAACTCTATATCCGTTCGGGGTGCATAAACAAGGCGTGCTTGTTTTGACACCATTGTTTCTGTGAAAGAGAAGGGAACCAGACTGGACAGCGGGATCAGGAACTGGCAAAATCAGTTGAGAATAACAATTGTAGGAGCGGGGGTCTTTCAGGTGAGGGAAAGCCTTGCCGCGGCCCTGGAACTCACAGGGAAATGCTAGCTCTGCCGTCCCTGCCTTATCCTGGCGAACATCTGGGCTCGGGCTGCTGCTTTCTGCCTCCCTGGGTGAAGGGAAGCCTGTCTCTGCCCCCAGTCACTTAACCTTTTATGATACTTGATACTAAAAATTAGTATGTTGGCAACTATATGGGTCCTATTTGTAGAGATAAGTCTTGCTCCTTAAGCTTTGATTTATTGTCTTTGGTTGTTTGGGGGTAGGGAATGGCTGGTTTTTAACAAGAAGATAAACTTACAAATGGAAATTCCTTTAGGCCATAAATACCACTAACTTGCCTGTTCTGGGGAAGTTCAAATAAAGACACTGGGATTCAGCAGCTGCTGAAATATTTTTCCTCTCTTTCCATCGGCCAAGAAAAAGATGTGCCCCCTGAAAGCACAGAAGGCGTCAGAGCCCGACCTGGGCCTGCATCCCTAAGCCACTGAAGGCTCCCGTTGCAGAGAAGGGTGGGACAGAGTGACAAACTGCTCTACACCAGTTGATCTCTGAGATGAAAATGGGCTCTGCATAGCAGTCTCCAGAGGGTTCCTCATCTGCCTTATTTAATACGAGCACTGTACTTGAGTGTGAGTGTTCCTGTCTCTCCTAGCAGACTTCCAGGATTCATTCGGGGGCCAGTGGCTGAACTCACCATCTCTGCTCAGCTCTCAGTATGGCTTCTGCCCTTTGCCTTAGTTCCACATAAACCCTGGAAGGTATGAGCTCCGAGGGCTAGCATCTCGTGCACACTTATAATTTCCCCAGCACGCTGCATGACACATGACACTTAGTAGGAGAGCAATAAATGGCTGTTAGTTAATTTATTCAGTAGACTTTGTGAGGTCCTCACTAAACACAGGGAGCGCTCTAACAACAACAACAAAAAACAAGCCAATAAATGTTGCCGATACAGGCTTTACCCAATGCCAAATGAACCCTAACTCCTGACTTGGATTACCATCACTGGTAGGTGTGTGGAGCTCTACAGGGAATTCTCACACATGGAGAAATTAAAAACTTTAGTGTTAATGAAACTTCTGCTCTCTTTGGCTATATTGTTTGCTTCTGAGTTTACAACCCAGATTTGAGTTGTAAGTACTATTTCATAGCCACTGCAGACCAGGACTAGCTCAGGAAGTCATCACAACTCATGTGTATGCATATATGCTGCAGCCAAAGAATAACCTTAGGTGTCACTCTGTAGGTGCCATCTATCCTGCTTCTTGGAAACTGAGACTCTCGGTGGCTTGTGCATCACCAATCAGGCTAGGCTGGTTAGCCAGAGAACCTCCAAGGTCCTCTTGTCTTCCTAAGCTTTGGGTTACAAGCATGCATTACCATGCCCAGCTCTTTTACATGGGTTCTGAGGACTGAATTCAGGCAAGCTTGTTATCAAGACAGAGACATCTTCCTGGTACCTATTGTTATGCCTTTTTGGGCTTCAGTTATCGCAACTGTAAAATGGATACATGATGACCATGGCTTCTGAAGACTGTTGTAAAAATTAGACATCTGTGTAGAGCTTGTAGATTGGCACTTGATGTGCAATGTGAAGAAAAGGCTGATGTGTTTGTTCTCTGTTTTGATTAAGAACAGTCTTCTTCCTGGAACAAGTTCCAAGAGCGTCTTTTGACCCTGGTAGCTCCTTTGCCCTCCTCCCATCTCAGATCTGGTCCAGTGCTGCTTCTCTGACCTCTACAGTGTCTGGAATCTCATCCTTCCTCTTTGATCCTACTGCTCTGGTTCTAATCCCTGCTCATAGGAGCTCTCTCCTGCATGATGGCTGACAGGCTGGTCTCCTTGACAACAAGCTGCTTGTATAAGAACCATCCTCATTCAGCTCCCACATCCCCCTCAACTCAAGCTGGGATCATGGTGTGGCTGAGTTCAGAATTCAAGCGGCAGTCTCCTTGCTGTGAAGACTTGAGCCCAGTGTAATTTGTGCAGTGCCTCCTCTTTCTCTACGTTCTCCTTTCACTGTCTGTCAATACACACCCAGTGTGAACATGATCTTCTCAGTAGAGGTGCAAGAGCAGGCTGAGAGAATTTCTGAGCTCAATGGTGGAGCGCTCGTTTAGGTTATGTGAGGTCCCAGGTTCAATTCCAAGCCCCAAAAAACTAAAAATACTAGGGAATGGAGAACATTTCTTCAAACCAAGCAGCTAGGTCTCCACGGCCAATGTACGGGCTTCGTCGGTGTTAGCTATGATTAGTATTTAAAACTACATCTGTTCACCACCTATTCCAGGCACTGGCTCTTTCTAGACCATGTCTGGGATGTTCTGGGAAGTGGACCTCGGTACAGATGTCAGTCTTCCTCTCTGGGTCTCTTACTCTTCTGATGCTTGAAGAGCCACCCCTCATACTCCATTTCTTTAGAAAGTTTCCCCAGAAATAGTGATTCTCAGGAATCTGTGTATTTAACAAGTGTTGGGGTGACCCTCATGTGTTGGTCTAGACTTTTGGAGTACCATTCAGGGCGCCGAATCATACAGCTTCTACTGCAGTTATTGGAGTACAAGAATCCTCTGCCAAGAAGGCTGCCGTTTCCACAGGAGGGCCAAAGTCTGTCATTCTTTATAGCTGGAGGGCGCTGGGCTGGAATGTGGAGGCTAGGTGGGGTTTGAACAAAACAACTGTCTAGAGCCACACAAATGAGATATCTCGGGGAGGGAGAGAGGGTGTTATTTAGAATATTATGGCGTAACGGGATAACCCAAGGAAGAACGTGATAGTTATGCAATATGGTGCATGACTTTCAGCGGTAATGTGGAGGGGAGCTTTGAGAGGGAGGCAGGAGGATGCCTGGATCTCCTGAAATGCAGGAGCCAAGGACTGTCTGCAGGGTCTCCTCATGATGGCTCCTTCCCAGTGCCCATCAGCCATGACTATTTGGAACACTCTGCGTTCCCAGCACTCTACATCTGCTATTGGGAAGAAATGTCATCCTGTGAACTATTTTCAGTTGTGAATACATAGGCAGAAGCCAGGTACCTGCTCCCTACTTCCTCACCTCTGAACTAAATCAGAGCCTTGAGGTCACTGTGACTGGTGTCCCCGCTTCACAAATTCTGAGCTTGACAGAAGAGCCAGAAGATTCACTGTTTTGGAAACCTGGCTCTTTTCTCGCTCTCATCTTTGACTCGGTGTAAGGAATAATTGCAAGAGAGAGAGGAGGGAATGGCCACCTGGAAGCAATAGGTGTGGACGCAGTGTGAAGCCCTGGGTTTTGTTCCGTGGCGTTTTTGCTATGCCTGCATCAAAAGATACTGACGAGGTTAAATAATTAATGCCTGTGAATGTACTTTGTAAGCTCTAAAGCACTGCCGGAATATAATTAATTGTGTTTATAATTACAGGTAATGTAATTATAATTGTACTTGCTTTGCGGGTGGAAGCAGACTATATCCACCCTATTCACATTTTATAGCAGGCTACCCTTGGTGGATACCCTTGATTAGATCGTCAGTTTGTGGACTCAGGGCTGACTAACTTTTTCTGGCTTTGTTTTCAACACCATGATATACTTGAGATATTGATGGGAGAAAAATCTTATCTAGCAAGACTGAAGGGAGCCACACTTGGTAGCCATGTTCTGTGGCTCTCATTTATCATACTGATAAGTTAAGGGCAATTTATTTATTAACTCACCCATCTACAACAGTCCTTGCAAAAGTCACATAATTAATTAAACACAAAAATATAATATATACATACACATATGATTTCTATAACTGTTATATATTTATATCTCATTCAAAATAAGAGTCAACTTCAGAAACTCACCAGACTCTATAGACTAAAATATTTGCCTTATGACTAAGTGGCAAATTTGTCCTTCATTCTGATGATCCTTCTTACTGCAGAACTAAATTGTGTTTTGCTTGTTTATTAAAGTAATAAACTTACTAAAAGGAGCTGGTATCTGCTTCCCTCTTCCATTAACAGGGTTTTCTTAGAAAAGAGGCCTTTGAACACACGACCTGAAATAATGATTTTCTCTGTGCTGGAGGAAGGCTTTGGAATTATCATGGTTCATCAGAGAAATGATGTAACATGTCCTGGGACCAGAGTGATGTCTTTTCCATTTGGAAAGTTATAGCAACAGCAAGATCCTTCTCAGGTGCTGTTCTCCTGCAATCCCCCTTGCTGGAATGGTGGGATTCCAAGAATCCAAACACTACATCTCCTCAGCGTCTCTGACCTTCCGCCGTTGTTCATACGCACGGTTAATTGTTGTTCATTTCCAACACCTCATTAATTATTTGCCATTAAAGATGTGGGAGATGGAGATGCCCTTCACTCATGGCCAATCATATGAATAAACTATTCATAACTACAAAACGTACTTTACTTTCAAGGTATAAAGTGGACTTGAGCCGCCTGCGTTGAAGGTGCTGTGTCTCCAATGGCTGGGCTGTGTCATCCGGCCAGTGTGGGCAGGGTGCTTAAGTGACCCAGCCCTCGTGAGGAAGCAGGCTCCTTTGGCCTCCTTGGTGGCTGTAGCATCTGGCTGCTAGAACACGCTGTACTTTACAGAGAATATTTTCTTGGCGACTTTGCTCCTACTTTGTGGAAACTGCCCGGAGTTAGAGTAAGTCCCCCTAATGTCACCGTCAAGGTCAGCCGCACAATTAGGACTTAGCTTGGAGTTGCCGACTCCCACTCCCTTGCTGCTCTGCAGACCATGCAGGCAGCTCAGCGTCGGTGCTGGGGAGATGCTACTCCCACCTCGGCTTGGCAGAGATGGAGTCAAGGCCATCCAATTTGACATTAGCTCCCCATGTTTGAAAAAAAAAAATATACCTGGGTCGCCAGTTGGTGTAGAAATGTTTTTGTAGTGAACTATCTAGAGAGCTCAGAGATTTTTTAAATGGATGGCAATGTTAGAAATTAAACATTATGTCAGAAAACGGTATCTTATGTGATCTCTAGGTTTAGACAGAAAATGTTTGGATATCAACAAAAGATTTAGGAAAAAGCCAATAAGAAACTTTTTTTTTCCTTTTACAGGTGTAGATTATACCAGTGAAATAGACACCTTAAATTCTGGAGTTAAAATTTAGGTTTATTGCAAGGACAATTTGAAGGCTATAATTCTTTCTAGCTGGACCCTTTGTTAGTGAGGAGACCAGGAACGAGCCTGGGGGGCTTAGCTGTAAAGGTAGGAGAAGAGGCAACCGTGGGAACTGTGCGCTGCTCTTCATGGTTTGTGCTGTGAGTCTGTTCTTGATCTAGGCTGAGATCACAAAGTCAGGGACCATATCTCATTCTCTCCCTAATGCTCCCTCTACTGCCTGTTCCTCTGCCAGCACCTGGGAGAACAGCGGAACGCTTTTCCATTTCCTAGGAGAGACTAAAAATTTACACTGCATATCTTGGGACGTCCCACGTCAGCATGGACAAAAGGCCAGGCTGGGAGGGCACACAGCAGCCCGCTTTCACAAAGCCATTTCTCCCACCCTTGGCTCTTTCCCATCTATAAACGAGCCACTTCCATCTTAACAGTTGAAAGTCTGAGGTCTAAATCCCGATTTGTTCCTATTATTGTAACCACTACTTTTTATTGCTACGTAATAATCTATACCCAACACAGCCCACCTTTTATTTATTTCTCCTATCAGTGGTCATTTAGGCAGCTGAAAGTTTGTCATGCTGCAAGAAATGTTTATCTATGGATCGCTTATTTATAGCCGTAAAACTTTTTCTCGAATTTCAATTTTATCAAATGACAGCAAATTAACCTCCAGTTAACCCCATCAGTTTCCAAGCTTTATTCCTTCACTTGTCTTCTGATAACCTGGGGCAGGAGTCTTGCAACCCTCGGGTCCTCGTCTGTGGGAAGCATGGATCCTTGCACCCTTGTCTGTGGGAAACATGGACCCTCGGGCCCTCGTCTGTGGGAAGCAAGCGTGGGCCACTTCCGCTCCCGTTGCCATCTTCCAATTCTCTACCCAAACCAATGATGAGTCAGATGAAGGAGTAAAGCCAATGCTTTTGTTTCCACGCTTGCTTTGCCCAAGGGACTAGGCTTTGTAAAGATACAAACCAGGAAGAGATGGCCTCTGTTGAATATTTTCCACTCCTTCCCCGAGTTAACAAGTACAGTTATGTGCAGCTGCTTGAGTAGGGGGAAAAGAGGTCAAAAGTGAGAGACATCAGCTTCAAAGCAATATTAGAATTCAGTCAGAGGACTTACGGGACTGTGCCTTGCCCTTCAGGGGCTGAGGCAGAGGGTTATGAATTTGAAGCCACTCTGAGCTAACCAATGAGACCCTCCTTCAACAAAGGTCTGTAGCCTTTGACATAGTTTTAACAAGTTTTTTTCATTAATAACAATAACATTTCATGAGTCTTAACCTCTCTAACTTTTAGAACCGTTGTTACTGCAACACTCATTGTTTCTGTTGGATTATAGTACAATCAGTATTTCATTATTGGTGTGTCTTGTGTTCTCTATAGGAAGGCAATGGTTGGAAATTAAATAGACGACCTGGGTATATTCCCAGGCAAGGAGAAGGGGAAAGGGAAATTCAAGGGGCATTTTTTTCAGAGTAAAGGTATGAATGAAAGACGCTGTCTCAGGTGGGCCACTCTTGCTGTGATGAAACACCATGGCCCAAAGTAACTTAAGGAGGAAAGGGTTTATTTGGCGTCCATATCCCAAGTCTCAGTCCACTGAGAAATCAAAGCAGAAACACAAACTGGGCAGGAACCTAGAGACAGGAGCCGATGCAGAGGCCACGGAGGAGTGCTGCATACAGGCTTGCTCAGCCTGCTTTCTTATAGAAGCCAGGACCACCAGTCAGTGGTACCCCCACTCCTTCCCCATCAATCACTAGTTAAGAAAACGCCACACAGGCTTGCCTATACCCTGATCCTATGAAGACATTGTTTTTTTCAGCTGAGATTCCTTCCTCTCAGATGGCTTCAGCTTGGGTCAAGATGGGTTAAAGCTAGTCAGGACAGACGGGACAACAGAAACAAAGCTTATGATATGAAGTATTCAAGCTAGGGTAGGAAGAGAATGATTATTCTTCCGATAAACAATGAAAGCAGAATACAGCTTGCTAGGGCGAATAGAAAATGATGGATTTCAACCAGGAAGTTTAGCGTTCATCCCTAAGAGAGGCTCAAACCAAGAGATTTCTATTTTCTTTCAAACTAGAGCTTGCTTGGATGGGCCACTGCCTCTGCATCTCTACGTGATGCAGGATTGGTTCACTGCATGTCTCCTGTCTGTTCTATGCTGCAGCGTCTCTCATGCAGCTGATCTGCAGCAGTTGTCGGCTCATCCTGCCTTTGCATTCTCATGTCAAGGGCTGGGCATGTGAACTTTGCAGGCTGTGTACACACCCAGCCAGACAAGCCATCATGTACCCGTAAGTCTCTCAGACTGGAAACCTGGACACACACTTTCCACCAGAGAAAGGTTCAGCTTCCTTCTGGATCCTGTTTGCTTTGCTTGTGAGAATCCTTGAGTGGATGGGTGGGGCGTCTTTAGCACAGGCGTTTTGCAGATCTCAGGTAAGGGGAATCACCCTGTAACCAGCGGAATAATCTACTAAGGGCTCCCAGGTGCAATGTCCAGCAAGTCAATTACAGCTCTTCCTTCTCAACCCTGTGGCACGTTTGCCTTCCTCGTTCCAAGGAAAGCGTTGAAAAATAGTTATTCAGCAAATTGTGCTCAGCTCCTCTTCTTCTACCTCTCCCTGCCTCAAGGTCATAGATGCCTCCATGCTAACTGTACCTTTCATTCTGACCAGCCAGAAGCAAAAAACAAAAAAAAGGGCATGTCTAACCAGTTTATTTGAAAAGCTTTTAAAAGCAAACTACCCTGAGTTATCAGCGATGTCCTGTTTCTAGGACAAAGAATTATTGCTCTGACCTCATAGTTGCTCCTCTCAAGGACTTGGGTTTAAAGATTAGGAGGAGCTATTCAAACGCACTTCTTTCGAGCTCCCTTCTCCCTGTCTGTGCTGCCTATCAGCGTGTGGTGGAATGTGCGCTCACTGTCACAGAGCACTCAGTGCTACAGGCTTCTGAGACTGTAAACATGGGGCATTTGTTCCTGCACTGACCCTTTCAGCCAACATTTCCTGAACACCATGGCAAATCTAATGGAGATGTCGATGTCAGAGGTCAGAGATGCTAAGAGCTGCCACCAGTGCTGGAGACGACCTGCAACCTTCCAGCTACAGCTAACTGCAAAGAGAATCCCCATGTCTGGTTTCTCTCTTCTCTGCTTTTCCCACCTACATTTAAAAAAGAATTCTTTTCTATCTTGTTTTCTGTCCCCTTCGTGTTTCCTCTCCATTTCATTACCACATGTTCCCGTGTGACGTTGACAAGATTTCAACGTTGTCCTTTTCTGTACTACCTAGCAGACGGTCACAAGACTTGTCGATGGTAAAAGACAAGACAGCACTTGGCACAATTCAAGCTCTTTCTGGTGATTTTATGCAGGGAGCCGGACAAGATCGCCATTATAAGATGGCACCACATCCTGTCTTGTTGGTTATAAACAACTCCATATTTGGCTATGCCTTTGAGAGCTGCCTGTCCACCGCTTCCCGCATGCGCAGTGAATGGGGGTCCCTGGGCCTATCTTGATGCAGTCTGGTGTCAGCTGATGGTGGCAGCCAATCACAGGGCAACCCATGTGCCAATTGCATATATAAGCAGCTAGCTGCCTTAGTGCTCTCGGGCCCCTTCGCTTCATGTTATCTCTCAACCAAGTGCACTCCAGTAAAGCGTGATCTGAGAAGAATCCTCGTGTCATGGTCGTTCTTTCTCGCTGGTCGAGGAGTTCGCCGCAATTTTAGGCATATGAGTGTTTGCCAACAGGATGAAAAGTTTAAGCTATTTAGTGCGCAAGTAAAACTATTGGAAAAGGAATAACGGTTTATGGCTTGGAAAGAAGGTCCATATTTCCTGAACAAAAAGTCAGCTCCTGGATTAGTCAGGATTGGCTGGGTTTTGCAGCTGTAATAAACAACCCCAAAGGTCAGTGCTTGGTCTAACAGAAGTTCACTCCTTGCTGATGCTGTGTGTCCAATATGGGGCAGCAAAAAAAAAAACTCAGCTCCTCCAAGTCATTCAGAAATCCGAGCTATCGAGTACTCGGTCCTCTCAATGCGTGCTGTGATGTCATGTCTGGGGGGGGGGGAGGGGAGAGAGAGCTAGAGAGTCTTCTGTGCACATGCTGTGGACTCTAAGTGACATACAGTAGCCCTATTCAAATCAGTAACCAGACCACTGACCTGGCCAACCACCACGGAGCCAAGTCGTACAGTTGCTATAAGCCTCCAAGGACAGTGTCCTGGCTCTGGGACACTAGCAGTGATACCCACAGCACTTAGAATCTGAACAAGTGTTGAACAAGTGGAGACAAACTTAAAGCAAACAGTTGCTTACAGCCAGTCCCCCCTCCTTGCCTCTCTGCTGGCCCATTTCACATACGTGTCTTTTTGCTAGAGACCCCTCAAAACCTCACTGCAAACTCTCGCCTTTGCTTCCAAAGGTAACATTTTCAGCAAACTCATACCTGCCCTTTTATCTGATAACGTGCCACTCTTAAATTGCTAAAATGATTCATCCCTAAGGTTGGAATACTCCTTCAGTTAAGGAAGGTATGAGGTCTGTGAGTCTCGGATCCCAGGAAGCACCAGAGTTTTGAGCAAGGCTGGGAATCAGCTCTCTCCTGGGACGTGTGGTGGACGAGGCTGCCAACCCTTCAGGGTGTTAAGAACGACAGGAGTGCTCCCACTTGAATACAGAACCAAGGTGTGTCACCTCTCTCAGACATACTCTTTCGACATGAAATTAACTTGAATACAGAACCAAGGTGTGTCACCTCTCTCAGACATACTCTTTCAACATGAAATTAACTTGATTTTGCATGCAATCATAAAAGTCTTTTGGGGTGGTTTTACGAAAAGTCCCAAAAGTTTTAAAATAAGCAACTTCAGGGCAATGGCAAATTAGGTTGTACTTTTAGACTTTCTGGAAGCCCAAAGAACAAGGTCTTAAGGGTATTCCAGCAAAGAGTGGGAACATGCTCATGACGTCCCTCGGTAAGGCCAGCCTAAAAGCAGGTAAAGCCGACAAAATCAGTGTGAACAAAGGAGACTCCAAATCCAGGCTGACTCTGGGTGTGTGGCTTGGTTTTTCCCCATCTGAGCTTGTATGACCTTTGGCAAGTTACATAACATCTTTAAGCTTTAATTTCCCATAAGATGGAGATTAAAATAGTACTTGCCTCATAGCCTTGTGAAAATTTAACAAGCCGATGATACTTAGCATACTGCCTGGTTTATACTAGCCGCCAGAAGACATTAACCGTTACCAGCAGCTGTAATGATTAATGTTGCTTAGGCTGGGTAACAGTCATACAATGTGTACCACAAACGACCCTGCGCAAGACCCAGTGAGGAAGACGTGAGTGAATTTGGCAGAATTTCTCATGTCATAGATTTACAAATGTGTGTAGAGGGATAGTGTGGGGGGGGGGCATGGGAGGGTAGTGTGTCTGTCTATGTAGGGTCAGTGTGGAGGGTAGTGTGTCT
>NC_022011.1:84786929-84791743 GCF_000317375.1 Microtus ochrogaster | reverse complement strand
GTAGTGTGTCTATGTAGGGTCAGTGTGGAGGGTATGTGCCTATGTAGGGTCAGTGTGGAGGATAGTGTGTCTGTCTATGTAGGGTCAGTGTGGAGAGTAGTGTGTCTATGTAGGGTCAGTGTGGAGGGTAGTGTGCCTATGTAGGGTCAGTGTGGAGGGTAGTGATGTATGTGTGTAGGTAGTTTGTGTGGGGTAGTGTGTGTAATGTGGGGGGGCTAGTATGGAGGTAGTGTGGGGGATAGGGTATGGGTTAGATGTGAAGAGAAAGGAAAGACAGGATAAGAAAAAATAAGGGAATAAAATAAAAAAGATAGCATACAGTTGTGGACTGGCTTTGTAATAATTATTTTGCATGAATAGGCCTTTACATGGCCCAATTTATTTGTGTCTACAGTATGCAATGGGTAGACATAAGCTTCAGAAGGTTCATTTAAACTACGGTGGTTGGGATGTGAAGGCAGGACAAGTTGCAGTGTCCAGATGAGCTAGAGAGCGCAAGGGCCTGCAGAGTGGGTCACCATGGACCAGGAGTCTATGGACGCCTGTCCACGAGCACAGGTCGTTGACCCTGAAGAATCCAAGGCTGCTTTTCATTTTCACTTCAAGTTCTTAGAAGTCTGAAGCTTGACCAGTAAACAAGAAGCTGTCTCAAGGTGGTCCCCACATCTCTGAGAGAATGGGTGACTGAAACACATATTTAACAGATCAACCTGGGTGGCCAAACCAAAGAAAAATGTCCTTGCTGGGCCTGGAGCCCTACCTGAGCATAGTGGTTAGAACTCAAGCTGGCCTCCTCCTCTGACCTCCGCAACCGTGTTTGGTGACAAGTTTGTCTTTGCAATGCTGCAGGGCCACGGCAACCATCAACACCGTGGCTTTCACAATCTTCTGCAGAACTGCACTAATGCGCTTCACTGTGAGTTCAGAGAGCAAAAGGAAAGGCTGAAACGCATGAGGAAATTTAGAAACTCCTAGGTTCTTACATTTTTGGCTCATGAGCTCTTTGGGGGATAAAATGGTAACCTCCCTATAAAATCTCCTTTAAAATAGCCTTGTAGGCTTATCTGAAATGAACGCCTCTAGAATTCTTGCCCTGTCTCTCAGTTGAGTTTATCCATTTGTATCTTGAGCTTGTATTTGGTGGGGAAAAGTCTGAAGCATTTCTGCACTGTAGTCCAACCTTCACTGTGTGTGAGACTGGGAACTGGGCCTGCGTTGGATCCCCCCTTTTTTATCCGTATATGATTTAGTGTTCATCTTGTGCTCGGCACTAAAATGCATTGTTTAATTATCTGAGCTCAACACACCATTTTATAATTCATTAGTCAGTTGCTCTTTGCAAAAGCTTATTTCTTATGAAACAAAAGTAGGAATCAAGCAACTGAACTATTTATCTCTCTTTAGGGGTTGGGGGTTAATATCTGATAGCTCATAACATCTTTATTATAATGCATTTATAATGATTTACTGGAATCATTCGATGGCTAAGTATCTAATGTCAAAGCCGAGATCTGGCGTGAAATAAAATGCCGTATCCTTGGGTCGCTCTAGGGAAAGAAAGGCCTCAGCCAATATTTTCTGAGTAATTCTACAAACTGTAATAAGGGTAGGGGTAATTGCCTTAATGTCAATTAAGCTATTAATAATGCCTATCTTGTCAGTCCCAAATATAGCAGTGTCTCAATCACACACTCCTGTCCCCTGTGAAGGCTGCACAGAAATGAGCTCACAGTGTGATGCTGGAAGTCTATCTAGCAGTCTGTCTTACCTCTTCTACACAAGAGAAGGGTCGGGGCTTTATTTATTGGTTATTGACGAATAATTTCTACTTAAACCCATAATGCATTTGTAAGGGCAAGCTTTGGCTCTACTTGTGAGCGGGATGAATGCAACCTTAGAAGTATTCCCTAGGGGACTGCGAGATGGTTCGGTGACAAAAGGTGCCGGCTGCCGAGTACAGCAAGCTGAGTTGGATTCCCATGATCCACCCAGGGAACCAACTTCTCCAAGCTGTCTCCTGACCTTCACAAACATACTATAGTACGTGGATGTGTGTGCCTGAGTGTGCGCACACACACGAGCACATACAAAGAAATGCAATTAAAAAAAAAATCTATATGACTGGGAAAGGAGCTTCCAATGGGACCAGTGTTCCGGAGGATAGGGCCGGAAACTGATGGGCCAAATGGTTCACTAAAAAATACTCAGGAGGGCATTTTCGAGCACAGACACCCACTGTGGCTTCCCCTGGCACTGTGTTGTGTGCATGCTGTGCCCAGGCCACACTATATGCAGATGGTACCCAAAGACAGGCAGAAAGAGCCGAGACACTGCCACAAAGGAGAGAAGCCAATGGTTGTTCAACGAGTCTCAGCAGACAAGGTCAATGCTAGCAGCACACCTAGAATAAGGAATAGGGAGCCGTGAGCTCTAGGGCCTGAAGAGAGGAGAACTCCCCAGTTCCCCAGAGGACTCTAAATCCCGACACTCATCTTGCCTTGGAGAAGCAGGATGGGGCCCTTCTTTAGCTATCACTTATGGCTCTCTTGGGTGAGGACAGTGAGCAGCCCCGCCCCCACCTCCAGCCCCACAGTGACTGTCTTGGTGAAGTGAACTTCTACTCAATGATATTTAGAGCTCATTAATTTGTCCCAAGGAAGCTTATTGTATGGCGGTTTAATGACAGAAACCTGTTTTAATGCAAATGGACATGTAATCCCCCTAACCCACTTGGAGGGTGTAAATTTAACACAACTGCTAGGGACTGACACCTGAGTTTAATAAGACAGAGGACCAGTTCCTAGATCCTGGCACACCCAGGGGACCTCGCTCAGACACCCAGCCTTGGACATTTTAATGCAGTTGTCGGTTACCATGACAATTAAAAGGGGAGGGGACTTCATGAAACTGGCCCCAGAGGCTGGGTTTCTGAGCTCTCAGTGGAGGAGGGAGGGAGACAGCCATGGGCAGGAAAGAAGGGGAGGTGAGTGGGCCCTGTTTGCAGTTCCCCAGGGCACAGGAAGGAAGGGGAAGATGAGGCAGAAAGCTAGGGGACAGCCTCTGTCCTGCCTGGGTGATCTGAATCACCCAGCCTGGCAACTCTACAGAAAACCCATAGAACCTTGCCCGGGACCTCTTTCACCCAGCAGGTAAAGGTGGACACCCGCCTCTGAGTGGGTGGGGGGAAGGGACAGCACTGGGATTTGTTTGTGAATATTTGTTAGATTATAATGCTTTGGGGTACTACATCATTCTCCAAGGAGCCTTGAATAAGGTTATTATGGGTGAAGTCATTTTTGTAATAAAGTTGGCTGTAACTGTAGGTCATAAATCATGGGTTCTGGTACTAAAAAAAAAAATGGCTAAGCATGCCTCTGTTACCACACACCGTCCTCCTTGAAAATATTTTGATTTTACTACAAATCTTCCATTGACCGGGATGGGGAAATACACAGGAGGAGCCAACGATTCCCTCTGTCCCGGCAGGCAGCAGTCCCGCCGGCATCTGGGCCTCCCGGAATGATTTCCCGAGGTGTGATGTTATTTATGGTGTGCTTTCTCTATCAAAAAGGCAAACAGCCTCCCAAGTGACCCCAGAACGTTTGCATCATGGCTTATCCTGCTAATTGATTCATCCCGTGGCAGGGCCCGAGACACGGGCTGTTAGCTGGACACACTCATTCCTGGCTGCAGACCCTACAGATTAA
Organism: Microtus ochrogaster; assembly: GCF_000317375.1. NCBI lineage: Eukaryota > Metazoa > Chordata > Mammalia > Rodentia > Cricetidae > Microtus > Microtus ochrogaster. The sequence goes on along the minus strand of NC_022011.1, from coordinate 84,788,036 downwards.
GGTGAATAATAAGATGTTAATAAAATTGTTAAATGTCAAAACCGCACAGCCCACGACCATTCAAAGTCCGTCAGGTCTTCCGGAACCATTCTGTGAAATACCATCTCCGCCCCTTGTCCTTTTCTCGGCCGAAACTTCATCACCTTTGTTAAGGGATTAAGACGTGTCGTGAGCAACGCTGATGGTTTAATTCCTCTCATTACGTCTTCCCTGCCAAGAAGGGGTCCGGCCCCAGAGTGAACGGGAAGGTTATCATATGAAGCGCTTCTCAGACATAATAAAGCAGAAAGGAGAAGGTGGCCGCAGCGGCAGTTGCGAGAGGGACGGAGTGTGGATCTCTATAGCACAGTGGCTGCAAAGCAGAAAATGAAGATTGTAAAAACGTCACATAAAGAAAAAATGCACAGTGGATTCGTTTTGCGATGCCCATAACTCAGTAATGCCTTTAAGTAGCTAGAAGAAATATAATAAATGTTTTTCCACAACATTGATCATACTGTATCAGAGGAAATATTAGCGTGCAGGGAGCCATGATTACACCGGTAGTAATTCTCAGGGCAGAAAACTAGTAGAAGATGGGACCCTTTATGGGCCCAACTTTTATTGGCTGCAGTTATTTACCTTTAAGAATACACCTAATACATTGTCCTATAGCTAAATATTTGGGGGAGAAATTCAAACCAGCCCTATAGGTAAATCAGAAATCCTGCCACCATTTTATAGAATATATGTGTATGCATATATTCGTGTGGATGCTCTGATATGTTCCAGAATACAAAAGCCAGGCAATTGACCATGTTAAAAACTCTAGGAAGCCTGTAAAACAGGTTCTTCCTCTGTATCCTAAACCGGGATAGGAGTGGACAGGTTTACAGCCTGTGAGTCTATCCAAATGCCACCTGTATATATAACATCTCTCTGAAGAAATTAACTGGATTATTGGATTATATACTTTAGTAAAACTTGAGCTCGAGGATATGCATGTCATGCACCTGATTCTACGGCAGTTGTTGTTGTTTGTTGTTGTTGTTTTTGTTCTTCTTCTTCTTCTTCTTCTTCTTCTTCTTCTTCTTCTTCTTCTTCTTCTTCTTCTTCTTCTTCTTCTTC
>NC_022011.1:84728662-84786829 GCF_000317375.1 Microtus ochrogaster | reverse complement strand
TTCTTCTTCTTCTTCTTCTTCTTCTTCTTCTTCTTCTTCTTCTTCTTCTTCCTCTTCCTCTTCCTCCTCCTCCTCCTCCTCCTCCTCCTCCTCCTTCTCCTCCTCTTTCTCTTCCTCTTTTTCTTTCCTTCTTCTTTTTGAAGAAACCTCTGTATAGCAGGTTTGTGTGTGTGTGTGTGTGTGTGTGTGTGTGTGTGTTCCTTTTTTTCTTTAAGTAGAAAAGAAATCGCTTGTTCATGCCAGTCTCCTGCTTCCTAGACTGGCAGGAACTGATCATGCCTGCCTGTATGTGCTAAGGAGAAGTTCCACCTTCACTGTTCATGGGCTCCAGATGAATTCCAGAAATCATCCTATCAGGATCTGGAGTCCATGAGATAAGGTGCTGGGCTGGCCAGATGGCTGCAGCGTTAAAAGGAGAGATGAGACCTGGGCTTGCCGGTGCTCCATATTCCTCGTAAAGACCTGTTGTGGAAGTGGCTAAGAGGAGCCAGAAGCCAGAGGAAGCTCAGAGAGAAGAACCCTGTGGGCACAACAGGAGGAAGGGGGTATACTTCAACATCTGGAGAACCCAACTTGCAGTTCAAAGGCTTCCCGAAAGCAATGCAAACAGCATGGAGGCTGCAGGGTCCCCTGCTCTGTCTCCACCTGTTTCTTCCTTAATTCTCCTTGACACAAATGAGAATCTTGCCCTAGCCAACGGAGGCCTCTCCTCCTCTTTCTCCCAGGACTCTTTGCTTCATGTAAATCACAGGTTTGGTCTGTGTAGAGCTGCCTTCAATCCAATACATTTTTCCGCTTGGGCACAATGAAATACATTATCCAAAGGGCATCTGGAGGTTTTTGTTGCTATTGTTTTACTTCAATGACATTAAATCTTGATTCTCATACTTGCTTTCTGTACTGGCTCATGTAGGTGTTTGGTTTTGTTTCTGCTGTCTGTATCAGTGAGGCGCATGCTCTCTCCCAGCTCTGTAAAGAGGGGCATGATAGGAGGAAGGTCACAGTATCTGTGAAGCCTGAGGGAGAAGTGGTGTGTGACATTCTCTGGAGGAGGGGTGCCTGGCAGGTCCCAGTGTCACCTGGGGCATGCAACACTGCCACGGTCAGGCCTGACTTACAGGCTGGTATAGTCACAGGCTTCTGCCAGGGTGTCTTGCCTGGACCAGGCAGGTGACACATTTTTTTTTTTAAGGCAGCTTTGTATGGGTGACGCTGTTCTCAAGCCATGGCAGCTGGCCTTGGGATTTGTTTTCTTTTTTTGTTAAGGTAGAAAATTTCCTTTTGTCTTAGCTAATTCATCCCCTGGCAGCTGAAAGAGTACAACTTAAGACGATGTTTTAAGGATGCCCGCCTTTTAAAAATTCACTTTTGGGGATTAAAGTTGTCATATTAACGGTTCTGTTGCCAAAACTAAGTACAGTCAGATAAGAAATCCTGCTCTTTCTTCCCCTTCCCTCCATATCCCTTCCTCCTCTTTCTCTTTCCATCTTTTCTTCTCTTGTCCTTACTTTTTTTATCCATCTCACCCATCCACCCTCTCATTTTCCTCCCTTTATTCTTCTTTCAATTAATATTTAATAGCTTGGGGAAAATATTGGTGGATTTCTTAGTGAGATTCTACAATAAAAATGTCCAGGGTTGCCAACGTCTTCCCTCCAAGTGTTAACCAAACAAAGCTTCCGCTGTTTCTGGGTGTGAGATTCACACACCATCGTCTCTGTACTAATAGAAACAGCTAGGTTAGGAGAATCAGAGAAACTCCTGCAATTTTGATGAAAATACAACAATAAGAATACGTGATTATAGAACGGTACAATTTAAAATGAGATCCACGTGCAATTATTGCGGTGGCCGCTGGGTGGCACTGCCGCATACGTCTGGTGGTAAAACCTTCCTGCCTAGCCTGGTAGTAGGTTTTGAAGAAGATTCTTACCTTCTGGGTTAACATTTTGACTGCAAACGTGCTATCAGGCTTATAGAGTGTCTTCTCCATTCGTGGCAATTGATCTAAGTCTCAATTGCCCCACTCCGCTGAGAATTCTCCTTTTTCTGGATGAGGATCCTGAAACAATTCTTTTCTTCACTATATTTGAGAGGAGAGCTCCCCTTTCACGATGGTTTCCAGCATTAGATGGTAATTATAGTGAGTACGCTAGCAACCAAGAGGAATGAGGCAAAAATAAAGTCATAAGCACTCTGGGTTTATCAGGTGCCCACCCCACCCCCAAATCGCTCCCAACAGTTTTCTATGTTTGCTCATCTGCCCTCCCAGCATCCTTAGGGGGCTACCTGCCTTTAGTTCTTTTTGAGTCAAACCTGACCTGTCAAATAAATGCAGTGAAGTCATTGTTTGTTCTGGCTTCCAGCAAGCAAAGCAAACCAAATGTATGCTCCAGACAGCCTCCAGTTTGCAAAAACCATTAGCTGAAATTTCGATAGTTCTTATTTTTAACATTCCGTAATCCATGGATACTCTGTGTCTAAAAACTCCATTTGAAACACATAGGTCATTTTGTACAGCTGACATTATACAGATATTGGACCTGGTGAGTGTTCAAAGGCTGAAGACAGCCTGGCCCAGCTGAAGCAGTAGCCAGAGCAGCGAAAAGAAATGAGTTAGCAGTTGGAGCAATAGTCCACCTTCCCTGCGATGAGATGGCCGTGAGCTTCAACGGAGCTCTTTAGTTCCGGGTCTTTCTTTTGACTCCAGCTTGGGGGTTGTTTACCTTAACTTCCTCGAGTGCTGAGTGCCTCTGGACCAAGGAAGCCAGAGAGCTTGGAGGATGACTACTGGCCTAGATTTTTTCGGCGGGGGGAGGGGGAACTCTCTGTTCTGGGGAGTTATCAGAGAGCTCCGCGGCCTGCCATCTACGGGATGCTTTGATCCAGCATTTCGGTCATTGTTTCCACATTTGGGGGCTGGAAGGAACATCAAAGGAGTGGGTGCGCGGAATTCACTGAATGCCAGAGAAGTACAATAACATACAGAGGACACAAGCAAATCCCAGTGGCAAAATTTGCTGCCAATTCCTGTGCATAATAGAGGCCCTCAAGTGACAGTCTGCCTTTGACAAACACATAATGATATCAACGCCAAGGGAAGGAACTCGCACGCTGAAAGGTGAATAGAAGCGTCGGGAACAATCCAGGGGCTCGCACATTTCCTCCCTGTGTTTGCTCATAACAAGGAAAGCGGAGGACGCAAGCGCATGAGGTCATCGTTGGATGGGGCTGCAGACTCACCAGCAGGTCTGGGCCGACCTGGCTCTTTTAAGATCCTGCTCTGAAGATGAGAAGAAAGTGTGATTAGAAATCATTCATCTTCTGGAGGGGGAAAAAAAAAACTAAGGAACAAGGAAAGCGAAAATCTCTCTCGTGTTCTGTCTTGGATAGTTCCAGATTTTAAAGCCCATATGTTGTTTGCTATAACTCCTGCGCCTCCCAGGGCCAATGCATTCCAAACGCTCCAGCTAGTCATTGCTCTGAGAAGTCTGGGAAGCCAAGGCTCATTTGTATCCATAGTCTTTGTTCAAATATGGATTGATTTTGCTTAATTTTGGTGAGTGCACATAAAGTAGAAAGCACAGAACTGAAACCAGGCCGCCATGTGATCCTCTAAAAACCCACTTTTCAAGCTCCTTTAAGCTTTATTTTTGAAATAAAAACAATAAAATGACCATAAAAAAAGTTTCCAAAAGCGTTGACATTATGAGCAATCGCCAACTAAGGCCGTTCCCAGAATGATTGAGCAAATCTGGATATAATTCCTGAGACGTTAACTGCCTTGCGGTGCCAACTCTAAATATTTCGTCTGGAAGGTGATTTGATGAGGATCCTGTGGAATATGACTTGCGCCTCTGGGGTCCCAGAAGCCTTGTGACTGTGTGGGTTGGTTTTGCGTTGGTGTGAACAGAGTTGTCAGAGGAGGGCAAAGGCTAATTCTTGCCCTCAGGTTGGAAAACTTAGCAAACACAGACAGATAAAAGAATGGTATCTGAAAGCAACTTCAAAAACACTTAGGCCGGGCAGAGATGGTGCATGCCTTTAATCCCAGCACTTGGGAGACAGAGGCAGACAAATCTTTGTGAGTTCAAGGCCAGCCTGGTCTATAAGAGCTAGTTCCAAAACAAGACAGGCTCCAAAGCCACAGAAAAACCTTGTTTCGAAAAAACCAAAAAAAGAAAAAAAAAAAAAAAAGAAACCCACTTAGACTGGATGTGGATGTTTTGATGTTTTGAGGAGGAGTTTTCAAAAATGCAACCAAAAAAATAGAAACAGCCTCTATAGCTTATGAAAGCAGATTGATGGTGAACCCAAGAGAAGCAATAGCAAGGTGTGCGTGCGTGCGTGCGTGCGTGTGTGTGTGTGTGTGTGTGTGTGTGTGTGAAATTCTACCTGGCTGGGTAAAAATTGTGCCAGCCTGCTGCAGACAAAGGCAGCATTTCCATCCTTGACTTTAGACAATGGGTGGATTTGTTTTTCTAGATCCGAATCACATCGAGCACAGCCCTCCTAGTTCTTCTTAGTTTCTTACAGCTGTGCACAGCACAGTAAAGGAGAGTCCTGGAGGGATCCCGTTGTCTATTGTGCTGTTAAGTAAATGCAGTGATTTTCATCATTCCAGGCTCCATACTGAAAAGACCGAAGGCATGCGACACGAGAGAGTGGACAAGCAGGCATTCAGCCGGATGAACCAGGGCTTTCTGCATTAAGAGTGTAATATTTATGAGCTAATTTAATCACAAGAAGAAAATATTGAGTAGGTGACGGAGGAAAATGATGACTGTGTATTATGTTTTTGCCATGCAGCTGGATAAACACATGCAGTGAGGGACCTTGGCAGGAGCAGCAGAGATGTTCTTGACAATGCCATGAATAAATATTAGGTGCTGTCTAGAATTTGCGGCACTTGGGGGCTTGAGCAAAGCCAGGTGAGTTTCAGTTGGAAAATATGGATGAAGCTATGTGTGCGCAGGGGATCGTGTAAACACTGGAGTCTTTGCTGCCCGGGGAATTGCTGCCCTGGCGTTCACGCTCGTCGACGTCACCGGGAGAATTTCTAACTCATTATCTTGGTCTGCACCTTGAGGGGCGCTTTTGATCTTAAGTCCCAGATTTCTGAAAGCCCCAAACATCCCAACCACATGGCCTCGGAGAGAAAAGAGAAAGAGAAAGAGATGCTTTGCCTAGACTTCAGAGACCTGACAAAAAAAAAAAAAAAAAAAAAAAAAAAAAAAAAAAAGATGGTATTTTGCTGTGACCTAATCTAAAACAGTGAATTTTTTAAGGTTTTGTTAGCTTGCCTCTGAATTTCTTTAAATTGCATAGTTTCTGGCTTCTAAAACAACCATAAGAGAAAGTAGTCTCTTGAGGATAGAGAATGAGCAATGTTAGCACTTGTGGAGGATTTGTGTGTAAGACAAAGAAAAAACCTCTGTTCAAGAGAGTCTCAGAAATTCAACAAAATGGATCATTGCGAATTCTTTCATTTTCCTCGGGATTGCTATTCTACTAATAAAGAAAACTTACTAAGGTCTTTGTTCTTACTGTTGAAATATTTATACCATCTTTAGACCAAGAGGAGGAAGAAGAAAAGGCAGATAAAGAAGAACAAAGCTAACAGGGTCTGGGAAGATGGCTCTATGGGTAACCTGGCTTGCTGCCCAAACGTGAAGATCTGCGTTTCAATCCCCATCACCCAGATAAAACAATTCAGGCTAGGCAGCATGAGCATGCCTGTAATCGTAATCTCCGTGGTGGGGAAGCAGAGGCAAAAGGATCCCAAGGACGCACTGGGCAACCAATACAATCAACCAAGGAGCTGTAGACTCAGTTGACCCTATCTCAGAAAATAAGATTGAGAACCATAGAAAAAGACATCAAATATCAATCCTCTGGCTTCCACATGCATGCAGGTGTACACACACACACACACACACACACACACACACACACACACACCATGGGGCAAGTAAATAAATCAATTAGAAGCATGGTTTCTGAGCCACAGTGTCCATGCCCAGCCTTCTGCTAACTTACTGAGTTCTCTACGCTGTTCCGACGTTTTCTGTTGTCTCAGCATTACAATGCGAGGGAAGGAGAACTGGGAAGGCCAGCAAAGCTTGCTGGGAAAAATACCCCTAAGGGTGCGGGTGCCATGGATTCCAGCCTTGGTCATGTGATCTTGGGCAAGTCACACTGTTGGAATGAACCTCGGTTTTTCCATCTATAAATTACAGTGATGTCTGCATGCCTAGCTTTATGAGTGTGGTCACGAGAAGCAAACTAGTCAGACTATCTAGTTATTATTGTCTTTTATGCTCGACAATACGTCTGGTTTAAACCGCTTCTTTTAAAACGAATCTCAGTTTCACTTAGAAATGGTGATGCAGACTTAGAAAAGGTGGCACACACAGTCACAGCATCTCCGTGGTTATCATCACCACCCCCCGACATATCAAAGCAAATACGATGACTCACAAACTAATTTAATTTTTTTTTATTTTGCAGAAACCTTTAAAAAAAAGTATTTTTTAAAAGGAAATTTAGCTCGTCCCCATTACTCTGTCACCTTGGTGTCCTTTTGAATTGGACGCATTCCATGCTAACACTTGTTTAACAATCAAATTGACTTAAGCAGCACAAATAAAAATTTCAAGCAACGTATTTAGGAAGCAAAACCTGCTGAGGCCTGGTGTGGTGCTGGGAGTGGGAAAATGAAGAAGGATCAAGTGTTAAGAGTAATTGATTAGAAAATGGGAGCCAGGAAGGCTGGAAGAAAAAAATCAGTTCCAGATTGGACAAATTCATAAAACATTCTAAACACAAAACATCCTAAAAAAAATTTAGGAAAAACCCATAAAGGCTGTTGTCATCACAAAAGAATGGCTGGTCTTCAGGAAGGGCTTCAGCGAAGGCCCTGAATCTCTCCATCAGGTGTGGCTTGTTGTTCCTAGCACTCACTTTCCTCCTGCACCCTAGAAATATCAGCCTCTATCTCATTTGCCTTCTTGGAAAGACAAAATAGCAATTCTTTGATCCTTTGAAGACATTATTCAAATATCTGCTATATTTTGGGTTATATCTAAAGATGGAAGAATTAACGGTAAGGGGTGAATTGAGCCCTCTCTGACCTTGGGGATTTGGAATCCTCAGGTTGTAGTGAGTTGTGATATGGACATGGTCACATTCAAGAACAGCACCAAATCCCCTAGTCCTGAAAATGCAATACAAATGACATTGAGAAACATCCATCCCCATGGTTTTAATTTCTTAAGGGAGTAAATCCAAAGTCTCCAAGAAGAAAGCACCTGCCAAGAAACATGAGCAGTAAGGGGCTGAAGGAAGTTCAGACCTCTAGCACAGAGCAAGAACAAACACCAGGCTTTTGAGGAGCCAGGTTCAAAGTCTTAAAGGACTCCAGCCTTAAACTCAATCAACGTGACCACATTGGCCCTTCTAAATTCAGGAAGAATGTTCATGCCAGCCTCACCAAGAGTTTATGCTCTGTTCCCAAAGGCAAGGGGAAAAGCTTGATCACAGCTCCAGACTGCAGCAGTTCATGGTCCAAAGGCATCAGCGACCACTGGAAGACCCAAGAGTGGAGGTTTCTGTCTGCTAAAATGAAAACAGAATGAATAATATCACCCCGGATCTGTCTGCACGGGGATAGGGTTTTCCTATAGCATTTGTAAGAATGGACCTCAGTGGAAAGAGAAGGGATTGAGGGAGGGAGGAAGGAAGAGAGGGAAGGAGGGAGGGAGGGAAAGAGAGAGGAAGGAAGGAAGGAAAAGAGGAGGGAAGGGGAAGCAAGGGAGAAAGGAAGCAAGGGAAGAGAAGAAACTTCATCTTTGTAAACATCCACACTAAACATCACATATTCTTCTCTCGTTGGCGTTCAGAAACTTACCTCTTGTCTTGGCTACACTACCTTGGTCTCCTCTATTGTCCACCTTCAGGAAGAGGCCTACAGCCATGACCTCATGCCTAAGGGTACTCACTTAATTTAAGAACAGCTCTGGAGATTCATGGTTAATTAGGGTAAAGCTCCTGAGGGCAGGAGTCACAGTTCTGGAATGTTTCAGGCCCTTCAGTGAATACTAGTTGATTGGACTCCCTGACTTTGCCATTTTATTGCTGGTGTTAAACTTGTGGAGAGAGGCAGAGATTCTAGCCAGTTGAGAGAAAACAACTCTGCCTTGCTCACTTGGGTTTGGAAGCAAACATGACCTCTGCCAAATCAAGCAAGGGCTTGTCCACAGCATCTGAGGAGGGGCAAAGGCCATGGAAAGATGTGTAAGAATTGATTTTCTATTACCGCCATTTATGATCCCCTAAGGCAGATTCCTGAATCCACACCTACAGCCATGCACTTTCAATCTGTGCTCAGTTAACTTTCTCTGAGCACCTTTAGGCAGAACAGGGATTCTGGCTGCCAGCAGGGACAAAGGCAGCTCCTGTGAAGACCCTACAGGAGGGAACTGAAGGCTGCTCAGCTTGGGGGAGGAGCAGGGCAGATAGACTGTCAAACGGGCTGTGAAATCCAGACTTGTATCAAGCACCAACGATGGGACATGGAATACATATCTACCGGAAACTCTCCTGCCTCTTGCAGACTATTGATGGGATTCCTCTGTATGCTGTGGATACCATTGGTTAATAAAGAAGTTGTCTTGGGCCTGCTCAGGACAGAATAGAAATAGGTGGGGTTGGGGGTGTGTGGGGGGAACTAAACTGAATGCTGGGAGAGAGTGGGTGGAGTCGGAGGGATGCCATGTAGCTGCCAGAGGGGAAATACGCAAGCTGCCAGCTAGAACCTTGCTGGTAGGCCACAAGGGTAAAATATAACGTCATGGAAATAGGTTAGTTCTAGATGTAAGATCTAGCTAGTAATACACTTAAGCTATTGGCCAAAGAGAATTGCAAATAATATAGTTTCTGTGTGGTTATTTCGGGAGTCCAGGTGGCTGGGAAACCAACAAGCGACCTCCTACTACAGACTATTGTTGGTGAATAACTTTAAACTAGTAGACTGAGAAATGGTTCTCAGATTGTGCCTTGCTATGGTTTCGTAAGTGGCCTTCAGTGATGCCTGTGTTAAAGACACGGTCCCCAAGGTGTCACTCCTAGAAAGAGGACTGTTGGTGGGTAGGAGTTGGTGAGATCCTGTGAGGCTCTTAGATCATGGGAGGGGAGAGCTTGTGGGGTCCTGGTTCTTCCTTTTGTCTTCCAGTCATGAGGTGAGCAGTTTCTTTACCACATGCTCCCTGCTATTACCCTCAGGCCGACTTCCAGAAGCCCAGAGCCAGGAACCACCCAGCACGTGGTCTCCCTCTTTGTTGCAAGTTAACTGCCTCCGATTTTTGTTAGTATGACATGAAGCCAACCCTCACATCTCCCTGTGGCGCAGCCCATGCTGGGCTGTGCCCCTTGACATTTCCCCTTCCGGTTCTGGCCTAAGAACTTCCAAAGGCACAGCAGCAGCAAGGATGGAAACGGAAGCTTTAGGTATGCCTTCCAAACTTCCTGGTGCTCTACACTAATATCTCCTCCATCTGTGTTCTGCAACCAATCTCTGAATAGAAACCATTAAACTTTGATTTCTTAATGACTCTTTCTTTTGCATGTCCAGCACAATTTCTAAAGTGCTCAATTGAAAATAATTAATACTTAGCAAAATTCCACAATTATTCAAGAAGTCATTGTAAACACACCGGACACGGTGTGGTGGTTAACCTTCAAGTTAACTTGACGGGACTTAAACTCACCTAGGAGGCATGTTTGTGATGGTATTTCTAGAATGGGTCAACCAGAGAGGGAATGACCCTCCCCCCAAATGTGAACAGCACCACACATGGGCTGTGGTCCCAGATTGTACATGAAGGAAAAAGTGGACTGAACATCAGCATACGCCTCCCTCAGCTTCCTGACTGGCGACCTGGTGTGACTGGCCACCTCACACTGCCACCGCTACATGACCCATCACGTACAGACGAGACGTCTAGATTGGTACCTAGACCATGGCAAGCCCGTGAAGGCTTTTTATTGCCTCCATCTCCTTCTTCATGCCCGGTCTCTCTCCTCCGTTCCTCACTTCGTTAATCAATACTGCTAGGGCCAGGTGGCAGGCATAAGAGCTTGGCTATGGACTGCCTGGCAGAGAAGACAGTGAGGAACCGCGAAGGCCTGCCATTCCCATACTGTTTTCTGCCATAGAGGGCTATGGTCAGGCAGAGGATACTAGGAGTCAGCAGGCCTTGGCCTCAGGTGGAGGGCATCAAGGCACACTGGGGAGCTCGTGCCTGGAAGGTGACTCCAGCCACCGGTGAAAGCAGCTCTATGTTCCCGGCCATGCTCAGAGCCGGGGATTTATGCTGAGCTAAGTGTGTGTGTGGGGGGGTCCTTAGCACCAGTGCACAGGTGTGGAAACAGTTTGTGATAGGCAGGTTTATGGCAAATAAACACACTGTATGATATACGGTAATCAACTATCTAAACAACTTTAAAATGGTCTATACTTCATATTTGCAGCATTTGGTTTTGTTAGTCATATGTCTTCCCGAGAGCAATTAAATAACCTCAGAGGAAATGTACACCTGCTGTCTCCCCTGGGGAAACTACATCTCTTTTGTGAATGACATAAGTTCTCCATAAAATACAACTGAAGATAGGAGAGTTGGGTCTGGAATCTGTCTCCTATTTCTCTTGTTTAATCTCCAGTTGAATTGATACATGGTTTAATGCAGCTAGTCTTTTTTTTTCTTTTCCTTCTAGAGCCCTATTCTGAGATTTTATTTAGACCAAATTATTTCCCTGAGGGGTAGATTGGAGACAATGGGTAATAAATGAGGCCATGACAAGTACAGGCTTAGATGGAGAAGGACCTGCTTCCTCTCTCTTCCTCTGTGCTCCATCCTCCCCAAGTTCTCCCCCACTGCCCAGCCCTCCTGAATCCCAAAGGTGCTTTCTCCCCTTGCCTGGATGCCACGTTGGTCAAGGCAGGTGCAACAAAACTGTGATTGAATCAGGACCTACAAAGGGCACATTCTTTAGGACTGGTGGATTCAGGGCTCTGTTAACTTGAAGGTGAGGGGGTTCATGAGGTGAGGGGGTTCATGAGGTGAGGTCACAGACCATCACTGTGGTACTGTTAATGCAGGTGCTCAGAGCAGCTTTATGGGGTGTGGACTAGCACATGCCGAGCTGATTGAGCCTGAACTCCTGCCTGGTTCTGCATAATTTGACAAGGCTAGATTCAGGGTTGCAGGGAGGATTGGGGCAGGCTCTTAGTGCTGGCATAGTGAAGGGACTGGGCAGCCCCAGTGCCAGCAGTTAATGTTTGCCAGTTAGCCATCCGTCTTCAGCTGAATGGACTTCTTTCGTGACATTTTTCTACGGACCTGGGGAACTGACTCATCCCCTCTAAAGCTACAAGGCAAAGTACATAGTACTGACCACAAAATATCTCAAAAGGTTTCAGAAACTGGCCCAAGTCCCATGTCTCACAGACGGAGCTCTGGAGCCCTGGAATCAAACTGGGGTCTGCTGGAGAGCTGGAAATGGCTGTCTTGGAGAGGAACGCGTGCTGTGGGCTCTCTATCACTACTTCTTAGGGTGCTCCTACCCATGCTACTTGTTAAAGGAGAGGACTTCAAAATACAGCATTTGGTTAGATTGAAAATAATTCCAGAGTTATCCAGCTTTGCTAATGAGTACAACCCTGGCCAGATTTGATTTGATAAATGGGAATGATCTGGTACTTCCTGGGCCTCTACAATCTTCTGTGTTAGCTCTATAGTGACAGTCTTATTGTGGATGAGGTACTAGAGAATGACTGATGAGGTCAGAAATATTCCTCTCACCATGGGAGATACTGTATCTGTCAAGAGAAATTCAAAACGGGGAGCTTGCTAGACAACATGCGGGAGATGTATACCACCATGCAGAACGCTTGCATGGCTGCTGCAACATTGCAATGGTGGATGCGAGTCTGAAATCATTTATTAACCTGTTTAGACAGTAAGATTGGGAGGGAACTGTCTTCTTATTACAGGACTGACTAGAGGTGGACAGATGTTTCTCCTATTCCAAGAAAGGTTTCTTGACGTTAAGAGAAGCTGGGCATCCATATGATGGCATCAATGCCTCCAAACTGTGCAGAATGCAGTCAGAAAAGAACACCGTCTTTGTGTATAGACTTCACAAGGATCAATTGTTCTTAACATCTTGCTGCATTGGCCAGAACATGGACTCTTAAAGTTTGAAGCCCCATCAGTTCCTCAACTTTAAAGGCAGAAATTCTGGGAATCCAAAGTCTGTCATGACACCCAGTTCTGGGTAGCAGCCTCTTTGCCTCTCTGCTCTTCTGCTTCTCTATACTCCTAGCTAGGTTTGCATGGACCATTAACGCGACAGAAACAGGGTGATCATTGGAGTTCAAGCTCTCCTGGCCCCTGGCTTTGGTGTGCCTCTTAGAGGTCCTTGACTTCTCGTCCTCTTCCATGGATGGCTTTTCTAATGCTTTTAAGTCAGAGAAACCAAGAGACCACATGGATGCCCACTGGATGAAGGGTCTAAACTCTGTTAGGAGCATACAGAAGCATTAAGACAATTAAACTCCAATTAACCACCCAACTTTGTAAATTACTCAAAATGGAAACTTCCCTCTGCTACCTGTCATTAATAATCTTCTTTCTCACTCAGTGACTTGAGATAATGGACAAGCCGAATTACCATGTTGCTTACAGGCGGAGGTGGGAAAGGTTTAGCAGGCGCAAATACATACTTTCTATATTTTTGGTTGTGAGCCTAAGCTTTAACGGCTGAGCCATCTCTCTAGCCTGAGCCTAGCCTTTAGCGGCTGAGCCATCTCTCCAGCCCACATACTTTCTGTTCAGCACCCACTGTCCCGAACACCAAGCTTCCTTCCCTGCCCTGAAGAAGAAGTATTGGAGAGCCTAGAAAGGAAGAAAAGCTTGTTAGGAAGTTAATGGTCCTCTGCTCAGAGGTTTCCAAAGTGTTTGCTTACAGTGAAATGACAAAGAACCGAGAGTGTTTCTGAATATGCCGAAACAGACAAACATGCACATAAACAAAGAGACGTGTAGTTGTTGAGGAAACTGGCTCTTACCCTGTTTGGAGTTTTGCTGATTGAGTTCCTGCGATGATGTTTGACACAATCCTCTATCGCTGAAGGCTGTCTATTTGTGGTTTGGTTTAGAAACTTGTTCATATTCGAGTTCAATTACCTTGTAATAATATTTCATCTGTAGAGTTCTATAGATCTATTTGGAGATACAGAATGTCTGATTGTCTCTCTTCGTGCTGTTAACAGTCATTGGTGATCATCGCTCAGAGCCATGAATTAATTAGGAGCTTGCAAAATGGTGATAGTCTAATTCTGTCATCCCTAAATCATTCATTAGCTACAAAAATTCTATAATGAGACATTTCCCCTTGACTTTTTGGTTATGTTGACACCAATTTTCTTTTTTCAATATAATGAATTGACTCTATAGCATCCTTTATAGGGGGACAAGTGGCTTTTATTTCTGGATTTGTGTGTTAAAATAGCCTTGATATATTTTAATTAATTTCATTTAGTATTCTACTGATACTCAAATAATTCTATCTTTGGCCAGTAGGATCTTCTCGAACTGACACTCAAATCCTTTAGGAAGAACTCCAGACATTTTCATAGCTTTCTTGTACCCTGCTATGATAAAACACCCCAGCCTCAGCCAGCAACCTTCTTTCCTCGGATCTGGAATTAAGCATCCGTCAAAAAAGATGAACTCATTTCTCTGGGAAATAAGGCTTAGAGATGTACCAGGGTTCCCGCAGTGTTCACGGATACTAGGTTAGCCGTTCTTTCTAGGCCTTCTTAATGGTCAGAACTAGAAAATGAATTATCGTGTGACCATAAAACACATTTAGTGTGTTTAATGTATCAATGTACTGAATGCATTGTGGCATTAAATTTAAAAAAAAAACAAAATGTTTTAAATATTTTACTGTAAAATGTTTGCTGTAAAGACCTTGTCTGTTCTCATTCTGGTTGGAAATTGTAATACTCAAATGCATTCTCTCTCCCTCCCTCTCTCTCTCTTTCACACACACACACACACACACACACACACACACACACACACAAATTTTGCGTTACTCCACAATATACACACACCAGTTCCAAAACAATCAGAACCAATACTACCATAGCAACACAATAGCTCAATCATTAGATGTGAACAAATCAGAACCAATACCACCACAGCAACACAATAGCTCAATCATTAGATGTGAACAAAGCCAATCAGAAGAGACAACAGAATAAAAGATGATACATAATAGCTGGCAACCAAATAAAACAACTTCATGTAAACTTAACAAGAAAATTTCAAGGTCGTTATGGGGAAAATTATAAACACTCCTGAAAAGACAAGAGTGACCTTAGATAATTAGAAAGTTAAACCATACTCACGAAGCACGAGATTGTTAAGAGCCCAGTTATTCCCGTGTTCATGTCAACCTTTAATGCAACTCTTGAAAATGTCACCAGATTTTCTTCCCCTAGAGCTAGACAAATTGCTCATATCATGCATTAAAAAGCAAGCACGAAAGAATAGCTAGCAACTCCCTCCAAAAGGAAAGCAGAAGTCTAGTACTAAAACATGCCACCCAGCCTCAAAACTAAAAGTTTGGCTTTAGCAGATAAAAAATCAGACGAGTGTAAAAACTGCAATATTCAGAAAGGAAACCTCAAGTGGTTGCTACTTAGAAAAACTATGATTGTGTGTGAAGAGTTCGTGTGGGATTCAGTTGCCATCCCTAGATGATGAGAACCACGCGGACTTTCTAAATAAGCTGCAGTAGGTTGTGTGGATGGGCAAATGCAAAGGGAGAACAAAGCCATCCTCGGGATATAGCAGGGCAAATTCTAAATGTATAAGATAAGCACAAAATGCCAGAGGAAAATCCCGATTCATTTGCTTCATAACCTTGCATATGAGTTTATGGCCCTCTCGATTATACCTTGAAACAGAAAAGTGAAACATGAATG
Source organism: Microtus ochrogaster (assembly GCF_000317375.1). Classification (NCBI taxonomy): domain Eukaryota; kingdom Metazoa; phylum Chordata; class Mammalia; order Rodentia; family Cricetidae; genus Microtus; species Microtus ochrogaster. The sequence continues at coordinate 84,771,771 of NC_022011.1, read as the reverse complement.
TACAACCTGCTTGAAAAGAGAAATTTCATCTCATCCAGAGGGTTATTTGGACCATATTTGTAGACGAGGAAATTAAGCATCCTGCCTGTGTTTACGGTTAGACAGTGGCAGAGATGGAATACAAACATGTGGAAATTGCAGCTCTCTGTACCCTGGGCCACCTAGACTTCCATTAGTTCAAACACATTAGCAAAATCAGAGAATAGGGGGCTGGAGAAGCGGCACTTGCCGTTCTTGCAGAGAACCCAAGTTCAGTCCCCAGCACCCACAGGGGTGGCTCCCAGCCACCTCTAACTCCTTTTCCAGGGGACCGCCTGGTGTTCTTGAGTAGCCTCACTCACGTGCACATACCTCTATTCAGACACATAACTTTGTAAAAATTAAAAGCATATTCTAGACCCCACTCAAAATTAAGAAGCAAATCCTCTTATTTCTGCTCAGCCCATTTCTGTTGCTTTGATAGCCTCCATGCCGAGTTCCACAAGAGCTTCGCAGGCACAAAACTGCAGCCCGGTGTGGGAGAGGACGCCATAGAACATGACGTAGATCACGGAACTGTAGACTTCCTCAATTGCAGCCCCTGATCCGAGCATTTGTGGATCACTGTAACCATTTCATCGAATTCTTTCTCCGTTCTCTACGCCATCAGATAGTTTATCGATGAAAAGAATACGGTTTTAGTTGAAGGTTCAATCAATTAACTTATCATTGGAAAAGACAGCGACTTAATCCAGTGGCGTAGATGGGACCAGATCAGCTGGGTGCTGGCTCATGAAGCAGAAGGCACGGGCTGATAGGAAGGTCTCCCTTTTCTCTCTGTGTGTGACATTCCCACCAAAGACAATTAATTGCCCCTTTGCTTCTTGTCCTTCTCGTCATCTCATTTGCTCACATTTAATTTTTCGTTTCTTTGTAAGGTATCATGTACCTAGCCACTAAATAAAAAATAAATCTTCATACGCCTTTAAGAAAAATTTAATAGTCAACTATGTTTATTTGTTTTCATTACCAGCAAGGCCAGTGGTTGGCTTGGGAGCGATACAGCCTACTGACTCATTTCACAGAGGTCATTAAGCTACTTGTAATGTACTAAGCATTGTTCTTTTCTATTTATTTAATTTTTTTTCCTGTGCTGGCAATTGAACCTAAGGCCTCACGCATGGGTGAGTTCTTTACCCTGAAGCTATGCCCTCTATATTTACTTTTAAACTTTTGAGTCAGGGTTTTATTCCATCATCCTTGAGCTCTTGGGAGGGCCAAGACGGCCTCTGACTTATAATCCTCTTGTCATGGTCCCCTGGATAGCCGAGACTTCACGCCTGTTCACGCAGGCTTGACATCCAAACGCTGTCACTGGTGCTGGAAATAAGGACAAACGGACCAGTGTCTACTGCAGAGGGACATTGAATTCCACTGGAGAAGACGGAGGAACAAATACAGAACCAGGCCGTACCCACAATGGCTGGCTCAGTGGGTAAATAGTGGCTGAGAATGGAAGGACCTTTCTTAGGTTGCGAGTTCTGAAGAGACAGATTGAAGCCACGTGAAGACAGTCAAGCAGAAGGAAAAGGCCGCAGGTGCGCTTGGGAGTTCGCTTGGATCCTGAAAAGAAAAGAAAGAGCAGGCACAGCTTGAGGGACGGAGCTAGTGAGCGCAACTCTAGGGCTGGGTCTGCTTCTCCATTAGTTTATTCCTATGTCCGCTTCCTTGCTATAAAATGGATTTCAAACAGCCTTTTAAATTATATTTTTATTTAAAGTTTTTCATACAGTATAATTTGATCTTGTTTTCCTCCTCCCCCCACTCTTCCCAAAACCTCCCTATCCACCCAACTTCATGTTAACCCTTTTGAATGTGCTGTTTTGCATGACACCTACACGTTTAAGAAAAATGAGTCTTCTAAGGGGGGCAGAGTCCAACAAAAGGAATAGGAGACAAGGCCATAGGCCCATCAGTCTGGGGGTCCTCCTCCCCCATCCCCTCTCCCCCCTTCCTCTTCTCACTTCCCTTTCAAAGACCCCCACACCTTGGGATGTCACTTAAGTTGTTTGTGAGAAAGCTGTTGTGCTGAATTTCGATTCAGATCCTCGGACCCATTATATTGTCTAATTTATCATGGCACATGCTGTTTACCAAACTCCTGTTACAAATAAATTTCTTTTGTACACATTACAAAGAAATGTTACATAAAATTAAGCACCAAGTAATGACTTTAATTTGCTGTTAGTTAATAATACACAGGTGATCACATGGCTGTGAAGGAAGCCACTGGGGACGTTGGCAGATTTGCTGGCACAGAAGAAATCGGGCCTGCTATGAGGCCTGTGGGCTTCGTGTCCTGGGCATGGAGGAAGGAGGGCTCAAGAGTTAATGGACATTTGTTGCTTTGACTTCTGGTAACATACAGAAATCTGGTGAGGACCTCTGCCCAGAGGAGTCTGAGTGACTTCTAGGCTTCATTAACGATTTTTGCAACTTATGTTTCTTGCATCTTGCCTGGCAAACAGGTTTTTACAAAACTTAATGGAATTTGCAGTTAACAGAAGACTGAATGACCTTGACTCAAACCCCCTTCAGCTTTGCAGGGAGCTATAATCGTCCCAGGTTCTACGAGCCACTGTACTCAGCTAATCTCCTGGCACTTAATGATCCCAAACTAAGACATCCAGACTCTACGTTTTTAAAAATGAAAGAAAAATTGAGTAGAGCCCTAAGAGTTGAAGGAAGCCAGTGTTACCTGTCTCAGAGGGTCCGCGGGCTACAAGCAATCACATAAGCAGAAAAATGAAAACGGCACCACATGGTAGCAGACGGGTTGGAAACATCAGCAGCCCAGTGGACTTGTGATTAACATTTGTTTAAAGCTCCAAAATGGAGGAATGAGGAAAATCTTTTCTTTTTCTCTTATAAAGTTAGCTTTTCTCAACGTTTTCTGATTCCACTGGTTGCCTCCTCAAAACTACGGTGGGGTAGAGGAGTCTCAATGGCAGATTCCTAATGACCAGTCTTCCCTCAGGCAGCCATTCCCAAAACCTGGTCAAGGCTCCCCAGTTCACAGAGGAAGGGCAGCTTACAGTCCATGTGCCCATGTCCTCTTGCCTTCCATATGAAAAGGTGTTAAAGATCCCGTTGACGCGGTTCACGGTGTCTCAGAGAGCACATTGGCTTCCTATTTACTTCTCTCCAGTCTTTGTTTGCTTCCCAAGAATATGAAGTCACATCATTCCTGACCATGCTTACTAATTCTGGGAGAGATGGGGACCAGGAGGATCACATGACTAAGCCAGAGTCAAGGCTCAATGTCGTTCTTAGCAGACTTTGGGGAAATATGGTAATGTACTCACAAACAGGCACACACCCCATTACGGAGCTAATGACAAGCTGAAAATAGAAAGGAAACTTAAGACGGGGAGTGGGAGGGGAGAAGCTTCAGAAAGGGATTAATCAACAACTCCAAGGCACCATCATGCTGTGCCTATGTTTTCTGCAAATATTGACTTTAAAGAATTAAACATATGGCTAAAAGCATCGCCATTGTCCTTGCGAAAGAATGTTTCCATGTGACTCTTTCAGATCCAAAGCTGTGTAGGATAACAGAGACAAAGGACCTCCCACATATTGTTGGGTCTTTCCCAACCTGCAAGAAAGGGCACACATACATAACGTGGGTCTTCACTGTTAGTTACACACACACACACACACACACACACACACACACACACACACACGCCAAACTTCCGCTAGGAGAAGCAGTGAGTTACTAAGAAAGACGATTTCTGTTTTTTCTTTTTTCAAATTCGCAAAGTCATCAGGGACTTCTCCAGAAACACTTTGAGACACAGAGAGAGGTTTGGACAGAGCTGCATGGGAGGGGATAAGGAGAGAGGGTCTCATAGCAACCCGGACTTGAGAACTCAAGGCGGGACAAGAAGGCGTGATTCCTTTAAGAATGAGGATGAGTTGTCTGGGAACCCGGGATCCCTCACTGAGCAAGCCATGGCTGTTTCAAATGCAGTCAGCTGGGAGCTGCCCAAGAAGAAAGTAGTAATGCTTTGATGTGAGATATTTGTACACATGGTCCCACGATGCGAAGCAAGGATGTAATCCTGCCACACAACTTGTCAAAACAGCCAGTCTTAGACAAAACCCTGACTACCTCTGACAGCGTGATACCAACCATGAAAGTTCAGATTTGAGCTTTGTAGCACACTAGTATTTCTCAAATATTCACTCCCCATCTTTCCTCAGCTCCAGCCCCTGTCCTTGTGGCTGGGATATATGCCTTCCTCCTCCGCTGATGTTGGATATGGCTAAATGACTTCTTTTGCCTGGTAAGCTGTTAGTGTGGGGTGGAGACAGAAGCTTTAAGGAGGTTTGCTGGTCACCGGCCTAGCTCCAGGTTGGGTGAAGGACTCTCTTTCAGAGGGATAAGGAGAGAAACAGAGGAAGACATCCAGTGTCCTCCCCTTGACTTGGTGTGTGTACACCACACACACACACACACACACACACACACACACACACACACACGTGGAAAAAGGAGAAATGAGTATATGTAGAAAGGAAAGAGAGGAAAGAGACAGGAAGGAGACTGGAGGGGGAAAAGAGGGAGAAGGGGTGAAGGAGGGATTCTAAGAGAAAGATGTGAAGCAGTTGTGGATATACAAAGACAATTTCACCAAGAACGCCAGCACTCTTTTCAGATAATGGTGCTTTACAGAAAACCCAAGGACTACACAGGAATGATGTTGACTTAGCAGTTCTGAAAAACACTCTCTAACACCTTATGACCTGTATATGGGAAATGAATCGAATCCACTCAACTCAAGAGAGGTCCTCTCCAAGACACAGGGGGACACGTTGTGCCCCTCCCCCCCCCCCCAGTATGTGACAGTCAGTTCCATAATCCATTCTTTTTCCATTTAAAATGATATTTTGGTAAATATCATCTACATGTTTTAGATTTTCACTGGCTCATGAATACTGAAACAGTGGTTGTCTTCAGGGAGTCTTGCTGTCTCTGGGAAATTTCCACCCCAGCCCCAAAAGAGCAAAAGGTGCTACGATCTCAGTGTAACAACTGAACACTGCCATGATATTTACAACACAGTGACTCACAACTTCCCATTAAAGTTTTTCTCACTGAAAGAACGTGAGAGAAAGATTTACTGCTAACGAAGAGGAACATTTTCACCTAGTCAATCAGCCTGGGTGATTGACTTTTGCAATAAATATTTGCTGAGTGTCTCTTCTTATTGAAGGGCTAGGCTGATGTGCAATTCCCCTTTGTATGCTGTGACTATGTTTTATTACCATTGGTTAATAAAGAAGCTGCTTTGGCCTATGGCAGGGAAGATTATAGCTAGGTGGGAAAACGAAACTGAATGTTGGGAGAAAGGAGGTAGAGTTGGGGAGACACCATGTAGCTGAAGAAGCAAGAGGAAACAAATCATGAGCCTCGTGGTAAAAGATAAAATAATAGAAATGGGTTAATTTAAGATGTCAGAGTTAGTTAATAAGAAGCCTGAGCTAATAGGCCAAACAGTGTTGTAATTAATGGAGGTTTTGGGTGATTATTTGAGTCTGGGTGGTCGAAAACCAAAAGCAGCATCTCAGTTTACACTGTGCTCTGTGTTTGATCCTCTCAGCCCAGGGGAAAAGCCCAACAGCCAATTTCCTCACCAATTCACTCTCCTTTTCCAAAGCAGTCCAATATCAGTGGAAAAACCTGACATGTGGCTATATAGCTCTGGGAGCAAAATAAGATAATGGATGGAGTTTGGGTAACGAATGGTCCTTCCTGACTCCAGCTTACGCGCTAGCTTAAGCAGTCTATGACATCATCCTTCCATTCCCTCCATGCCTTACACTGGAGAAAGTGATGCCTGGGCTGATGTGGGTGATAATTAAGAACCACATCATCCACCGGGAGGCGGAGACAAGCGGAGGGGAGAGGGCCAAGAGATGAGTGAGGAGGTACCATCTGCCGTGTCTAGGAGGAATCTCAACATTCCCAGCTTGGATTTACAGAGTCGTAAAACAGAATGTAGCTCCAGACAGCAGGCCAGGATAGAGTTTCCTCTCAGGCCACAACTCCTGAATGCTCTGCCTTGGCTCCTACCCCTTACCTCGAGTCCTGAGTGGTGTTTATTCACATTTCGAAGAGTTCTTCGTGCTTAGTGTGAGCTTAGAGTCAATGGCGGACACTGTCGGTTCTGTCATTCATCGGCTCTACGACCTTGGTAAAATCATTTAACTTCTCCAGCTTAGTTGTATGAATCCACTGACTTGTTTGCTCATCCAGCTAACATTCAGATGCTACTATGTGTCTAGGGACTCTGCTAAGGCATCAAAACAAAAGATACACACGTTCTAGCCTCGTGAAGCATGCTACACTAGTGAGAGACACATACACCAAAAGAGTCCAATAAATAAACAAACAGAAAATGTGGGAAGGGTTATGAAGAGATGGAGAAAAAGGCATTTGCAGTAATTAGTGGGGTAATTAGTGAGAATGTTCTCATAGAGGTGGATAATCTTAGGAATGATAATCTACTTAGACATAAAACCAGGATAATAATGTGGTCTTCATTGGATCATAATGAGGTTTAATTAGACAATGCATATAAAACATTTGATTTAGTGCTTGGCATGAAGGAAAATTTCAATAAATATTTATTATTATCTCTTCCATTCTGGACTGGATTAAAATATAGATTTTGTTCATAGTGTTTAGTACACGCTATTCACTAGATTGCTTTGTACATGCCTTGTCATATGGAGGGGATTGGAGGTGTCCCCAAAGGCTCATGCATTCAACCTTGGTCTCCAGTTGATGGATCAGTTCTTGAGAGATGATTGGATCACAAGGGCTCTGTTTTAAACTATGGATTAATTCACTGATAGGTTCATGGTTTGGTGGCGTTATTGAGGTGGCTGAGACTTGGAGGTAGAGTCTAGACGGAAGAAGTAGGTCACTGGAACAGGTCTCGGGAGGCTATGTTTTGCCTTGGGCTCCTTTCTGTTCTGTCTTTATCTGCATTCTGCTTGCTAGGAGGCAAGCTGCTTCACTCTGCTTCTAAGATGATGCTGGGCCTCACCTCAGGTGCCCAGCAATGGAAGTGACTGGTCATGTACTGAAACCTCCAAAACCTCAAGCCCAAACAGATCTTGTCTCAAGTTGTTTCTCACAGGTGATCACCACAGTGATGAGAGCTAGCACATAGTAGGACTTCAGCAAACGCATGATGCTGACGAGTTATGACAAGACTGTGGTCGCCTGGTACCCCTCCCGTCTCATTGCTGTGCGCTCGCTGGTAGCGCCGGAAGAGCTCAAATTGCCCTCCTGGGTATAAGCATGTAATAGCAAGTTATACATCACCCTCTGGACCCCAGAGTGAGTCCCTGCAGGATAATATTGTTCCAGGCAGAAATCAAGGGAAACTTGGTGCTGATTTGTGCTGTGGTTGCTTGCAGTATAAACAGAAACCGCAGGGCAGCCCACTCAGCACTTCTTCCCAAGCTCGGGGAAGAAAATGCATTTTCTTTTTAAGAAGAAAGATGGAAGAAGGGCACTTTCCGTGTAGGCTGCAGCTCTTTGTAACGTAAACTGCTCTGCCCAGGGGAACTGGAATGGATGCAGCGCATGCAAAGTCAGATGACAAATGGAATTTGGGCAAAAAGAGATGATAAAGGCAATTGCTTGTTTTTATTTTTCTACCCACAGTGCTGCTTGCTGGACTTCAACTTGATCAGCTGCCTCAGTCACACTGGCATGGAACATTTCGGGGAGGAGGTCTCAGCACCTCTGCAACCCCACCGTGGGTGTAATGCGGGTTTTACTTTTCATCTGTTGGTAGAATGAAATGTCTACTGGATGTAATTGTTGGGAACTCTAGGGCCGTTTTGCTGTTGTTGTATGAGAGGTAAAAGTACCACATTTTCTGGCATATCTGTAAAGCAGAGATACTCTTTCTATTATCTCAGTCAGTATGTTCATCCCATTACTAAGGGGAAGGGACACAGACGAAGTGGGGAATGGCCCAATTCTAAACCTGGACTGTCTCTTGCAGATGTCGCTAGTCATCTGTCTGATCTGGTCTCCCTGATGTCTATGCCATGAAAGAGGTCCTTGCATGCTGTGAACTAGTGAACCTTGGCTCTTGAAGTCGGGGGGTTCTGAAGTTCTGAGGTGGCTGTCAGTTTGAGACTGTGACTCAGACAGCTTGTTCCACAGTTTCTGCAGACTGCCAATACCATGACCTCATCTTCGATTGCGCCAGGCACAATCAAGAAGGAACTTTCAGATGGGGAGATGACTTCTCAATGTGCCTACCATGTATTCAAGAGGCTGTGAGTTTGATCCTTAGCACCAAGGTCAGGCACGTTGGCATAACTACAATCTCAGAACTGGGGTCAGGACAAGAGTCAAAGAGAGGTGGATCCCTGAAGCTCACAGGCTAGCCGGCCTAGCTCCAGGCTCAAGGAGAAACCTGCCTCAAAAACCATGCTAGAGACGCTCTGGGGAAAGATGCTCTATGAAGACCGTGGTCTTCACACATACACTCACGCACAAATGTGCACACTCATCACATATGCACAGACCCGCATGAACCTGTGCATTAACCAAAGGAGGTACTCCTTGTTATCCATTTCAGGAGTAAACTGCGGAGCCCACCGCTGCCCATGCAGGTAAAGTCTGCAGAGATGCTCAGCTGGCACAGGTCTAGACTAGCCTGGAGCTAGAAGGGGAGAAACTGGAGGAGCAAGGAGGCTAGGCGGGACTCCTGCAAGGTAAGGTCGCAAAGCAGCCTACACCTGCTGCATCGCATATCCTACCTGCGCTGACCACCCTTTGCTGTAGGTGTGCCCTTTTAACAGAGCCCATGTCAGGAGCAGAGCAAAGCTTCTAGCGTCACGGACACATTCTGCATGGCCAGGCACTGTTGAGATGCTTGGAATGTGGAAGCTGATCTGGACGGAAACCCTTTCTCATCACCCACAAGACATTCTAACGTTTGCTTCAGTCGAAGAAAATATAAAGGAATATAAAAAATATAAAAATATAAAAGAGAGGGCTCTCCGATTCCTTAAAGATAATTTCAACTGCTGTAAATTTTTGAATGGCTGTAAAAAAATGGTTTTAAACTTTTTATCACCTACTTGTATGAGCAAAGTTTCTCATCAATAGTGACTATCAAGAATTTGAAGAGATCGTTAAAAGGACTTGATCAAGATTTGCTTGAAGCCATTTTAGACATCAAACTTAGTATATAGTTATGTGCACAGAAACAAGATCAACTTCTCCGTTAAATTTTTTGAGCAAAATTATTTTGAGCTTTTATATAAATTCAATATTTAATATCCATTGCTAATTTTCTATATTTTATTGTCTGTTGTCATCATAATAAAGTTGGAAGGAAATGTTATGAATATTTCTATCTAATGTAGATGTCCTAAAGTCCCCTCCAGTTTATTCCATCGTGACATACAAATGTTACTCTGTGTCTTGACTTCCAGTAGACATCAGAACACCTGGAAGCTAGTGCTTATGGTTTAATCCAATTCATGTTGATAGAACACAATACCCAGTGGCATAACGTTTATAGTGGATAGGATTCATTTCTTCTAGTTCTGGAGGCTAGGCAGTCCAAGATCAAATCAGCAGCAGGTTATAACTTGGATTTTCTGTTGCTAAGATGGTACTTGGAATATTGGGTCCTTAGGAAATCAAAGATGTAGCCCTCTTACAGGGCAGAGGAGAGAAAACTCACGTCTGCAAACCCAGTAGTGGCTTGCATCCCATGCAGCACAAGGCCCACCTTTTGGTGCTGTTGTTTGGGGAACTGAGTTTCCATCACATGAACCTGAAGTAGGTACATTCATTCATAGCAGGTGGTCTGAGCCTGACTTTCTTTAGTCGAGTCTTATTGGTAACTTGAGCTTGGGTTCTTCTAGCTATAAACTACTGCATTATGTTATATTGCTTATATTGCTTCAACTTCCAAGTTATTTTTAGTATCTGTTCATTTCTAGAGTCACAACAAGGACCTCTTTCTTATAAGAATATGTCCTAGTCATCTATCAGTGGTTTTATGTGTGTGTGTGTGTTGTTGTTGTTGCTGTTTTGCTTTTGAAACAGGATTTTACAAGCACCAGTCTGATCTGCTACCTAGGTGAGGCTCTTCACCCTTACACCTTCCTAAGAGTTTGGGTTACAGGCACGCACCACCATGCCCTGACAGTCGGTGATGATTTTTTAGCATCTTAATAAATAAAATCTGGTCTTGCTACAAGACAAGACAACTCAATGGGCATCCCACAGAAAATAAAAAGGGTACACACTTTGTGCCCCAAACATTTATCAACAAGAAACATCTAGAAAAATTTAGCTAGCATCGAACCTCAAAGAACTCAAGTGGCTGAATGAATTCCTTATATATGCCTTAGTTGCTCAAGGTTAGCGTCTAAGAATACTTCCTTTGTTCCCTTACGTCTATGGAGTTGAAGGGTTTCATTACATGCTTCCCTGTCCCTCTGCATGCAGAGGACATTGCTGGTCATGATTAGACCCACATTATCCCTTTCGCACCCCAACCTGCCCTCGCATGGATCCTTAGTCATCTTTGGAAGCAACTGCTTCAGAAAGAGGGAGGCCAAGGATCTGAAGGGAATCACTACCTTTCAATAAATCCATCTGGATCCAAGATCCAAGCTCTAGGGCTTCTCCTCGCCAGCTTCTGATCACCAACACCAGAAAGTTAACCTAAAATAAATAAATAGAATCTGATATACTCACCATCCAAGAGATGAGTAAGACCCTACTCTGGTCCCTAAAATGAATATGTTTTTGGAAGGAGGTCAGGGAAAGTAGGTTTCTGGGTATCCAATGCACTTAATCATCCAATTCAAAAGAAAGAATCTAAAATAGCCAAGTGCTGGTCACCTGATCAGCATAGGCAGTTTTGGCATAGACCATTGGATATGTAACTTCTGCCTACAGTCATTGTCAAAATTAGAACTGCATATCACCTGGGGAAGCCTCAGGATGAGATAAAGTTGAATTATCTATCATGATGCTTCAGACTTCCTCTCAGAGAGATGCGATCACTCTTTCTAGGAAGCTTGAGCATCAAAAGCTACGTAAAGAGATGACCTAACGTTGCCAGCTCATTTGTTCCGAGGGTTAGTGTCAACACCCCACAAAACAGGCACTATGGCATGGAAGTAGAAGTTCAGGGTTGGGTCTATGAGTGAAGAAGATAAAACAAAAGTCAGAAATTAGAAAGAATTTAAAAACAATGGGGTCTCTTGGGTTCCAGCAGGAACTCACGTTATATAAATGGACCATTTTGTAAAGATGAAAGGCACCATAGAAAACTGTCTGAAAAAATGCAAGAGCCCATATTGTAAAACCCAGAGGAAGGAAATCGCATTTATTAAGTACCATACATAGGGCACCGGGCTAGGGGCTTCCACATCCTGCAAAGCTAAATATCATCGCACACATTCAGTGAGATCAATGAGGAGACAAGAACTGCTAGGAATGTTATGACATTAGTCACAAATCCTATAGCTGGCACACGATCAAAACCCATTGTGCTTATGCCATCGATGTCACGGACATGCCTGCCTCCTGGTTTATTTGAGGGAATTCTCCAGCGTAACCTCTTCACTGCTAAGTCTTTGAATCCCACAGTTTTAGCTCAAGTCCTTAAAATCATTGGTTCTCTCTCTCTCTCTCTCTCTCTCTCTCTCTCTCTCTCTCTCTCTCTCTCTCTCTCATCTTTCTACCTCCTCTTCCACAGTGTTCCCCAAGACTTAGGTGCTAGACTGTCTTATAGACATATCCAGAGGAACTGGGCTTTTCCGGTTTGTTTCATTTTGTTTGTGTTTTCTCTTTTTGCTAGATTCTGGCCTGGAACTGTCTGAGTTCAGACTGGTCTCAAATCGAAGGTGATTTTCCCCGCTCTGTCCCATGAGTGCCAGAGATACAGGCCTGAGCCACTACACCCAGTGTCTTGACGTTGCAATGCAGCAGGGTTAGGGAATTGCTGATGCTGTCATCTCATTCAAGACAAAATTTCCCTTTCATATCTGATCTGGCATCCGTGTTTTAAAATTGTTGTTTCTTAAGAGTGTGCTATAAACTCAAACATTAGACCCCCACACGCCTGGATTTGTCCCTGCACTGTGGTACCAAAGCCTGTATCCACCATCTCTGCGCTATCCTGATGCTCTGGCCGAGGGCCAGATGATGATATTAACTGAAAGTGGGCTTTATTCAGGTATGGAGACAGTCCCTTAGTGACAGGACTGGTCATCCTCTGTGATCCTCATGAGTCGCCCAGGCACAAAGAAGAGCATCTTGATTTCAGCTCTTGACACATCCTCACTGTGCCCAGAGCTACTTTTGGCTTCAGGAATACATAGGAAACGATCAGTTGAAACAGAGGGGAATAACCCATAAAGTCAATAGCTAATCAGGCGCATTTAAATATCGAAGGAAGGAGAATAATATCCTCAAAGGTGTCATTAGACACTCGTGGGAGGATGGTTTGGTCCCGTTTGGAAGTTTTCTGTCTCTATTCAAGGAAAATCACCATTCTGTCTAGTCGCATTTGCTAACAATGCGTGGAACCTTTAACTGCATCTTGAAAGCACACTTACTCTCAATTTCGCTTCTCATTCATTTTTATGATCCTAGGGAAATTCAGATTATATAGGCTTTCTTTGTGCTGAGATGGTAATTTTATATCACTTGTAGATTAATAGCATTTTTAGTGATATTTGGTGCCACTCATTTGTCTCCTATGGTCGTAAAGATATATATTTTTTCTAATTTGGCTTTGCCAACAAATAAAAAATAAGAGTCTTTTTCTGTTGAATGAGCGAAAAAGTCATTCTGATCATGAAGAATTATTCTCCTTCAGCGTACACACAATCCGCCATCTAATTGTTTTTGTTATTGCAGCAATACAGTTTCTGCAGGAGTGTGTTTGCGTGCGCCCGCCTGCCTGCCTGGGTACAGCTCAGCCGTCAGCATTCCTCCTTCCTGTCACTCAACCTTCACTTCGAGTTCTGGCTTCTCAGTCTCCAGTAAGTCTGATGAGTGCCAGACATCCAGGTACACACTTAGACTGAACTGCTCCCCCCTTCCCTCCCTCTCCCTGGGTCCGAGGTTTCTGGAGGTATCTCTCCTTTGTGAGCATATTGATATTTCTGGAATTCTATTGTGGGAACTGCTTATGCATTGAACAAGTGCCCATTCCAGGGATGGCTATTATGGAACAGAAAAGCAGGCAGACTTGGTTTAGCTATCAGCTTTTAAGAGCTTCCTCCATCTGCTAAAATGTGCACAGCAAAGTTGCACATAAAATGCTGATTGGTACCTCCGTGCAGATTCCTGTAACGATCCACTCGCTCTTGGTTTATACCACGCTCTCCTAAGCACCTATTCACCTCTCCTATTGGAAAATTTTAATCATCTCTCTGACATTAGCTTGGCAATTTCGGCGGCCACTTCTCAATCTTTCAAAGTCTTTCTGGTCCATTTCGTTCTGGTTTCTTTTCTGCTCGTGTTAATTATTTTTGCAGCCAGCATACGTGTTTGTCAATAATGCATTACATTTTCCGTGTGTCAGTCCTTCAGCCCATCAAAGAGCCCTGCTTTTTACATCCGAATCTATTTCCCCTTTCCCAACTCAGCTCATATCGCTCTAGGCCTGCCTTCTTTTCTTCACTCCAAACCCATAAGAAGTTGCACAGTGTTTGCAACTGTAACACAGTCTCCAATGGAATTGGTTCTGTTCTCCATATAGTGTTAGATCTGGACTTGCAACTTCCCTGATAACTGAGGCACCTTTGTGTCCCACTTGTGAGATTCTCACTGCTGGAACAAGCCAGAGAGTTTCCCCACTTTGCATCCAGGGTGAAAGTGTCTGTTCTCCACTTGAGGACCACAAAATCCTCTCCTGACGGCACTGACTCTATCTCTACGTGTGGTGTCTTCGTTTAATGAAGGAAGCCTTCTCTTGATGGCAATGAAGGAAACTCCTTGTGTAGTGCTATGTACTCAAACTCTATAAATACCTGTATCACCAAATATGACATAAAAGGCTTTGGACCCACCAGCTACATGGGCTGTTTGGGGAACGATGGAGGAGCATTGCCCATGTATTAAAAGTCCATAACAGTCTTCCTTCTGTCCCTGCATAACCTATTCTTGGGAATTTTCTAATGGCTTCCATTTCCTTTTTCATAATTAATATCGAGCTTATCACAAATTGTCACAGTCCCGACTTGTCCTTTGTGGCTGTTTCTGAGAATTCTGACTTGTTCCCTCTCACGAGCCAAGGAAACCCCATTTCCAGAGAGCTTTGCTTCCCAGAAGGAATGTTCCTTTTGTGAAGGGCACGTGAAGGGAAGTCTCTTTTCTTGCTCTGCTTTTGTTTCAGTCCTCCTGGGGGTTGCACACTTCCTCTTCCAATTCCCAGGTTCCTTAGGGGAAACACTTCGCCTGTGAATGGAGGAGGAGGAATGCCCCCCAGACAGAGATCATGCGGCTCATACCCAGATGCCCGTTTTCTTTTTTCTGCCCCAGTTTGCCATTCAGCCCTGGAGTCACCACAAAGCTGCTAGCTAACCTGGAGAGGTCATTACTCTACAGCAATGGTTCTCAACCTTCCTAATGCTGTGACCCATTAATAGAGTTCCTCATGTTGTGGTGACTACCAACCATAATATTATTACTTCATAAATGTAATTTTGCTATTGTTACAGATTGTAATGTAAATATCTGATATGGAGGATAACTGATATGTGACCCCTCCCCAAAGAGATCACGATCCACAAGTTGAAAACCAGTGCTCTATAGCCTAAGAGTCCCTCATCTCCCTGCTGCCAAAGAATGCTGGGGGGGGCGGGGACTGGGCATAGGAAACAGAAATGGGGGAAACAAAAGGTTTCCATGTACCTAAGCCTTTAACAAAGCAGAAACCTCAGTTCTTTGTGAAAAGTCACTACAAATGGTCATGTCTGCTATTCATCCGATAGAGCATTGCTTCCTAGCTGCCCTTTAGTATCTGAAAATCATGCAAATCATCAGAGAAATTGACAAAGATCAGAAAGAAAGGAGAAGGAAGGGAAAGTGAAGTCATGCTTAGCTCCCCTTCAGCTGTTCTATTGTTCATTTCACCCAGATAGGGAAAAGAGGCCCACGTCGTACCAGCTCAGGTCCTGTCTGCTGTCTGTCTTTCTAGAGTTTCTGTCACCTAGAGCCTGAAGATGGCCTTTCCTAGAATGACGGAGCTCTCCTGGAGTCTTCAGTGTGCAATGACAAGAAGATGGAATATCGTGGTTAAAATGTGAAGGCAAAAGACAGTAATGGCATCAGAGATGCTGTGTTCCCCCACAAAACACAGACTAGGATTTGGCCATTTGTCTCGTCCTTGAGGCTGACACAGGTTGACCCCGGAGCCTGTCTTCACTGTGGATGATAGTAGGGGAAGTGGGGGAAAGACATCACTCTTTGGACCACTTGCTACCTGGTGTGATGAAATCGCGGAGTTGTTGTGTGTGGCTTCTTTGGGTCAGGGGAAGATGAAGGCAGCAAGTGTAGGGAAGGGAATGTGGGAATGATTACAGGAAAGACCCACAAAGGATCCTTCTGAGGAAAAAAATGCTTTCTTGGAAGGGGCCTAGTGAAAGCCTTTGTTAAATAGGAGAGCTACGGGCCGCTGTATCACAACAATCCTGATTTTTTTTAAAAAGAAATATTGAGGTTTCCATGAATTTTTAAGAATTAAAGCTTCATAAAACTCATAACTTTAGCCACGGATAATCTTCATCAGTTGCACATATGTGATGTGAAAGAATCTTAATTTACCTTCTTGAAAATTTCCTGAACCTTCTTCCTACAAGACTTAGAAGGACATCTGTCTAGGCTCAGTGGTAGGGTGTCACCAAACATGTACCGTGTCCTGGGTTTCACCACTAGTCCCCTGTACCACAACCCCCCCCCCAAATCCTCAATATAATCATCACGTTTCACACAAGTATATATGTATATATACTATATAAATACAAATATATATATATGTAAACTATACATCAATAAAGCTAAAAAGCCTTCATTTCAACATGACAACCATAGTACATACTTGACTATTAATTGTATACCCGTTAGTAATAATTATCATTGTGATGGTTAATACTGATGGCCAAACTGAGAGGAGCTAGACTCACTCAGGACACAACCTTCTGGGTGTGTCTGTGAGGGAGGTTTTAGAATGGGCTAACCGAGTGGGAAAGACTCCCATTCAGTGTGGATGGTACCATCCCACAGGCTGGGTACCAGACTCCATACACCTGAGAGCAGTAGCTGAGCATGAGCCTTCATCTTTCTCTGCTTCCTGACTGTGAGTGCAAAGTGGTCAACCGCCTCTTGCCTCTGCCCCCGTGACTTCTCCAAAACAGTGGCGGGTACCTTCCAACTGTGAGCCAAAACAACCCCCTCCTCCTTAAATGGCTTTTGTCAGATATTTTGTCATGGTATCAAGAAAAGTAACTAATACAGTGATTGGCTAATCAAATTCCCAAGCACTTTCCTGCCATAATATCCATGGGAGGCAAGGGGTAGAGAGGGGATGCAGGCAGCTGTAATGGCTTTAGAAGCTTTAGTTTTACCTGCAATATTTTATTTATTTATTTATTTATTTTTATTTTTTTTTACCTGCAATATTTTAAAAGTGAAATAGTTATTCTTCTTTGTTTTTAGAGGACATTTAAAGGCTATTTCTTTTTATTTATTTTTAAATGAAATGGTTGCCTGGGACACCAGTTCTGAACTGCTGCAAAGCACCAATCGGCTAGAGCTGAAGGGTTCTTATCAAGGGCGTACCTGAGCAGTGTTTCAAATCCCCATGGTGTGGAACACCCTCCGTGCCTGCTGCTCAACCCTCTGCATCGTGAGCCTCCCCTTCTCCCATCACTTCCTTACAGGGCATTTTCATGAAGTCTTTACGCTCTTATGCCACTAGAGTCCACATTTCACAGCCCTTCCTTTGGTTAAGGGGTTTGGGAACTGTTGCACAGTGACAGGGACCCAAATCTGGCTCTCTTCTTGGCCGGAATCACATTGCTTCCCCACTGTGGATGAGCATCTTCCTTGGATTTCACAAGGAGCTCTTTGTCCTTTGTCAACTTCACTAATGTTCCTTGCTGTGATTTTAAGAAGCAGAGCCGCATGCTGTGCCCGTTTTAAATGCGAAGTTAAAATGTGACCTAAGGTGTCTCAGGCAATGTCCTCCCCACTCAGCTAATAAGCAGGGCACTTTCTAATTATTTGCATGGAAGTTGACTCCCAAGATAATTCAGTGTCCGGGTGGCTCCGTTTCACCTCTACTTATTTCCATTACCTTGCATATTAGCTATGTCACGTTGATGGGCCTGTTGCTCCCCAGGGTGGCTATTATAAATACGGGTGCTACAATAAACGCTTCCAGTCTTCTGGAACCTCATTTGAACTAAGCAAGCTCTCCATAATGATCATTAATGATGTATGGCTTGCATATAAATGTTGGATATTAATCTTTTGTTTATTTTCTCTATGCCATCAGACTTCTTAGAAGTTCTTTGTAATGCTCGCAACTGATAATCAGAAGTAGCTTCTCCACTTGGGACCAAATGACTTTTTAGCCAACAATTCACTGGGGCAGGTAGTTGTAGGTTTGATTTTAGAGTTTTGGCTGATAGTTCCCTTCCTTTGGTAGACATGACTGCTAACACTCTGGGGACCCATGGGTTGTTGATGCCATATCACAGAACATCATCTGACTCAAGTCTGTAAAGATTGCTGTCTTGTGAGTGTCATAAGCGTATGACTGGAACCAGGGTCTAGTCACCAGTTCTAGAAAGAAGGATCCTGTAGGTATTCCTTTCACGCTGGATCTAGATTAGGAATATACTGTAGTGGGCCTGAGAGTTCATCCAATCCAGATCCTTGGCTAAATCCTCTCTCTCTCTCTCTCTCTCTCTCTCTCTCTCTCTCTCTCTCTCACACACACACACACACACAGAGACATACACACATATACACACACAGACACACATACACACACACCACAAGCAGAAATGCATGCATGCATATGAACACATACACGCTTTATTTACCACAACATACTAATAAAATACTTTATTTCAAATACTGAATGCAAAGAGAACTTGGATCCCATATCATGAGGAGCATTTAAGGAAAACACAAAGAACAACTGTTCATCTTTCTCTTTAGTACAGAAGAGGGCTCATGAGGGGACCAAATCTCCCAGTCCTTGCTGGGAATGAGACCTTCACAAGGTTTTCAATTCTGGAGAAATTAGCTTCGATTCTTAGTTATGAGTCTGACAAAAAAGTTGGCTTCTCACATTACTGACCTGTGTCCCAAATGAGTTTTTCAAATATAAAACTATTTTGCTTCCATCACCCGTGTTTGTCACTAGAGATGTGACCTGAGCAATGACTGCCTGAAAACCTTGTACTCGGTAGCATATTTCTTATTAAGTTTGCAGTGTGAAAAACAAAAATCGGAGTTCGTGATTTCCTCCAGCCCCCAGACTGCTTTGTTCTCCGGCAGAAATGTAGCAGAGAGTTTTCTCCCAAGGGTGGACCAGGACCCTCGGGTGTTTTACACGTGAACAGTGGCTGAGTCATTTAATTTAACAAACATAGCTCGCTAAGTTCTCATTATTTGAGCAAAATTTTCAGAGGTTTTTTTTCCCCTCATGCTTGCACAAGAGCCACGTATCTGAAGATTCTGTAAATCCATACAATACCCTCTGACGTGAAGGCCCATTATGGCTCTTAAAGACCCATTGCTGTCTGTTGGATCAAATGTGGACTTCATGTGGAAGCCCGGGAAGATTTATATGTCAGTCACTCCACGTCAAATCTCTATTTAAAACCCGCTGTCTTGGGAAAGAACTTCAAACTATTGTTTTTGCCTGCCGGTATGAAGCATTAAGTTCCCCTGCCAAAAACGGCTTAGGAACATTTCAATTCCCTAAGCTTACATCTGTACACACCTGCAATGAGATCTTCTTCCCTTCCCTCCACCCAGGGGAAAGGAACTCAGCTGGGCAGGTGAGTCTCTCATTGTCTCCACACGACCACTTAGCTCAGACTTGACCCAAGGCACATAAATCACTTAATCCTTCGGAGAGATGAGTGTCAGAATGAAGAGCCGGATTTCTAAGCAAAGGTCGTGTATTAAGTTTTCTACTCCTAACTGCAAGGAGAAACAGGAGCGCTCATCCTCATTAAAACAAAGCAGAAGACTGCTTCAGGAGCCAGGAGTGCTGAGCTCTGTCGTCTGGGAGAGACGATCAAAGACGACGGGGGCCCTGGAAAGACACTCCGCCTCTAGTCCTCTCCAGCAGGTTGTTAGGCCTCCCTTCCCAGTATCTCTCAAAGCAAACGGCTCTCTTTTAGCTCATTTTGCTTCAGTCTCAACAAAAGGTCTAGCCATGGCCATCACCATCTTGTGTCTCTGAGCCGCGCTTCTGAGAACGACGTCTCCATCGTGTAGAATTCCACGACTGGAATGTGCTTCTTGCAGCACCCTGTCCTCCCTACCCCCAGGCCGCCTGCTGTTCACTAAATGAGTGCCAGCTCTCGTTCCCACTCCTCAGTGCCTAGAGCATCATCAGCCCTGATCCTTGTCCTCGCTGTTGGAATCCTAAAGCCCGCTCAGTACACCCGGTGAGAAGTCACAGCTCCTGCTTCATAGGTCATAGCCTTACAGCTCTGCCTTTATACGACTCATAATATTGATCTCCTGCCTTGGGTTGTATTTATCTGTGGACGAATGCCTTTCTCCCAGACTGTAAGGTCTGAGAGCAGGAACCACATTTGCTCTTACCAACGCTTCGCCCTCTGTGTTGCTCAGACACATTGAGTACACATTGAATAACTAAGTGTCCACAGGAAAGATGACTTACCACCGATGTTTTAAAGGAGATGATGAGACCAAAGTGCCGAGGGCAGCAGGGCAAGAAGGAGACGAAGAAATGGAGGGTTTTCACAAAACGGTATTATGCACTCATGAAATTTTCCTTTGAGGGTGGTTGTTCTTATAGACGATTAACTTCTTTTTTATTTCTCTTTTTATCTTTAGTCTGGCATGTTTTTAAAAATTATTCTCTTACTCTGAGAAGCTAGCTACAGCTAGATCTTTCCTGATCTCTCTGCCTTTCAAATCTCAGATTTGTTTAGGTGGTGGGATTGGCAGGGAAATGGTTCTACATTCTAGTTGGCTGCTGGTGGATTTTGATGTATAGGATATCTTTTCAATTTGTTTTCTCTTTAGAGCAATTTGGAATTATCTCCAGGTCAATCAATGGCTCATACTTTACTGCAATTCATATTTTCCCTGAAAATTAAAATGTATTTTACTCTTCCACCTCAAAAAAAAAAAAAAAGCCTACATCCTATGTCACTTTTATTAATCCCAGGCTTTCTACGGAAGCTTCTTTTGTTCTTCTATACCAACAGTTTCCTCCGAGAACAAAACCCTTCCAGTCATACCAATACTCATCCACACGTTGAGACTTGATCCTCCAGTCTCTGAGGACCTTTGGAAGGTCTGATGCTCTTTGAAGAGCCCTGTGATCACAGCTTGGGGCTGTCTTGACCTCACTTCCTTCCTAGTAGGTCACACTTCCCTGCAAAGCCCCCTTTCCGCCCTTACCACATCGTTACAGTCAGCTGTGTGCTGTTAGCCACGCCCACTCGGCACATTCAAGGACGACCTACTCAGTTGTGGTGCCACTCCCTTCACTTCCGGTCACCAAAGCAGCGTCTAGAATGGCTTCTCACTTCCCTCACGGTCGTCGCTTGTTTCCACCACCACCACCCTGCGGCATCGTGTGGAGAATGAATTCCATCTAATTCCACCTGTAAGCCCTCCACCCCTACGATGCCTTTCCATTAACCTTTTTCCTCCTTTATGCCTTCTTAAGCTTTTACAATGCCCCCGAGAGGGCCGAATTTCCCTCCGACTCCCTGCCTGCTTGTAATGCATTCATTCACCCTTGTCTGGAAGGTTCTTATTTGTACCAGTAGCTAAACATCCTTGGGTAACTGTGAGCCTGACAATGTGTTTTTATCTCATTTATTCTCACTCTGGGTCCATGAAGAAAATTGTCACATTTTCAGAGACGTGAGATTCAAAGAGATGGAAGATAGAACGACTTCCCCAGTCCACACAGGTAGAAACCGACCGCAGTGGGCGTTAGACCCGTTCACCCTCAATCTGCCCGTCACGCTACCATGGTTTGCTCTGTGTGAGTGGGTGGTGGGAGGCTGCTCAAGATTATCCGTGTTACAGCAGGGCCGTTCAGAGATGCTGACATCTTGTATCCAGCCCAATTAAGTACCAGACAGCCTCCCTGGCAGAGCGCCTAGTGACGGCTGCCATGGAAACGACCTTTCTCCACACCTGCTTAGGCTACTTCCCTGTAAAGAGAGACGCCCTGGAACCTCGGCTAATTCTGGTCTTATAGCTCTTTCCAGAAAATTCCACCCTTAGGGCAGGCAACAAACCAACTGAGGTAGGCCAGCAAGCAACCACCTGTGGCCCAACCTGCCCTTGGGGAGATGAACCTTGCCCATTTCAGAAGACTGTCCTGGGCAAAGCGCCCATTGTCATTGCTTTGCTTTGCCAGAAACTCCTGACTTTCCTTACAAGAAATGATAAAGAAAAAGATCCAAAGACGATAAAAATTGCATCTAGACCTCAAAGAGAATAATGCTTCTTTGTTGACTTTTCTTGCCCCTGTCTTAGGTTTTTTGTTTTGCCATTGAACCCAGAGCCTTGTAAAATACTCTACATCTCATCACAGAACTGTATTCCCAGCCTTTTCTGTAGTTTTTATTTTGAGGCAGAAACTCACTAAGTTGTCCAGACTAACCTTGAACCTAACGATTCTCTTCCCTCTTGAGTAGTTCGGATTACAGGCCCACCAGACCCAGTGAGAGGTTTATCTAGAATGTAGTGTCTTATTTATTTAAATGAAATCTTTGAAACCAATTAACACAGCAATAATTTTGGCTGGATAAGACATGATATAGTTTCTGGATGGGATATAAGAAGGCAGACTCCAGGTTGGTTTAGCTCCTTCTTAGCTAAGCTTCAAAATTTAGGGTGTTTGTCCTTAGGAAATTCCAAGTTGTACCAAAAGTATCTCCACATACCAGGTTTTTCAAAGTCTGAGGGTCTGATTTTTTTTCAGGTTATTATGATTCTAAGTGTTTAAATCTACTATTCTGTTGATAGTCTCAGGAATTAATCATATTTGTAAAGCACCCACGGAGCTAAAGTTTTCCCCTGCTACTACTAACAATATCATTGGCAACTCTACAGCCATGGGCCTCGGTGCCCAGGTCACCATTACCTGGGGATCCTGTCACTGCTTTCGTATTTAACATCTTTGCTCGCCCGTCACATGTCATTTGAAAAACCGCTACCTAGACATCCAAGCTACCAAGTACCTCCCCTGCATAAGAATCTGTGGGAATGGACAGAGAAGGCTTAGTCTGATGGTGGGCAGAAGAGTAACCAGGCAAATACACCTGGGCCTTTGTGGGCAGCATGAGTCAACAGGTTGTTTAGGGAGAAGGGGACAGACTAGCTAAAAGGAGGAGGCGTGTCTTAGGAAGCCCTACTGGAGGGGAAAGCAGATGGGGGCCTGTACTGCCCTAGAATAAGTAAGACCCTCCTCATCTCCCCTGACAGCACTGACGTCCCCTTTTTGAACTCTATCTTTCTCTGAAGTCAGTTCCATGTCCCCCCTCTGTTACCACCGTGGTTGTATAACATAGGCCAGGCCGACTCACCCAGACGCGCTGGTCTGCAGAACAAACAAACAGGAGCAAAAAGCGAGCTGAGCTCAAGGCTTGTTCATTCCGCATGCGTGTAGATGTTCTCAAGCACAGCCATGGGCACTCGTCAGAGATGCCCACGGACAGATGGGTGGATGGGGGAGAGCACAGGGGAAAGTGAATGCTGTCTGGAAGCTAAGAAAGGCAAAGGGCGTGAGAGCCAAGGACCATCTACTGGAGACCATGTTGGCAGTGAGGGAGCTCACTAGTCTTGCCTGTGCTCAGCCGGCTTCAGGAAAGCCATGCTGCAGCATGGTGGCAGCCCCAGAGGGAGGTTGCTGAGCAAGGTATGTGAGCCTGTAAACAGGCCGCACTGCTCCATGGCCTAAGATAAATATTCATACGGAATACTGGTTCTAGGGTATGAATTTTTAGACCATAATTCTTTAAAATTTATTATAGTTTTAAACTTAATTGGGTGAAAGTATTTATGGGAGGGGGGAGGGGACGCAATTACCCAATTATCAAAGCGAGGAGGAACCCTAGAAGGAACACTAAAGCGATCTTTAAGTACTGAGAGGATTTTATTACGGCAACTTTTAAAACGGTAATGAATGTCACGTTCCTTGGTCTTTTTCACAACAGAAATGAAACACAGCATTTTCACAGGTTTGCTTCTGCTGGGGAAGAGACAAGAAAGGGATCGGGTCATCCCTCAAAAACAGCCACAACCAGGGGTGAAAAATGTCACCGTCCCTAGAGTGTTCAGAAAAGGGGTGGGAGGGTGGAGAAGGAAAACTGAGAGCAGTGGGAAGGAGCATTCAAAACACGATGGCATTTCCTCAAATGGGGGAGAGCTCACAAATTCAAGCCTATTGTTCAAATCACATCAGTAATGAGATCAATGAAATCAAGGCGTGATCTCCCGAGACCGCTGTGGCTATCTGTCCAGGAAGCCTCCTTGGAGCTCTATCAATCTGTGCTCCCCCAAAACAGAGCAGAGTAGAAAACGATGTTTGCTCCCCAAAATGGAGCAGAGCAGAAAACAATGTTAAGGAGGCTTTTAAAACACATCATTGAGATTACAGCACCTTTAAAAATAAACAGCACTGAATACCAACACAGGTAAAATGTCATTGTGAGACGGGGCTCCGAGAGTCAACAGCGTTCTTTATGGCTTTCCAGTGTGCGATAAAATCTGTCCACCAGATGTACTGATGTCTCCTGTGTAGCATACTTGAGCATTCTGTAGGCCTGAGGCCCATTTATTTCATGTAATTGCCTTTCCTGTGCACACCTTGGGGTACCCTAATTCTATATTTTATTTCAGGCACTGTACAGGGTACCATCTGGTAGTTTTAAACTCATCCCATTTTATTGCGCTACGGCAGAGGATGTATTCAGCCGTACGGCAGCTTTTGGTGGAGACAGACTCCGTACTACTAGCTATTTATTTTTGCCTGAAATAAAGTAGCCTTGAACTATCAACATGCAGGATTCACACATAGATCACAGCCAGTCCATACTCGCTAGACAGGTTCCTAAGCAACCTGCAGGCATGAAGCAGCTTTGAATTGCTTCTCGCACAGCTGTTAACTTATAGAATTGGGATTCTAAATTCTTTGCCTACTTCTGCACATAATGATATCTTTTTAGTATCTCATTTGTATTATTTCAGTTCAGATGAGCACAAAAATAAATGTATTCTATCACATCTGGAAAAGTACCGCAGAGAAATCGCTTAATATTGGAAGATGCGCACCTCATTACGAGGTTCGTCACTCATTTCAACCTCAACCTTAACGTCTGTCCCTCTGCCATGCGGCTGTGATTTTGCTGCTGTTTTTGTTAAATTGTTAAATCATCTTTCGAGGGAATCTGTGAGATCTTGAAAAGACAAGTTTGGCTATAACAGACGTGGCAAAGACAGATAAATTTCGGAACCATGCAGCTTTTCTGCAGCAGGTCCCTGATGAGAAGGCCCGCCCTCCACGTGTGCTCAAATGAGACATTCGATAGGAAGTGATGCTCAGAATCCACCTCCCTCCACGGAGCAGCTCCTCTACCCGTGTGCCCATGCAGCTGGCCGTGGGTACTCAAGCAAATATCAGGGTCCCTGGTATGCAAATAACACATACCCAGCTGCAGCCTTGCAAATGAGCCATTGTTCACCTGCCTGCTCCTGCCTAACCAAATCCCTGTTGCCACTTGCGTTAGAGATCCCCTCATCTTCGTTTCTTCCCTCCCTGTGCCACAATAGCTAAGCTTTGCACCAGTCTCTGGTCTAGTGGCCTCCACGGCGAGGGGGCCAGCAAGGCGGTGGCGTTTAGTGAGTGATGAGCTGGCGTGTTAGCCACTGCTGCCTCTCAACATGTGTTATCTCAGCATTGCCCAGGGAGGAGATTACCAGGCATTGGCTGGAGCTACAGAAAGCCTTCCAGTGTACAATCTGCTACCTGGCACTGATGGCCAGTGTAAATAAACAAACCAATCAGGAGATGCTGGCGCTGCTGCAGGCATCTTGGCCCTTCGTTATGGTGACGGGGATGGGCGGCAATGGCTCAGTTACCGTTTAAGATGGGAAGATATTTAAGGTACCAAAAATGCTGGATGGGAACGCATTCACGGCAGATTCTTTGCATGTTTTGCATTCGTGGCAATGACAAACGCAGCTCAGTGCACCTGGCTGTAGCTGTCTGCTGTGATCTAAAGCCTGTTTGGACGGAAAGAATAACTTCCTCCGTTATTTATTGTTGGAAGCAGAGTTTACTTTGCTGTCTTTAACCTCAGCAGAAATCAGGAATGCCAGTTTAACAGCAAGCTGATGAGTTCTGGGGAGCAGAGCAAAGAGTCACTGGTTTGGCATCTTGTAAATCAGCGGGAGACCGGTGACCAAATAGATTCATATTTATTTTCCTGGAGTTTTCTCCCCTTCTTTGACTCTCAGGCAATCTCGTCCTATAAAAATGTTAATGCTGGACTGAATATGAAGGGTAATTTTTTTCTCCCACAGCTCTGTCAAACATATCTTCCCAATAATTAAATGTGTATCCTTGGGCCCTAAGAGCAGTCTTGTTGAACAAAGCAACCACAAATCCAACTAACCTTTGAAGAATGAGGGTGTCAAAGTATAAGCAGATGTTTTAATTTGCACAGTGCAGGGATTTTTCGGATGCCAAATGTTCCTAAAATAGTTATTGTGTCGTGGCAGCAGGAGAAAGATAGACTCAGAAATGACCCGTAGCCATCTTATACATGACAGACGTGGCCTCCGTCAGCAAAAACCAACATTGGACATGCTGTTCAGGAAACTGTGTTACTTTCAGCCAACAAGAAAATTACCATAACTCTATAATTATAATGCATGAGAAGGAAAGAGAGTAGTGCAAATTTTACACACACACACACACACACACACACACACACACATCCCTACATACTACAAAGTCCATTGCTAAATTAAGTGCAGGGTAAAATAAAAAGTACATGTATCCTTTGTCTACATACTAAAGGTTTCTAAAAGAATTATGAAATATACGATTTTTTAAAAATAGGATGCGTACTTGGGCTGTGAAATTACAGCCCTTCACTGTAGTTAGCTGAACTTGTATTGCTCTGGGAAAATGTTAGCATGCTTTTTTTACTTACAAGGAGATAAATGCAGAGAGGATTTATATTAGACAGAAGGAAACATGCCCTCTGTTTGAGCAGAGTCATGAAGAACCCACCTAGGTTACCCAAGAAGACTGGAATTGACCTCCTGGAGACTTTTCGTGGTGGATGAGAGACCCATATATTTGGGTTTATTGTAGGGTTGTTGGAAACTTGTTGACTGGGCTTGTCCAGAAATGCCCAGTCTTTTTCTGTCAATGACCTCAGAGCAGGCTAGCTACTTAGCAGGCATCTACTAGCCTAAGTGACTGAAAACTCCTTCCCTAAATCTCTGCTTCTAAAAGGTTCAACCGAGGCGCTCCTGGGCAGCATCGCTGCTGGGTGGGGAGGAGTGTGATTGCTACTGTTTCTGTGGTACACAATTTCTCAAAATCTGCCAAAAATGAAAAGGCTACTTATTTGTGGTCTTAAGCTTATATTCCCAGCATTTCATCTTGTGGATTTAGTCACACATTTCAAGAAAATTCACAAAGTAATGTTCATGGGTAATCATGTCTAGAAACAGCTAATAAAATGGAAACAACCTATGTCAGGAGAAGGGGGATTCAACAAGTTGTGGCATATCTCTGCTAAAAGAGACAGTTTTAAACATTCTGATAAAATAGATTTCTAAGACACGAATGAGAAGCCAGGTATGTTTTCCCATGCACAATATATGATCATTTACATTTTTTTTTGAAACAAATTGACATCAGGCATATTTTCCAAAGAATAAGAAATAACTTTGAACTGCTATACTTTCTGAATTTGCACTCTGCCCTATATAACACTTATTGATATCAAACATATGAAAACCACATAAATGACCAAGCACGCCAATTAAAGTAAGCAGGGGATTTGTGTGTGTGTCCCTGGTTTCCCCGGAAAGTCTTAAAGCCACTAGCATACATGGCCTTCCTGCAGGTAGTAGGCCTTTTTGATTTGTTTTTTTTTTTTTTTTTCCCGATTCTCTTCTTGCAACTGGCTATTTTCGAAGAGAGTGGAGATGAACAGTAGTTTGGTAGGAGATCACCAGAGAATATTTTCTTCCTTCACAGTTGGGTAAACTAGGCAAAACTACCTGAGGTTGAGGAGAGCGTATGTTCTTCCTGAGACCCTAGGGAGGGGAAGGGGACAAGAACAAGAGAAGAGCGTTGAAGAATGCCAGAGGAAATCAAGGCCCGCTTTCTTATGGAGCCCTACGAAGCACCTGTCAGATTTCTTTTTACTAAAGCGCATGTCAAACGGGCCTGACGGGAAGGTAGGTTAGTGATGTTTGTTCTCCAAAGCCTCACCTGGAACCTTTGAAGCCTCAAGCATGAATATTCACAATGGTGCGTGCTGTATGCAAGCTGTTAGAGGGTGAGAGCCAACAGAGGAGCGTCACCATCAGAGGGATGAAACTCAGCAGGTGACAGCCTCTATGAGACCTGATGGAGGGCTATTTACTTTCATTATCAAGAGAATTCACTTATACAATTTTCTCAAGAGTCCATCACAGTGCCAAGCATATACACAGACAGTGGAATTCTCTTCAAAATATTTAACCACCAGCTCAGCTACTTTGGTTGGTCACCAGAGGGCTTCTTCAGGAACTAGGAAAAGGCATGTCCCCTCTGTGCTCATGAAACCTTTATTCTGCTGATAGAGGCGGACAAGTTGAACTTTTACCTAGTCTAGAGATCAAACCATCCATCTACAGAAATCCAGAATCATTTTGACACTTTGGGTAGTAGTTTCCTCTCCTTGACAACAGCCCCCTCCAAAGAGGGAAGCGGAGGCAGGTGCTCACTTGTGAGATTTTTGTTTAAAGAATACCCCATCTTTACTTGCAGCTGAGAGGCTGAAGATTAAAAATTAGCCACTGTATAGTAGCTGAGCAGTAACAATTTTTCATAAAGGTTTTTAGTACACATTTGGGATTATAATTTCAATATTATGCAAATGTATTTTATGGATCTGTAATACAGAATGTGTACTGGCGTTAATGTGCGTTAGCGGGCAAGCAGAGAAAGGCTCCAAATGAGCCATTTTGGTGTCTGCTTTCAACACGTATTATGAATAATAAGTACAATGTTCTGGTTTAGAACAAATAATATAAAAACCTGAATTCCTCTTGATGTTCATCAGGACACCGCTCTATGAAACTCCTACAGAATTCTTCCATTGGACACAGTGAAAAACCAGCTCTTGACCAATATATCCCTGTTTATAGCTTCCTTCTTAAATGGAATGTAGAAGTAAAAGAAATACACTTAGTACCAAAAGGGAGCAGTTTCCCTGTGTTGTTCAAAGTTGGGCATCAACCAGATAAGTGATCCAGGAAGGTCATGATGCTTGGAAGTCAAGAGGGCAGAGGGCCGGCTACTCCTGATTTAGAGGCTCCAAGTACTAGAAAACTTTAGAAGAACTTCTAAAGAAGGCAAAAAAATCATTGTCTGTTCCATTAACAAAATCAACAAATTTGATTCCTTTATACAATACTTAAATGGTTCATATAAGATGATTGTGTTACTCCAGATCTTTAAAAGATGGATAAATACTCTTTTTTTAAAAAATGAAACTTGCTTTTTATTTATGGGGATAAAAGCGCTGCCCATGGAGGTCAAAAGAAAGAACTGGATCTTCTGGAGTTGGAGTTACCTGGTGGTTACAACACTCTCCAGTCCAAGAACAGAGTTCATCTCTCCAGCTCCTAAGCCCCTTTTTGTAGTAATGCACGCTTCCAGCTTTATAATCTAATATGAACTGGGCTTGTGTTTCTCCTTCAGCCTTATCAGTATGTGTTTGTGTTTGTACTTTAGAAACAATTGCTCAAGAGAGAATTAGGGATTTTTCTCAGAAGACTAAGCCAAGTAATATTCCTGGACTTGTCAAAATCCTTAATTTTTTTGTTAATGCTCTTTATATATGAGCTTGGTGTGCTAGCAACAAAAGCAAGACTAAGAGATGTCATTTACTGACAGTTGTAACTAGGTGTCTCAGGAGGCAACCGGACCATCTAAGTGTACTGACTTAGGACTCTGAGGCTTTGCTGATCCATTTCTTGAATGTGTGATGCACACTTGTCCCACTGCATTGTCCAATGAGTATGCAGCAGGTACCCACCTAAGAAAGAATGATGAAAATCTTTTCCAAACAGGCGCTCTTAACTTAATGTATAGTGCTGCAGACTTGGTGAGGTGTGCTGGCAGAGGTGTCTGTCCCACCCAGTCCCACAGCCGTTCAGTCCCAAAGAAAACACACAGAGGTCTACATTAATTTTAAACTGGTTGGCCTATTAGCTCAGACTTTCTTATTAATTAACTTTTACATCTTACATTAACCCATAATTCTTGTCTCTGTTAGCCACGTGGCTTTGTACCTTTAATCAGTGAGGCATTCTCATCTTGTTTTCTGTGTGTCTGGGTGACAACTGCAGACTGAGCCTTTCCTCTTCCCAGAATTCTTCTGTTCTCATCGCCCCACCTATCCCTCCTGCCTGCCTACTGGCCAATCAGCATTTTATTAAAACAATACAAGTGACAAATCTTTACAGGGTACAAGACCATTGTCCCATAGCACTCACCACTTTTTTTTTCCCCCAAAACAAGAACTCTGAATCTAATCTCCCTTGTTTAGCTTTCTTTTTTCCAGACTATTATCCATAACAACTTGTAACCAACACTATAAACAAAAACAAATATCCATAATAATTTGGGGTGGGGACTGTGGGTGTACTTTTCTAGGCTACTTCCTGCTGATTGGGGGCACTGATAATCTTACAGGGACCTAAAGAAAATTTAGGATTATGGTCAAGTCCTGACTGGAATATTCTGTGAGGCTTGATCATCTCAGCCAGCAGTCTTGAGGCTGTTGTGGATGTAGAACTCAGAGGAAACTCCATCAGAGGTCCTTTGAAATGTTGGATCATCTGGGCCATCTGCTCCTATCGAAGATTTCTCAGGGGGTCTTCCTTGATCAAGCCTGATTTTTCTTGAAGCAGAATGAATCCACAGCCTCTCATTTCCTGTGGAAACAAAAGCAAAACCTCTTCTCCAAGGCAACATACCTTTTGAGTTAAAGGCATTGAAGTCAAGACATTTTCAGAATATGTTTGTTGGATTAATCCAGCAGCATTTATACTTAAACATCTTTTAGCAGCTGTTGCTCCTTCCTCAATCATCAAGCAACCCAAAGACAACACAATAGCATAGAGTACCCAGATTCTCTGTGTATTTTCCATCTTTACCTGGCTTACTTTAAACTCTATTTCTTTTATTTTTACTTTTAATTTTTGTTTTTTTGAGACAGGGTTCCTCTGTGTAACTTTGGCTGTCCTGGAAATCACTCTGTAGACCTAACTGTCCTTGAACTCACAGAGATCTCCCTGCCTCTGCTTCCCAAGTGCTGGGATTAAAGGTTTGCCCCACCACACCCAACTACTCTCTTTCTTTTTAAAGAACTTTATCCTTCTTCTTTTCTTTGCCAAGCACACATACGTTTTTAAACACACTATAAACCACTCAGAGGTTTTTTTTTTTTGTCTGAACCTATTTTTACTGTATATTGCTCTTTTCCTGACCACATGAGTTTTTAATTTGCTAAATGATATGGCTAGGATTAAAGCTGTCGCTTGATGGCTGGATCCACCTTATTCCATAGCGTTCTGAGAGTCTAGCCTCATGGTAGAGGTACAGGCTGGAGCTATGTTTATTGCCACAATTTTATGGACTTTCAAAGTCCCTGCAACTACCTATTTTTATAAGCACCATTTAAGTGTTTTGTGGCAGAGCCTCTCAGGGGCTGCAGAGTTTTTGCAGCTAAATCTGAGTCAGGAAGCTTCTCTTAAATGAGATGCACTTGCTTCTAGCAAACAGAGCCCACCTGAGGAAATGCTGCTACCAAGAAGCTGTGGTTAACTCTGTTCTTTTGTCCGAATTACTTCCCAAGCTCTCTCAGGTTTTATGCAGATGTCAGATTGTGTGCATGCGTGTTTCTACCTCTGACAACAGAGGAATCTACAAAATAACAAAAAAGAAAATCTATGTTTGAGTTCTGTGTTAAGGGTTATGTGAATAGTGTCAATTGACCTGCAGAGAGAGTTTGCAGGGTGGGTTTTATAATCCATGTACAATGGTTGAAGAATGAGGAATTGTAAAAGATCCAGTATATATAAAATCACAGTTGTATGAGTCTTTTCTGATTTTGCAGTCCAGATTCTTATCTATCATGTAAACCTAGCCCTGTGTGAACAGTACATGGTAGTCTCGGTCTCACATATTGGATAAGTCAGAAGAACAGAGCTTGGCCCTGTGATCCAACATGGGCCCTACCTTTAGGATGCCAGATGCTTCCCATTTCAACCAATTGTTGCATCATTCCTCGCCTTCACTGACGATGCCCACTTCCCCTGATGCTTTTTTTCTGGTTTTGTTGGGGGTCTGTGGAAAAAAAGCAGGATACTACAAGAGAGTCTATCTTATGAGAACTCAACGAACGGATGCTTGCTCAAAGGGAAATCAGATTCGTTCAAGTTCTCTAACTCAAATTTAACAGAAGTCTTTGCTGCATAGGGTAAACTTCGCTTCTATCCTTGGGTCTCTAAAGTTTTAATAAGACAGAGAAAGACTCGTAGTGGAAGATGTTTCCCAGTTGTTGAGATACAGGACATTGAGAAATTAAGCCTGCAGTACAGTGTTCTGGTCTGAGGAAGTCAGCGTGCAGCACCTTGAAATAATACACTCAGCAACTGTCTGCTGCCTTCCTTAAGCACTTGGTCCTATTGTTGTGTGATCTCACTGAATCATCCCAGCATCCTTTAAGGTAAGCATTATTGTCTTTCATCTTTTAAAAATTAGTAAAATTTAGGCTTAGGTCAGGTAAATCATCCAAGATCACGTGGTTAATAAGTGCTTGAATAAAGATCTGATTCCAGGTTAAGTTTAATTTCAAAGTGAGGAAATGAATTAATGATGGTTTTAAAGTCATGAATCCCAATTATTTAGAAGCCCAGTATTGAACTTTGTCTTTCTGCTTTGTTGTTTCTTGTAGCTTTATTAGATTTAGTTATAAACTAGTCTATGTGAGAGAAGGGATAACATACAAAGCATTGTTTTTTAAAATTCTTCTAAGGGCCAGTTCCCAGACAAAGAGGTAACCATAAGATATTTCACATTTTCCTCCTGTATTTACTCTATGACCACACCTAGTCAAAAGTCAGCCATGCTTTCCAGGAGCTTTCAGCTTCCGGGGCGATGAAAGCATCAGTGTATCAGCTGGGCATAACTGCAGTGAGAAGAACTTTGAAAGTCTAGGTGGCTCTTGGAGAGTGGCAGTCAACTGGTCCATCGGCTCAGCGGAGGCCTCCCAGGGTAGATGCCCTCTGACCCTATTCCTGAAGCATCATTAAGAGCTAATCAGAGTGGAGAGGGTACCATGGGGGAGAGGAAGTAAAATACACAGAGACTTCAACATTAGAGATTAGTACATGATCTGTTCTGGGATTACAAGTCATGAGAGCTTATTGTTCCCTTGTCGGGTGAGCCAACTGTTTGGAAAGAGAACTAGGGAAGAGGGGGACCACCAAGCAAGACGATAAGGAGACATGGGTGTAAGGTTCAGACAGACTACTGCCTACCATACCAACATGATTATATTTATCCTGATCATTGGGGGCAGAGGTGGAAAAATAGTAAGAAGTAAAATAAGCTACATGTTAAGAAAGAGGATTAGCTAACTTCTAGAGAGCAAGTAGGAGGGGCTAACTACTGATGACCAAAGCAGAGAGAATAAGGAAACACTCATTGACATTCGTGAGGGGGAGGAGTTGCCATCTGTCCAAGAGAAGACCGTTTTCACTTCATTTGGAAGGACACATAAATATTTTACTGTTCTTAGAGCACCGCTCCAAATTAGTCTTTTTCTCATCGTTAATTTACAAGATCCCCGTGGAGTACAATGCCAAAGAATCCTCGCACTGAGCATCCTTGTGTTGCGACACCCCAGCCCCCCGAGATTTACTTAGAGCTGTGTTGAGGCACTTTCTATCTCAACCATCTTTCTGTGGGTAGAGGGACCAGAACAACAGGAATCCACATAAACACTCTAAGAGGAAGAGCTCAGAAAGAAAAAGATAGCATTTTTGCTGAGGCGCACTTTTATTTTGAAAAACCTTGAAGATTTCTATTATGAAATCATTCTCCTTTGGCATTATTGCTGCATGCTCAACAAATAGAAGGTAAATATGCTAGAACAAAACAAAACAAACAACCTGGTGCCTTTCTTCTGTACATCACATAGGTATAAGATTTTTCGTTTTCGCCCGACTGCTGGAAACACTTGCATAGGTGATTTGGAGATTTGGAAGAGCTATCTCCCACACATATGATTCTTTATGAAGAGGTAATTTTACCTGTGGTCTATTTGATTGAATATTATAAGTCAGTTTGACCTCAAAGGTACCAGATCTCCCCCCTCCCCAATACAATTGTCCTGGAAAGCTAAAGTGAGATTTATTCAATTACCATTTAAGAACTTTGTGTGTTATTTCTATTTTTCTCCCCATGAATTTGTTCCCAATACAATCTTAAATTTGTCTAATTTGCTGTGTTATTGCAATTAGTCAATTCTCCCCTAGTTACACAAATAATAGCCTTCTAAGTTTGAGGCTGTAAATCATTCATCCATTAAAAATGCCATTTCCTTGTACTGCAAATTCGATTCATTTAGAAGAGAAAAACCGTGCATGGAACAGAATTTCCAATTCATGGACACATTAACATTTGGATCAAAATTTTATATTGTGTCAGCCAGTAAACAGTATAAATGGTTCAGATTTGCAATAAATAATTGTCTATTAATACTCTGGCATGCTGTAGCAAATTACAGTCTCACTTCAGTAAGCACAGCTGGAGGTAGGCGCCAGGGCCTCAGGATGTGAGCGCCACCGCTGGATTGGTTCTAGTGGAAAGAGCTCATTGCTCACGGATGCAGGGAAGCTCTCTTCTCTGGCAACGGGAAGCGTGCTTGTCAGTGGATGCTCATGTTTATAAACACAGGAGGAGGTACCAGTGGGCTCTGACTGTAAGTGGAACATTAGGCACCAGGACACAGCTCTTTCTGTAGAGTCTACAGAAAGCTTAGACGAGGAAGCCAACAAGATCTTTGTTCACATGTGCTGGATATGAGAGAGGCCGTGGCGTGTGTCTTACCTAGAAAAGTGCTTCTGATGAGCAGAACTGGGATCTGGGAAACAGGCTTCCTGTAGAGGCAGCCACAGTGTCAGCTGATGATGATGGAGTCACTCAGGGACCACGAGAAAGCCAGGCTCTCCCCAGAATCGGCCTTGCCGTGCAGGCATGATTTTGGCTTCCGTCCCCCATCTCTCTGCCAGAATCTTTCTCCCTAGTCAGTTGAGTAAATGAAAATTAATACCATTTTCACAGTTTGGAGCCAACCTTTTAAAACCTGTTAGAATGCAAACAAGATCTCTGTCTGAGAGATCAGTGTACATGTTATTAGCATCCTTGGCTCATTCGCCATAAAGTGGTGTGCTGTGGGTGCCAGATTCACCAAGACAATGCCATGGAATATGGCGAGTTGGAACTCAGGACAGGTAGCTTGAATACTGAGAACATGAAGTGTTGCCAGATGACCTGAGGGAAATGCTGTGTGCTGTGGAATGCCAGGGTACTCACCGAAAGGGTTGAGAACGAGACCAATGGAGACCCCCAAACAGTGGGGACTTCCTCTCAGACCCTGGGTTAGGCACAAACCACACCTGTTTTCACAGAGAGATCCTTTATTAAGCAGGGAAGAAAAGTTAAAGCGGCTGCTTTCTTTTTTTTTTTTGTTGGTGTCTTTTGTTTTTTGTTTTTCGAGACAGGGTTTCTCTGTAAAGCGGCTGCTTTCTGACTCCGGCAGGAGAGAGCAGCAAATGACCTTGCAGGTGTCACTCTTTCGAGGGGTCAAAGGGGAGGCCTGTGTTAGGCTGGGCTGGGAGGGGGTGGTAAAGGAGCTAGGGGACTAGGGAGCAGGGGAGGGGGAGCAGGGAAAGAGGAAAGGGGTAGTTAAGGGGGAAGGCGTGTTTGTCCTAGAGGGACAAAGGACTGTCTCTGGATAGAGAGGAGACAGAAGCGATACATTGGCAAACGTCAGCTTCTAAAGGCAAAGGGGGAAACCTGTGTTAGGATGAGGTGTTTAACTTTAATTGGGCATGTTAATTAGGTGAGCCTAAGAGGGCTTTTGATTGCTGGACTTTGGTAGTCAGCCTTGGGAGGAGGATATGGCCAATAAGGGACTAGACCTCTGTGGCTAGCTTTAGAAATGTAACCTAATGGTCTTCAGCAAGGCAGAGACAATGCAGGAGAAGGGCAAGGCCTGCCAGAGCCGCATGCTAGAGCAGGCTGGCGTCCCTTCAACCAACACCTTCAGGGGTTTCTCTGGCACTGCACTATACCAGACCCATTTTTTCAGGTAAGAGAACCAAGGTCCAAAAGTATTAAGAAGCCTACTCATGAAGTTCACTCAGCCAGTGCGGCAACACATACTGAAGTGTTTAGTGTCCCTGATAGCTAATTTATCTTAGCTTGGCCTTTAGCCCAGTATTATCTAGGAATGATACAATTTACTCATCTTAAATCTCCATTGCTCAGTTAATTAATAATGTAACCCTTGGCAAATGCAGTTTCAAAAAGCTCTCTATAACAAAGACTCCAATTTCAGTTCAAAACACTAGTCTTCATTCATACTAGTATACTGTTTTATGCTGTGTTTTATACCGACACCAATATTTCATATTCTTTCGGTCTACTTTGGCATATTGAAAATACAAAGAAGTGTTAATGCAGCTTTATAAACCATATTTTAAAAAGAATATTGATATTTGGAAAAAGCTAGATATTGATGGGAATGCTTTATTTTTGCTTGAGTAGAATAATGGTTTCATCAACATCATAAGAAAAATGTACTGGTTATTGTGTTGGTTTGAAAGAAAATGGCCCTCAAAGGGAATGGTACTGTTAGGAGGTGTGGCCTTGTTGGAGGAAGTGTGTCACTGTGCCGGAGGGCTTTGAGGTCTCATATATGCTCAAGTCATGCCCAGTACCCCAGACAACTTCCTGTCGCCTACAAGATATAGTACCCTCAGCTACTTCTTCATGGCTACCTGCACACTGTCATGTCCCACCATGATGATAATGGACTGAACCTCTGAACTATAAGCCACCCCATCAAATGTTTTCATTTATAAAAATTGCCATGGTCTTGGTGTCTCTTCACAGCAGTAGAAATCTAAGACAGCACCAATTAGGAATAGGTTACTACCCTAGATTTTACAGAAGAACCTAATTTTGCCTTTCATGCATGCTGAAAGCCAAGTTGAATTTGGGGTATTTCTCAAGCAAGGAGAACATCCGTGGCTGGTTTATTTGAATGCTTCAGGACATTTAAAAATAGTTTCCCTAATTCACCAAAGAATTGGCAAACCCTTGCGGTTGTTTACTCTCCTGAGCAGCCTAAGCTCTCCTTTATGCTTGGACAATTGTTCTAGGCTCATAGTGTTGCCTGTGCCAACAATAGCTACTCTTTGTGGAAAGCCACCAGGCGACCCTCATAAAAGCCTGCGTAATGTCACCTTTCTCCTGCCTCAAGCCATCAGTCATCCTCTGCCTTCTTCAAAGATAACTGCGTACCTAAGGCCTTTCCCACCTGGGGACTGTCCACTAACGCCACATCCTCTGGCTTCCCTCTGGAGGTCGTCTGTTTCAGAGACATCCCGTCCCCCAGATGCTGACCCTCTGCTACCATGCTGTCCTCTTCTCCTGCTGGTCCCCTAACCTCCAATGTCGTCAATTCTCTACAGCTCTCCTGCGTGTTTCTGAATTTTCTTTCGAGTTTTAAAAATTACCTATTAATTAAAAGTCAATTCAACATTGAAGATTTGATGCTAGAGAATCAAACACACAGAGAGAGAAAAATCAAATTATCAGGAATTTGAACAAAGCCCTCTCTGTATATTCATTTATATAACGTCTCCCTACCTTGACTTCATAGACTTGGCTTAGGGACAAGAAGACCTGACTCTGCCATTTTCCAGAGTCCAGTCACGTGGCTTTTTGATATTCCTTTATCACAATGATAGGCTGGAAGGGCCTGCCTGCCCTGCGACTGTTCTGTAGAGCAGTGGTAACAGTATAAGGCAGACAGCTCATAAACTCCAGGGTACTCTGTGCTGTTTCTATGCATTCACTCTTCCCCCACACGGTGGTCCCAACTCTTTCCATAACACCGAAGTACATCTCTGAATTTAGGATGACCAGACAAGTCATTCATTTCACACAGGTGGCTTTGGGGGTTGTGGATGTTTTAACCATCTCTGCCCCCTTTTCCCCGCCACATTGCAGCAGGTCAGGGTCCCACAACCGCTGGGTTCTACACAGTCCTGGAAGGACCGAGCTAAGTTGCTGGTTGTCTCTTTCCCACAGGATGTATTCAACAAATCTTTGCTGGCAAAATGAATGCATTTCTTATGTGTTAATAAAGGGGGGAACTTAGAGTTATTGGTGAATATACTTCCAAGAAATTTTGCTGATGCAGTTTTAGCCATTTTCCCAATCATAACCCGGTGGTGCTAACCACCCCAAGCACCTAATGCTAGCAAAAGCATAGCAGCCATTGTCTGTTTTTCACAGTCTTTTGCTAAAGATGAACTCAAGATAGACTGATCTAAAGGGCCATCAGACTTTAAAACATCCGCACCTCTTTGTGTTAAAACCACAATAATACTTGGCTTATTTATGCACTGCACACCAATGAGAGGAGCCAATTGCACGTCTGCTATGAAATAATATCTATTATTACATGGATAGAACACATTAACCCCACTGGAGGCACTAGTGGTTACACAGTGTGTCATATTAACACACCCGCGTTATCTCCCGATTGCCATCGCATGAATTCAAGTGACCTCTGTAAATCTCTTTCCCATCATGGCTTCCTAATTCCGGATCTCTCTCTAACCCTTTAGCGACTTAGGGAAACAATAAAGCTATGCAGCTAAAGCTTAGAAAATAAGAAAGGGGCTTGACATGTGATTTTGGATGCTGTTGGGTTTCATCACTTCCCCTTTGCTCCACAGACCTAGACAGCTTTACAGATGTGTCCTTCTGTCCAAACGCGGAGCTATTCCCGCTCTGCGGAAAGTCGAGGTGAAGTCTGATGTCACTGACTTTGGAAACTGCTCCTGCCCACAGCCAGACTCTGCATTCCAAAGGGACCAGGTTTGCTTTGAAAAACCACTGTCAAGCGTTCACAACACGAACACACACGATAGCAGAGCCTGCCTGTCTGCTGCCGAAACCCCAACTTGCCTCCCCGTTGGCATCTGGCTTCCCCAAACTCAACCCTCTCCAGCTGGGTTAGTCCTGACCTTCCCCGCTCCTTCCAAGGCACCTCTCAAGCAAGGCAACTCCAGCCCAGGAGTTGCGAACGCAATCAGCATTTTCATAGTTAACGACAGGGTTGCAAAACCGAAAATAACAGCAGGAATCTGAAGCCGGGGCTTTTATTGGACTAACGATATAAATAAAATGGTCCCTGACTGAGCGTCAGAGATTCACTCTCTTTATCAGGCCATAGAAAACAGATCCAGGAGGGCAATAAATACAGCACATAACAGAGAGGAATTAAATGATTAGGCCTGAATTAACACCCTGTTTCTGAGCTCCACTTAGCATTCCGTGGGCCCAATGAAACACCGCAATTCACAAACGCTCAAGGCCCATTTAATTTTTATTTCAAGCTAGTTTGGAGAAGGGATTACCTATAACTTCCCCCAGTTCCACTGTATAACTTTAGAAGGGGCAACACTGATCCTGTCTGGAGGGGCTGGTGGAGAAGGAAGCTTGCTAGGAATCACCAAGTCCGCTCAGAATCCTGCTTCCAGATGGTGCCTTAACTAACTGGAAGGAAACCCTTATCTCTGTGAATGTGACAAGGCTAGCCCAAATGGGAAAATAGGGATGAATTAAAGGAATTTGGTTATTTTCGGTAGTATTAGCACCAGAACTCAGCAGCCATTCGCTCCAAAGTGTTCACTTCATGAATCGTAACTTTAGTATGTCAAAGATCCAAAGAGGTCTGAGCTACCAAGTGGGTTTTAATCTCCCTTTGAAGGATTGTGTATGGAGGCCCCATCCGCCACTATCCCATGCTCTGTGTGATGAGGTGAGTGGGTTTGACCTTAGCCCAGCCAGGGAGATGAACACTACTTTGTCCCTTTCCATTCATACAGAAGTCTTAAAAATGTCACAGAAAACAACACTGGGCACACTGAGGTGAAAAGATCATGGATTTGAGGTCAGCCTAGGCTTCACAGTAAGATTCTGTCTTGAAGAAAAATAAATAAATAAGAAAAAAATAAATTCAAAATAGCACCAGAGGGTTGCTTCATGATACTAGCTACATGTTCGGAAACTTTAGATAAAATATGCAGTCAGATGAAACTGGCTCATAAAAACCATCTCTGCGTATTTGTGACTTGAAGTGATGCGTGCCATGGAGACGGATTTACAGGGCAGGGTTGTTAAGTGCCAAGGAGTAAGGGAGCTTGTACTTCTGAGCCCTTCCTGGATGCCAGGTGCTGTTTCTTCATTTAATGCTTCCCGTGTTCTATAGACACCATTACTCCTCAAATAAGGAAGTTGACGCTCGAATAGTATAATAACTGCCGAACTTCAAGCAAAATGCTAGAAGTTTAAGATTCAAATCTAGATTTAGTTGGTTCCCAGAGTAGAGATTCCTCTTAATCCCGTGGTTTGACCTGCTGAGAACTTTAGGTCTCAGCAGAAACTTGACTTAGAACTCTCTATCCTGACCAAAGAAGCCAGCCATCCTGTAAAAAGGATGAGAATACTTCAGTGTGGTCCCAGAGGGAAGGGTAAACACCCTCAGAGGTTTAAGTCCACATAAGTAAGGCCATGTAAAGTCCCACGCTCCTGTGGACAACCACTGACCTTGCTTATGCTGAAAACCCTGTGTAGACTCATGAGATCAGGAAGGGAGCTTACTGGGGAAAATTTTCAGTGGAAGAGTGAGGGGGGAATGAGACAGGAGGTGGGGGTGATAAACACACCAAAAAAAAAATCATTATCCACATGTCTGAAACTCTCAAAGAATAAAAATAAATATTTTTTTAAAGAAGAAAGGAAGAAAAGTGTTTCGGGGAGTGAGGGGGGAGGGCGGATATAAACCGGGGGGGGGGGGTTATAAGGTGAGTTAGGGAGCCGGCTTATGGGAGGCAGATGAAGCTGCCCACAGCCCCCGGGTGTGACCCACAGCATCCACGAAGCCCAGAATCTGTCATCGTCTTGGAAGCACTACTCCTCTGCCTAGAGATGAGCAAGCAAGGTCTTCTGCATTCTCCGTGGTGTATGTTTTTATAGTCAAGCTCTCCCAAGAGATCAGCAAAAATCTTAGCTGTGGACCTAACCCAGGGGACGCCAGTGGAGCTGAACCTTCCCATCAGAATACTTTTAGGCCACAAAATTACTATGATTCTCATTTAAATTTACTCTCAAGGGCCTTCACTGGAACATAGACATGCTTTTCATAAAGAAAGAGTTTGTTTTAGAAAAATTATCTTTTGTTTTGTGGGAATTTATTTTTATACTGGGAATTGAGCCTAAGGTCTTGCATGTGTTAAGCAATTACTCTACCACTAAGCTTCATCTTTAGCCCAGTAACACTGTCTTTAAAAAAGGTAACCACTGATTGGTGGCTGGAGAGATGGCTCAGTAATTAAGATCACTGGCTGCTCTTCCAGAGGACCTAGGTTCAATGCTCAGCAACCACATGGCAGCTCACAACCATTTGTAACTCCAGGCCTAAGTGATCCAGTACCCTCTTCTGGTCTCTGCGGGTACTGCATGCACGTAGTATAGAGACACACTCTCAAGCAAACACTCATACATATAAAAAATAAATAAATAAAATCGCAAAATAAAAGATGACCACTCAAAAGTTTACTCATAATAAATCACATGAACTTCAGTGTTTAGGGTCTTCCTCGAATTATGATTGATTGGATACTCAGTAGGCAGGAAAGTATCTATTTCATGTTTTATGTAATATCCTTGTATATTTCCTGCACCCACCAAACTAAGTATAATGCTTTTGACACTTGAATTAACATTACATGGTAATAATCACATCTCTTCCTCTATGCGTAAAAATTTTTCCTGAAATTTTATGCTTTGAAAAGAGGTCTTTGTGTATTTTCAAGGGCTATTAAAATGATTTAAGTGAGTTTAAGTTGAATGACGAAGTCTTTGTTCCTTGGCCAAACTGAGCATCTACAGAGTTCTAATGGTTAGTAGCATTTGTCTATGGTTATTATTTTTAGCAGAAACAAAAAGGATCCTCAGCAGCACCAGGCTCCCACTGACCTTCACTTGTTAGAACTGAGTGCAGTCAGATTTATCTCTGTGTTAGCAATCAGAATCAGATTTAGTCAGATTTATCTCTGTGTTAGCAATCAGAACCAGAAAGTGTCTTTAGACTTGAGTTCCTCTACTTGGCTGCTCAGCAAACTGCAGCTTCGAGCGTTCTGCCAGGTAGATCCGCATAGGGTTTTTTTTTTCAAATATTCATTCTATTTTAATTATATGTGCATACGTTCATGTCTCTGTGGGGGAACACACACATGTGTGCAAGTGCCTGTGGAGGTCAGAGGTGCAGGATCTCCTGAGAGCTGGAAAAGCAAGAAGCACTCTTAGCGGTTCAGCCATCTCTCCCCGCTCCTCCTCAACGCCCAACCATGTCTTTTACTATTTTTCCTTCTTTTTACTACTTTGAAGGCATGACTTCAGTTTGAAGCCTAGATATAAAATCAGTCAAAACTTGAGAAAGAAGTAATGGACTACCAGAAATTTTCAGCTAGCAAGAGGCATAATATGATTTTAATCTCAACAAATGACTTCCTTTAAAAATGGCCAAGGATCTGCATTTATTAAGGAAATGGCTCACTGGTAAAGAGATCAAATTTACCATCTTTTATGATAGTTATTCTTCAGTTACTACAGTGCTTTACATAACTGCTATGGAAAACAAACGGTGTAAAAGGGTGAATTAGACTAAAAACCCAAACAAACAACAAGAGAGATAATGACCTACATACTAACTCTCATCAGTCAGGGCTAACCAGGATGACGGGCTCTCAGGCCTGTCATTGGATGAACCCCTTCCTTCCCTGGCACCCTTATTCCGAATGATAGAGGCTTGAGCCTCTTTTGGCAATAAAGCATTGGTTCCAAGGAGCTTAGACGGACAATGTTGGCCTGCACAGCTGTTTCCAGAACCCGCGGTCTGAATCTTTGTGCCTTCAGCTCCTGAGTTCTGTTCTAAACCCTTCTCTCTTGAGCTTTACAACATGTGCTTTTCTTCACCTGGAGTTTGCCAAACCCCAGTATTCAAGACTAATCTGAGAGAAGTACCCATTAAAGCAAGCATCTTCTAAGACAGATCCCAGCTCCAGCCTCTGGGTCCCTGGGGGCCTCTGTGTGTGTGTGTGTGTGTGTGTGTGTGTGTGTGTGTGTGTGTGTGTG